>NC_044354.1:9309393-9613143 GCF_007364275.1 Archocentrus centrarchus
TCAAGCATCTAAATTTAAAGCAATTTTTTATTTAAGGAGCCAAATTAGATAAATAGGTTCTCTCTCTCTCGTCTCTTTTCAGTTTGTTTATTTTGCAAAATGAAAATATTTACAAGCAAAAACAATAAAAAGAAACACTCTTAGAGTGCAAACCTTCACCATGGAAGCTCACTCTCTGGGTAGTATTTACTTTAAGGGAATAGAATTGTATTTTGTATATATTTATTTTGTTTTCTTTGTTCTTTTTAAATGTAGTTTAAGAAGTTTGTAGAGCAGTAAAAATCAGATATGGTGGGAGTAGAATTAGAAATTATTAGAATTATAAATACTTTAGTGACCCCAGAGGGAATTTCAGTTGTTACAGCTGCAACCATTTATCATATAAAAATGATAAACAATAATAATTTAAAACCAAAACACCAAAAAGAGAAATCTGCAATATGTACACGAAAATTCTTATGAATACAGTTAAGGCAGTGGCTGTGATAATAAATATGAATCTGGAACATACTGTATAAGCAGTTCAGATTATTGCACAGCTGATAAATTGCACAGATGAACCATAGTTTTTACTGCACACTTAAGCATTTTCTGGGAACATAAACCATTAGTTTTGGTACAATTATGCAATGAATGTTTATTCGTTAAATAAAAAAGAGTCTACAATTTTATTTCTGCTTATCGGTGTAACAGCATTTTCCATACCATACCACTTTATTTATAAAGCACTTTTAAAAACAACAGGGCTAACCAAAGTGCTGTACAACAACATCAAACATAAAAGACAAACACAGGCAAAGAGATACAGAAACACAACAAAGATGTAAAAACATAAATAAATAAAGAACTACAAAAGTATCATTAAAATCACAGTCAAAGTCTCACACTGGGTCGAAGGCCAGGGAGTAAAAATGTGTTTTTAAAAGAGATTTAAAAACGACAAGTGAAGGAGCCTGTCTTACATACAATGGCAAATCATTCCATTTGTCTAACAAGATTTATAGCTGCAGCCAACTTCTGTTGTGCCTTGATTAACCATAGAATGGTCACTTTCAAATTCATAGAACTACTGTTCCAAATTTGAAAGTAATTTTTATTACACTATCATATACACCAACACTTTCCAATACCAACTGCAGAAAGATGCACTACTGAAGATCAACTCATTAGCCTAATAGCCTGGAACAAAAACCTCATCAGTTACACATCTTGAGCAAATGCTATAAATGACTAAACCAAGCATTCTGTTCAAATAAATCGAAACTACATTAAACAAAACATTTGGTGTACTCCTCAGTAAAGCACACCAAATTAGACTCATAAAATAAGGATATGTAGCTGGTGTGCACCTGGGATGTTGCAATCCCACTGTCATATAATTACCCATAAATAGCAATAAGTGTAATTGGCATGAGGTCCAATGCCAAGAGCTGCTGTCCAACTATGTCGGAAATTACATGTGTTTATAATTGCACAGACAATTTTACACACATTAAAAAGGGGAAAAAATAGTTGAGTTACAAATGGAAAAAAAGAGGCTGAGGAAGGTGTAAAATGTCTGGCCCCTCGCTCACCTCCACATATCAAAAATGCAAATAGTCAACGCAGATTTCCAGCAGCGGAATGATGCGGGGGAACAGGTTTTCAGACACTATGTGACACGAGAATCTTATTGTAGCCTCTTCAATAGGTGTGTAAAGGAACTAAATCAAAAAGAAGAAACTTTTTTTTTTTAAACTTGGCCAACCTGCCTTTCAGTAATGTTGCGTGCGTAATATACCAATCTCTTAAAGTTGGAGCTTTTGCAAATATAACTCCCATGTAATTGTTTAACCAGGTCACATTTTTGGCAAATCATAAAGTCCTTAAAAAAGGGAATAAAATAGCACAAAGGACACTTCCTTAAGTTCCTTGTCCATATCCTGAGGTCAGAGCTATTTTGGCCGCATGAGAGGAAGCTACACAAATTAATGTTGTGGTTCATTAGAGTACACATTCCTTCCTTAGCAATTACTATTGATTTGCACTTGAGAAAGGTACCTGACTACAACATACACTATTACAAGTAGTACAAGGGCTGCTTATTTAAGTAGGCCATAAAGACGGAAATTAAAGTTTGTGGTATTTAGCTACGCAAATAGGTATTGAATATTTTTTCCAATTTTATGGCCCAAACAATACAATGGAGGCAAATGGAATTTTTTTTTTTGCATTACTCAATGTATTCAATCAAGTCTGACCTTCCTGGATCCCTATTCAGTGACCAGGTTTGGAAACCGGCCAGCTCACTCTACACCCATTTATTTCTGAAGATTTTTTTTTTGCAACAGAGAAGTTGTATTCTTTACTTTTATGTTGTAGTCCAATCAGTAATTGGCATGTACTCACATAAATGCAACACAATAACCTGTATGTGTGCTATTCACATACATTAGTGTAGTGTAGTGAAGAAGAAGAGGAAAAAAAAAAAAGGCTGATTGGGCTCGAGTGTGTGTGTGTGTGTGTGTGTGTATGTGCGCCACCATCACACAACAGACAGAACCCATGTCATTAGTACCCATTGGACAAAGTCTTTGATGTTGCCCATACTTCTTGTTGTTTGATGGTACTGCCCTTGTAGATGAAGGACATGAATCAAATAATGCATTATAAACAGAAGCCAAAACACAGCAGCAATTAGCTTAGTCTAGTTGTCTAGAACACTCAGATTGTATTAAAGGACCCTTACAAGTCACAGGTTGCATCAGTAAGAGTCGAGCACACAGTGAAATGTTAACTTGCATTATTAACCAATCCCCAAAATGACAGGTTTTCGGGGAGAGCTATTAAACAGACAAGGCTGGTAACAACTATGGAGTTTTTGACGACCCAATAGCTAACTGATGCAGTGGCCCACCAGGATTTGTCAGTGTATACGAAAATGGCCAGTACACCACTGGTAAATACAACACTACGCAAGAGTAACATATAGCTCTCCTGACAAAATGAGAAGAATTAAGCTACTTTTTTATGACAGAAAACACTACAAAATCCACCTGAAATTTAAGGATTTTTTTTTTTTAACATTTATAAAAAGTCATAAATGAGTAAATATCATATACTTTGATATAAATAAAACATTGGATTTAGTTCTTTTGTTCAGTTGATTAGTACAGGTGGCAAATTGGGTCTACCTGTGGTACCTGTCAAGAGCTACAGAAAGGATGGGTAGTGTCAGCAGGAGATAAAGCGACAGCAAGAGTGAGATATGGTGTTGATAGCCTGGTGTATATGAAAGGAAGAAGCAGCAAGACAGAATACATGTGTGTAAATGAGAGGGGGACAGGTGTAACAGTGAAGCTGCAAGGAGTAGAGACAGTGAAGGTAGATGAGTTTGAATACCTGGGGTCAGCCATCCAAAGCAACAGAATGCACAAGAGAGGTGGGTGGAGACAAGTGTCAGAGGGGGATTTATGACAGAAGGATAACTGCAAGCGTGAAAGGGAAGGTTTCCAAGATGGCAGTAAGACCTGCTATGATGCATCGTTCGGAGACAATGGCAGTAACCAAGAAAAAAAAAAAAAAAACAGGAGGCAGAGCTGGAAGTGGCAGAGTTGAATGAAGAGGTTAAGATTTTCATTGGGAGTGACCAGAACGGATAAGATTAGAAATGAGGAAATCAGAGGGACAGCTCAGGCTGAGCGTTTTGGAGACAAAGTTAGAGAGGCAAGGCTGAGATGGTTTGGACATGTGCCCAGGAGGGATAGTGGCTATATTGGACAGAGGTGGTTCAATATGGAGCTGCCAGGCAGAAAGAAAAGAGGAAGACCTCAGACAAGGTTTACAGATGCAGTGGAAGAGGACGTGGATAGGGTTGGTGTGACAGGAGAGGATGCTACGGATAGGACAAGATGAAGGCAGATGATCTGCTGTGGCAATCCATAAAGGAAGCAGTTGACAGAAGAAGATGATGATAGGCTGGTGTATGCTTACCTAACCAAAAACAAACAAACAAACAAACAAAAAAACAAACAAAAAACAGTGGTACTAAAAAACTGTCTCAAAGACCAAACTGTGTGTATGAATAACTGTAATTTTTTTGTAATGTATTCATTCCATTTTTATTTTTTTATGTTTAGCATTGCCACTATAGTATATTCATTAAATTATTCCTTTTAAGAGCTACTGGTGACATTTCCCTTGGTTCATTAATAATCACCACAAAACTCAAGTACTGCAACTTTCACTTTTTACTATCGGTATAGCTGGCAAGGGCTGGTATGAAATCAAGGATCCCCTACATTGACAGCAATCAGTCCAATCGAGACACTTCATGATTGTGATTTGCTTCAATAAAAGATGAAGAGCCACTAAAATTACAATATGACTGGTGCTGTCATTTACTGCTGTACTATCCAGTCTGAATTCTAATCTCACACTCCACGGGAGACAGATTTAGGTGTGAGTCCAAGTCAAAAGTCCAGAGCCAATTTCTATTCCCACTCTGCCCTGAGAGGTGGCTACTTTAAAGAGGTAAAAGCTTAGAATACATTATTGCAACGCTTTCCTTTTCAGACACTTGGAAAATTAAGATACATGAAAAGATAAACAGGAATAACCGTACACAACAACTGTAGGGTTGTTTTAACTTATTGATCTAGATGTCAAAAAGGTAATGTGTCAAATGCTCCTGGACATGAGCTCAAAAATCCAAGTAAAAACACTGACAATACAAATGTATATACATTGAATTTGCATTGATTATTCAAATAATAAATAGCACTAAATGTCTACATTCAGTTTCAGATTTGGGTTTTGCCTGTGCTGACTTTATAATTAGAGGAGTAACCAACATGAAAACCAGAGAGCTGTCTATGGGTGAAAAACAAGCAATTTTGAAGCTGAGAGAAGATGCAAAATCAATCAGAGCCACTGTACAAACACTGGCCATAGCCAATAGAACTATTGGAATGTCCTGAAGAAGAAAGTCATTACTGGTAAAGTCATTACCGGTAAAGGAAAAAAGCAATTTCTCTATCATTTCTTCTGCCCCTTCCCGCCTGTCTGCTCTGGTGTTTTTGGTCTATACCATTTAAACATGTAAATAAAGAAACAAAGAAAGAAAATAAAAGAAAGACTAACAAGAGGAGTCTAAAATAGGGCTCCTCTTGGCATAGCAAAGATGTTTGGCACAACAGAGTTTACTTAAGCTGCTGGGCAAGACAGGTTTAATAGTAAAAAATAAAATAAAAACATAGTAAGTGCTGTAAAGAAAGCCCCTAAAAACAACTGTTAGTGCTGTTAGTGACATCAGTAACAACCTCCAGAGGGCAGAAGTGAAGGTATCACAATCTACTGTTCGCAGAAGACTTCATGAACAAAAGTACAGACTCTTCCCCAGAAGATGCAAAACACTAATTAGCAAGAACAGCTAGGCCAGACTGAAATTTGCCAAGAAGTACAGAAACAAGCCTCAGAAATTCTGGGACAAAGTTTGTCAGTTTGTGGACTGATAAGACAAAGATGGGTAGGTTAAAGTTTGGAGAAAGAAAGGATCTGCTCATGATCCCAAACACACAAGCTCATATGTGAAACACAGTGTTGGTAATGTCATGGTTTGGGCTTGCGTGGCTTCTTCAGGGACGGGCTAAATTAATCTTCATGGATAATATCACGCATAATGGCAGCAGTACAATGAACTCATAAGTCTATAGAAACTTTATGTCTGTCAACTTAAAGAAAGGTAAAACTAAACTGATTGGGAGATCCTTTATCATGCAGCAAGATTAAGACCTAAAACACATTGCCAAAACCACAAAGGACTTCATCAGGAGCAGGAAGTGGAAGGTTTTAGACGGGCCTAATCAATTTCCAGACTTAAACCCTACAGAGCAAGTATCACAAAAGATGAATGCAAAAGCTTAGCGATGTCAGTAGGTCACAGGCTTGATGCAGTTATTGCAAGCAAAGAATTTGCAACTACACAATCTACTGGAACTTTATCTGTTCCAATCCTTTTGCTCACATACAATATAAGTGGGTTCAGACAAAAGATGTTATCAGATCTAGATGTAAATACCTAGAAATAAAAGCTGAGTTTTGTCTCATATTGATTTTTTTGATGTCAAACCCAACTGTTTTCAGTCTACAGCAAAAATATAAGATCAGGGTTTGCTCAATACTTTTTCACTATACTGCACGTATCATCCTAGTATTGAAGAGACACTGCATGGTTCTAGAAAACTTGTTTTGTGGTGGTCAATGATAATACAGTTTCTAAATAATCTTTAACAAAACAGAACTCTTTTTGTAATATGCTTTCCTCTAACTCACTGGCTACCAAACCAACATAAAATAAACCAACATATACGGCACTGGAAATCTGCAAAGGTCTCTATGCATAATGTTCTTTCACAATCAAATTAACTTTACAAAAAAAAAATAAGCATTTATATCAAAGAGAAAATTCAAGCATAAGGGCTCAATTAGGGAAAACATGACTACACCACATACCTGCACAGGGAAGGAGTAGAAAAAAAAGAGTCCACTTCTGTATAGGACTTCAGCTCCAGTACACATGTGTATGGAGGTATGCTCAGATCTATTTGGGACTGCTTAATCACCTTCACTACCTCAAGCTTCATCATCCCTAGAGACGTGACATTTCGTGTCCTAAGTGCCAGTGTCCAAGGCTTCTGCCCATACCTGCACTGCACTGCACCAACCAGACCCCTATACCTAATGATGCAGATGGCAGACACGCATGGCAGCTATTGATGAAAGCTGGAAAAACAATGACTCAGTGGAAGTGCACTGACAACATAATCAAGCTATATTGACGTAACTACTTTACATTTTAACACAAAATTACACCATTTTCACAAATGAACATGAATTTTCAATGTCAATGTGAGGAATTAATCAGAAAGAACATGGGAAAAAAATGTCAAACAATTATCTGTGTCACAAGTGCTTTGAGAGCAGCACAAATGTACAGATATTTATGTACCTTTTTTTTTTTAACAAATGCAGAAGCAACTGCCAAAGAAAGAAGGCTTAAAAAAAAAAAGTCAAGCTGGAGCCAATAAATGTTCAAAAATGTCACAGGTCTCCTTTCTCATCAACTTTTTCCTCAAATTGAAAACTCCAACATGTGGGCACTCCCGTGACTTGCACACGTGTTCACGCACGTCTCCAAGCACACAGACCCACAAACATTAAAAAGCAGAGAGAGGTGCGACTTTAAGTCTCCTCTCTTCTCTTCCCTGGAGCAAAAAGTCAGGGCCTGGGCTGAGGTGATAAGTGCACTGGGATACTGCCAAGCAAGAGGCACACACTCACACACAGAGAAATGTAAAACAATAATATAAATATAGCTGTATTTACTCATTCAAACACGAATAAAAATCCCATTTGTATAAAAATTTAATTTTGTCTAAGCACACATTTGGAGAAGACCACAGACACCAACAATCTAGTTAAACAATAGTGTGAAGGAGTGCAGCAATTTGTGTAACAAAGTGATACAGGAAACATACTCATAGAGAATGCATGCTCATACATACATGCACCACTGTTTAATTGGTGTACATCTCCCACCTAGGGGCCATGCATGGGTACTCACTGACATTCATGCTTATCTAAAGACTTGCAGGAGGCTTTGAGGTGGCTCTGAACTGGTGACTGACTACACAGTACATAAAGTGACCATGTTTCTTTTTGCTGACTGGAATAAACCATTTTTCCTCCCTGGGTGCTTCTGCTTGTACTGTATGAGTGCCAGTGCAGCATAAATTATCACAAGAAGACAGTTTTTTTTTTTTTTTTAATTATCACGAGACAAAGAGAAAGATACTCAGATAAACAGAAAATTAAAATGAAAACAAATTTTGAAAAAAAAAATTATTAGTGTAGCTATTTGTCTGTAATCTATAATGAGAATGAAGCAAGAGAAAGGCTGATTTAAAGATTTCTAAATTAGATCTGTACTGTGTATGAATTATGCATTTGACTCACCAGTTTCTTCCTCTTGTCCTGCTCAGTTGGTGGCTCCTCATCATCACTCAGCTTGGGCTCTTCAAAATGGCTCATCAGCATGCAGCTGCAAACACAATAATATTCAACTCAATATTAATAACCGCAAATAAACCTGCACAGTAGGAGACAATTTCAGAACAGGCAGCATGCACACACAGGCACTTCAATTGCTGAAACCTCTGGCACTGTTTTTCCTGAATGCTATTCATATTGGTTCATCTGCATGCAGAGAGAATTACAAGTGAAACCTTTGTGCACAGTATAAAGTCTGTGTATGGTCTTTTATTTCCTTTGTCCTTACTTAAGCCTTATTGTGGGTAGAGATAAGGTAGGGGGTCCTGAATGTCACACTTTGTGATTCTGGTGTGTGGCTACCGATAATTCGTGATCAGAAATTTTAACTAAACTCTAACTAATGACATTCAAAGTGACAAAACTTAATGAACTTATTACAATTTTGAGTAGACAGAAAGCAGACTAGTAACTCATTAAAGAAGCTACAATCAATGTCTTCTACAGTTAACACTCAAGTACAGCACCACGCCAAATTGACTTAGCAACTGGCATGTTATTTTACTGAATTTCATCCATGGCTGCAAGGACTTTTTTTATTTCACACAATGCAACGAATAACACTCAGAGGAAATGTTCAACCACAAGTATATTTTTGCCCACGTCAGACCCAACAGGGACCCAAAACAATGCAACACTAAACTAAACTAAAATAAATCTATCAGTTACATTATTTACTTGTGCATTACATTTGTATCAACAGGTTATATACTTTTTTAAGGTGCAAATGCAGCTAAGTCACTCTCTGATTTGCTTGCACTGTTTTCCCTGTAGTCAGCTACTGCCCTCATGAAATAAATTTTTATCTCAAAATGTCTTCTGAGGTTTGCATTTGATGAATTCCAACTTCAGCATCACATCTGCATTTGTAGTGCTTCAAGCACTTTCGAGCGTCTTCATTCATTATGCATGAGTTTTGTTAAAATTACAAACTCCATTCATTTGTGAAAAGAATGATGGGAAGGTTTGAACTGTATAATTTACAACTTTTTATGCACTTTTTTTTTTCTGGTTTTCCAATTATAAAGAAAAAGAAATGAAAACTTACTCTTTGAAAGTGCCCGTTTCAGGATCTTCTGTCATTACATCATGTAATGCCTCAACACAGATGTTGATGATGCCACAGAACTTGTCCTGGATCACGCTGATAACACAGAGAACAGAGCTTCATTACTCATGAAATTTGTCATTTTAAAACTTGTGTTTTTTAGAGAGTATCAGACAATCGACTCAACTCTGTACTTTCCTTGCAGATCTAAGTGTTACTTTTGGCACCATTAATACCTTTTTAAATACAGACACTGGAAAAATGTGTGTGTGTGTGTGTGGTGGTGGTGGTGGGGTAATGTTGGTTTTTGTCATAAAGTCTCTCACACGAATCTAAATTTGTCATGAAGTTCGACAAAGTTCTCTCTGAGGACTGATATTTTTCACCTTATGTGTCTCTCATATAGGCAGTATCTTTGAGTGATTCTGACAACTAGTCCTGTTGTTACTTCTAGGCTGGACTACATTAACCCTTTAACAATGCGATACACCTGTTACCTGTCTTTAACAGCCTTTCACTGCAGAAATGTCTGATCAAACATACTTTTTATTACAATAATTATGTGACTGTTTGTCTTATGGGAAAAATTCACAGGTTTCCGGGTGAACTATTTGAGTCAGTCTCAGTGGTTAGCGGTAGTGGATAAAATGTGGCTCCCATGTCAACAAGAATGAGGAAGCAGGGAAGGAAAAGAATAAGAAGTGTTAGTATGAGTAAGTATGGGCACTGATACATCAACTGTTCCTTCTTCTGTCAGTTCATATACTTGGTCAGGTAGACCCCAGGCAGTGCTACATAAAGTTCACTGAGCATTAGGTCTAGCCAAAACCTGGAAAATCAGAATGAAAGATGGTTCTGGAAAATACACAGAAAAAGCAAGTATACATAGACTTGTCTCTTACATTGTAAGTGTGGAAATTTTACACACAAACACGCATTATATAATAATAGACTAAATAATGTACTGAATAATGTGAAATATGTTGACTAGGTAGTTCAACACAATACTAATAAGAAATAAAGATTATTGACTTAATAAGAGTTTGTATTTTATAGGCACATAGTACATTAAGTACATTACTACACACACTCGCCAGCATCATTATTAGGCACTTTGTTATTGCCTTCTCATAACTGCCTCATTTTATTGTGGCATAGATTTAACAAGGTGCTGCAAACATTCCTCCAGATTTTGCTCCATATTGACATGATAGCATCACACAGTTGCTGCAGATTTGCCAGCTGCGTATCCATGATACAAATCTCCCGCTCCACCACATCCCAAAGGTGCTCTATTGCATTGAGATCTGGTGACTGTGGAGGCCATCTGAATGCAGTGAACGCAATGTCATGTTCAAGAAACCAGTTTGAGATTATCTGAGCTCTGACTGTTCCAAGAAATTATCCCACACAGCATTACGCTGCTAGCAGAAGCCTAAACTGTTGATACAAAGCAGGATAGATCCATGCTTTAATGCTGTATTCTCCAAATGCTGACCCGACCATCTGAATGTCTCAGCAGAAACTGAGACTCATCAGAACAGGGAACATTTATCCAATCTCATACTGTGAGATTTTCCTGAAGCTCTGCAAATTGTAGCCTCAGTTTCCTGTTCTTAGCTGACAGGCGTGGCACCCAGTGTGGTCTTCTGCTGCTGTAGTCTGTCGGCTTCAAACTTCAGTGTGTGTGCGTTCAGAGATACTTCTCTGCATACTTTATTTGTAAAAAGTGGCTATTTGAGTAACTGTTGCCTGTATCTTTTTCAGCTTGAAACAGTCAGGCCATTCTCCTCAGACCTCTGCCACTAACAAGGCATTTTCGCATATTTTTCTTGTTTTCTTTGTAAACCCTAGAAATTATTTTGCAGGAAAATCCCAGTAAATCAGCAGTTTCTAAAATACTCACACTACGTCTGGCACAAAAAGTCACTCAAATCACAATTCTTTCTGAACTGACGCTGATTTTAAACTTTAGCAGGTCACCTTGACCAAGTCTACATGCCTAAACGTAAAAGGTGACCCCCCCCCCCCCCCCCAACCTTTTCTTAGAAATTTTTTATTTTTTCCTTCTTATGCTAGTTTGCTACTTGGTACTTTAGCACCTTAAGGACTTCAGCATTTCCACCATATTGGAAATGACGAAAGTTTAAGCATTTTTCCACGAGCCACAATTTTTTTGCGGTCTTCATCAAATTTGGTCTACATTTACTTCAGACCATACCAAATAACAGACTGGATTACACTGTAATTTCTCCATGAATTCCATTTTCCAAAGAGGACAAAGGAAGCTACATACAAGCAACATAGCAACCTCCAGGGCAGAAAATTAAATTGAATAAAATTTTATTGGGAAATTTGTCTTGGATAAACAGTATTACACATCTGCAATTCGCATAATAAAAACAGAGAGAAGATACAAATAATAGTAAAAGTTCATCTCTAGCAACACTCAGTAACACAATTTTGGTCTCCACAAGTATATTTCAGAAATATAAGAATGCCCTGCTTGCACACATGCATAATTAGTTATCCTGCACTTAGTATGAAACAGAGAAATTTCAAGTTTTAATGTAAGTGTGTGTGTGTGTGTCTGTCAGCAAATACGCACACGTTAAGTTTGCCTCTTCATTATCATAGTGCACAATAATCCACTAAAAACATACTTCACCTAAAGTAGAAGGCATACATAATCACGTTTCATGCTTTGGCTAAAGCGTAATGAATTACAGACTGAAGTAACACCGCTTGCTATAGGCCTTTGACATTAAGTCATAGAAAGAGAGGTGGTAAGTAGAGCTCATTGAATTCACAAGCAAAATTCTATTTCTGACAATATACTGTCTCCCGTAGGCATGTCTGAAAACCCAGCTGTCTGCATTGGCCTGTATGAAGTGTGTATCAGAAAATACACATTTGTACTGTTCAGCTGACACTCAGAGTGTAAAGCAGGCACCCGTTAAGCTGCTGCTTTGTTCCGCATTTTACAGCTGTAAGGAGAATTATATACAAGATCATTTTACCACCTGTATCTGTAATGATAAACAAGAGCCTAATAAATAATTTTCCAAGAACATTTCATCACTTTTCCCCTGCTGTGCCTTAAAGTCAGCTATGCTGTTCTATTCCTTTCTCACCAGCTCAAAGCAAAATCTGCATGGAAAAGAATTAAATGTTTCTCACCTGTTGTCAGATGGCAGAAGGGAAAGAAGAGCCAGCGACGAGAGCTTCCTCCTCTCAGGCTGAGTTATGTTGTCCATTCGGTCAACCCACATCTCTATAACATTGCCCAACAACTGGTCCATCTGATGAGGAGAGAAAAGGGGAAAGACAAATAAGTAGGACAGAAGGAAGGGGTTAGAGAGGGGGGGGAAAAAGAGAGAAGCTGCAATCTGAATACAGATGTGTCTGAAAATATGCTTTTAGTGTTGCCTTAAAAAAAAATGTTTTTTTTTTTTTTTTTTAAGTAAAAGCAACTTTCCCTACATTTATGATTACAATTTCCTTCCTTGTCCTCTATTGTTAAAAAAAAAATAAGCATGGCATGATAAAAGACAACTTAGAGAGGAACGTCTTTGCATTTATTTAGATTAAGGCTGCAATCTCAGAACTAGGCAAAATTAATTTCTTTGCTCAGAGTTTCACAGTGAAGGAGGACAACATTTTAGGGCTTGAAAATGTTACCATTTGCAATTCCTTGGCTCATTACTTTCAGCCTCGTTCACAGTGATTCCCTTTTAACAGGCACTTTGCATTTATGTCTCACATAGACATTCATTGAATCTGTGCTGAGGAGACAGAAATGAAGGGCAGACATCAAACCTCACCTCCTGGTTGCACTCAGAAGCCATTTGACTAAGCAAAGAGGAGAAAAAACTGGAGTTCTGGAGCAGGACACGACCCATGATGCCTAGGTAGGTGGACATCACCACGGGATATCTCTGTAGATCATAGACATGCAATCGTGTATCCAGACGATGAAACATAACCATGCATAAATGGTTTCACATAAAGCACGAGTCATTAAGCTTGATAAGAGGAAAAAGATGGACCCACTGACACAGCAGAATCCTGTGAATGTGTAACCTTTAACTGAGCTGACTTATCAATAATTGCCACTATACAGTCTTTGAAGAATTAATTTCATATGACAGTGAAGGACAAATCAGAAGAAGGGTCACGACTATTAACACTTAAGGAAGAATTTTTAGGTGTACGAAAATCTTAAAAGACACGTTTAAGGTTAAATATTTGAACACTGAACAGAAATTAAGCAAAACACTTTTATACATCCTTTTATACAGTCCCAGTCCAGATTTGTGCAAGATGCAAAGGTAAAACTCACCTCACCATCCACAATACCTCTGAAGACAGCTGGCAGCAGGGGCTGAAACATGTGGGCTCCCAGTATGGGGCTAACCTTTAAAGCTATCTCTACCACCTGCAGGGACACAGGGCAAGGAAGGATGAAGGGCGACCCTCAGAGGGTGGAGCAAGAAAAAGTAGCAAAGAGAAACAGACAGGAAAATCTCAGGAAGGAGCCAGAAAAGGAGCACAAAGGGTCAGCCACATAAAAAAAGAGACAGAGAGACTGTTGTTACAGGAAAAAGCCTTCTTTATATAAATGGTCCGGTGGTGGATAGATGGTACACTATGCAAAACACAGGTTTGTACTTTATGTTATTTTCCTAAGAAAACTGAATGTTGCTGAATATATTCTTGCATTCACAATCAAATACTGTAATGGTGCAGGACAGAGGTCTAGAGTGAACCATTTGATATTCCTCATGTACCATTTTTCAAATCCTTTATTAGTAATGAAAGAGTCATGGCTCCCCTTGCATTTTTAATGGGGTGTCAGGTAACAAGCAACAGTGCTTGCACAATTTGTGTGTAAATGTTCATGTCTCTTCTTTATTGCATATAATGGCCCTTTCACTGCACCTGCTCTTCAATGGCCACACAGGAGGAAAAAAAAGAAACTCTCACCGTGGCTGAACTTAAAAGGAATGAAAAATAAATCCAGAGAATAAATAAGAGCGAGACACAATCAGCTGTGATTTTGGAAAAATAAAATGTGACTTGACTTTTTGTGAGCAGGAAGGAAAGACAGTACCTTGAGCACTTGCACCTGCCCTTCATTTGTGATGTCTTTCAGCAGGTCACAAAATGATCGACACAAGGATTCTGCGTAGTTCTGGGGGGAGGGGGAAAGGGGTAAATGGTTCAGTTCTATAAAACTTAAGTAAATCATGCCAATATAAGCATTATGTGACATCTGTGTGTGTGAGGGTTTTGTTGTTTTGTGCCTCACTTGCAGAAACTCTGTGGCAGACAAGTATATGTAGGCATTAACAATCTGAAAGCATGTACGCAGGTTCTCGGAGCTCAGCTCTGAAACAGAAATGGAAATGTTGCACTTTACAATTTGGACAAGAGGTAACTGATTTAAATTTGCAAAACAGACAGAAAAATCAAGAACATTAGGCGCATAGAGTTTTTGTTTATCAATAATCCAACCTGGATAAAGGTGCTGAGTGATCTGATACATTTGGACTGTACTGCAAACTTGATGGATTGACTTTATTTACTGACAGTAATCATTAAACAAATAAAGGTCTTGATTTGGCTGATCAATGGATCCAATTAGTATTGAAGAAAATTCTAAACCAATAAAATAATGCACTGACAAAATAGATGACATAACATTCATCCTAATTTTCAGGTTTTTTTCTGGGAAAGAAAGTGTATTCATTAATGTTCTTATATTTGAAAGGAAAAGTTAATCAATGCAAAAAAAAAAAAAAAAAAAAAAAAAGAAAAAAAGAGAGAGAGAGAAAGAAAAGGTAATTAAAAAACACAAAAAAGACAGATGAGCATTTTTAACTACTACATTCAAGACATCAAAGATATCAACATATTACCTGCCAGAATTAACAAGGACATTGTGACTATTAACAATAACTGAATATAAATAATTAAGCATCTTGTGGAACTGACATCATCATTATCATGGCTTTTAATTTGTTATTGCTTTGTCTGACCTTTGCTCCCTACAAAATTAATTTGGAATAGGATTTGCTTTTTGGATAAAAATCATACAGATGTCATCAGTAAAAAACAGCGCTGTTTAAACAAGAATCTACTCCACTGTGAAAATGCATGATTGGTTGTGGCACCATTAGGAATAGGATAGCGTGATGTGTCACACATAACTGTACTGAAGTTTATCAAGTATCACAGACTCCTAGATTATGGAAAAAAAAAAAAATTCTAAACTGCATTTTTCACCATCATTATATCAGCAATTCAACAAGATAAAAAATACAATACAACCAAAACATTTACAGTACCAGGAGAGCAAGGGGGAAAAAAGGAACGATAAATAAAAACGCAATGAATTGAATTTTGAAGAAGATATTCCTCAAAATATTCATGTTAAATGTGTGTGAAAATATGCAAGCAGTCAGAATGGGGCTTGTATGACGTGATCTAAATGTAGAAAAAGGGCTGGAAGCAGTGCAGCACTTCACAGGAGACCTTCAGGTGTGTTTTTGCTTGTCAAGAATTGACCTGAATGCATGAAGGCCAAGAAAACCAATTCAGTGGTTGCTAACCTGAATCAACCAACATTTAACTATAGGCAAGTTTGTACCGCCCGTCACCGTATCAATCCAGCTCACAGAGATGCACTGAAATCAATGCACTCACATTCCCTTCGGCCAAAGATAAGTGTCCAATAAACACGGTGAGTAACCAAGGCTTCAACAAAACAATCAACATACTGGCCCAAACATTTGTTATTCCCTCATTCAATTATTTTTTTAAAGTGGCAAAACCTGTGCCATATGCAAAATATTGCAGGGGGAAAAATGCAAACTGTTGAATTTTATTCACATCCATCATGCAGGTACAATGTATGAAGTGAAATACTATATTTTGCTTCTAGGAGATGCACTCAGGTCAGGTGAATAAATGCCTTATTTGTCTGCAACAATGTTTCAATTAAAAGGAAAGTAGCGCAATGTAAAGGTGAAAGCAGTGCCCTGTTGATTTCATTTTAAGTCAAGTTCTCGTTTTTTGCAGATGCAGTAAATTTAGGCAAATAAGGACGACCAATTTTATTTTGATGCAAAGATCTGCACATTAGGCAGAATGTACGTGACAGTGCAGTAAAACATTTTTGTTATAAAAACAGTGATTAATTCTAACAAATAATCATTTTGGCCATAATCATGCAGCCCCGAGGTTCCAAGAAAACAGGTTCATTTAAGGCAGATAAAAGCAAAATACCTCATTTCAAGTTTGTCAGCTAAGGTAAAGACAAAATAAAAGTTATTCATTTAAACTGGCAAATTAAAGTCAAAATAATAAAACTGTAGAGCACGTAGTATTTCCTAATACAAAAGCCTAAATATAATGTTGCTTCGGAGGATGCAACTGCTTGTTCTTTTAAAGAAAATCCGACCTCTCTTCTGGGTACATCAAAGCATTTGAACCTGATGCGTTTACTTCTCAAAGTTTGTCTACAAGTAGACTACAGTAGAAGGCATGATAAACAATGATAGAGGATCCAGGATGAGCGCACCTGTTTATAAAGGTGATTTTTATGCTGATGTATGCAACATGTTTTCTCCAGCCAACTTTCAGCCATAATAAAGTAGTAATAATGTATTCTGCCATCTGTTATCTTCTCAGGTACATTATGTATTCCAGGAGCAATTTAGTCATCGAATGAGCCAAACATAGTATGATGGTATATTATGCTAAACACATGCAATGAGAGTCGTTAATGAGAAGACAATTATTGAATTTAAAACAAAAGATGCTATAAAGATGACTGCAAATTACAAATAAAGGAAGAAGCAATACAGAGCCATCTTTAGAAACTCAAAATAACTTCAAAGCTGCAATAAAGCAATTGTGTTACTATGTCATTCTGTGTAGCACTGGTACTGGAAGTCAGAGCATTACGAGGAAAGACGGGGGAAAATAAAAACCCTAATGCATTCCTTTGGTCAGCCCAGGTCAGTCTTAAAAATAAAAAGCCAAGCCAACAGATTTCTTAATGGTGAATGAACAAGGAGATGCAAGTTAATTGAACATTGAAAGCATGGCAGGTCTGCAGACAATGGATAAATGTGTGAGTCCAAGCTTACTTAGAGACTGCATTAATCAGCATCTGCATTACATTTACATATTTAAACTCACTTAACATTTCCAGAGGTATCTAGCCATTTTTAAGCACTCTTCACTGAAATATATATAGATATATATATATATATTTCACACTGTAAGTGCAATATACAGTGTGAAATAAGTATACAGTTTATATATATATATATATATATATATATATATATATATATATATATATATATATATATATATATATATATATATTGCACTTACAGAGTGAAATAAGTATATAGTTACCTCAAACCTAGCAAAAACAAAGATGCTGCATTCCTGTTGCACAAATATCCCAGCTACTTCTCCAAATTACCACAATGCCAGAAGCTTTCCTCTCTAAGATTTCAATTCAAATTCCATTATACAGTTGTTTGGTAAATGACACAAAACAGTACATTTGAAGGAACACATTAATTTCATAGCCTAAAAGGGAGCAAAATCAATATTTCAAAAATAAATGTATTCAAATAGATTTAACATGGACAGAAATCCTTTTGTTGTGTCTAATTCATTTTATTCCCATCAGGATAACTAGAAAGGAAAGTAAAACATGTGGGTGGCTGAGCTCTCTTTGTGCTGTCAGTAGCACTGACAATATTATCAAACATTACCAAATCAAATTCAACAGAAAGTAATACCTCCTGCTTTCACAATACCTGCTCCAACTGCAAATTATAGTTTGTACCAACAAGACAATTACTGCATAAATGTTTACATACACAATCATATGGTAAACAGAATAGCCTCAGCACGTCAAACTATTTAAACATTGCTCGTTAGCAAGTTTCTTTTGTTGTGATTTCAAAATAAAACTCTTTAAGCAACTGCGTTCAAGCAAATGATAAATTTCACATCACAAGATACAAAAGGAAAGTTAAGTAGCTCATTCATACATCTTCAAAATATGCCTCAGTTCACACCACATAACTGAAATCAGTTAAAAGTTGACAAAAAATACAAGGATTTAAACTACTGGTGGGCTCTAGCTGGTGGCAGAGCTCCCACAGCAACCCTCCAGTGACAACTGATCAGCATCTAATATAATTGCTTTGAGCTGAGATTCCACCAGCAGGTCTCTAAAGGCCAAGACTGGAACAAACATGGAAAAGGGCTTTTATGAGTGAGCTTAGCGTGAACACCCCAGGCGCAGTTTAAAAGCTACTTCAGTTCATATGACAGGGAAACTAGTGGGGTGTACTAAAAACTGTGACAACAAGGTTAATCTGGTTTGATATGTAACCTTGAAATGAAGGGCTCTGAGAGAAAAACAAATTTTCAGAAGAGTGGTGAATGCCACATTAAGAGCATTTGTCTGTCATCCTACAATTCTGCACCAAATAAAGTAACTTTGAGGGTCATATTGCCACAAATCTTCCCCAAGAGGAACAAAAGAATCGTAAAGAGTTGTCTGTTGGACAGCTAAAAAAAAAAAATTAAATAGCTCTTTGGTATTCTGTTTGATCACAGTTGGAAAAGTGCTACACTTTTTTTTTTTTTTTACATTACTTTAGCTGGTTATTACTTGTATTTCATTCCCCTTTTTAAATGTGTACTTTTCATGATATCTAGATGAGGTACATGGTAGATGGTACCTCAAGAGCATAAAACAGATCAGTTGTGTTTGCTGTTAAGTGGTACTGGAGTGACTGAAATACAAACAGTCAATTCCAAATTAATCTACAATGCACAACATTTGGGCAGGATTATATAGAGGGGGGGGAAAGCTCTTCATATTTTTAGGCAGCAATATACAATAAAAATTGCTGTATTTTCTACAAAAGCAAAATGTGAGATATCACAAACACCTATTAAAGCAGACTGATCAATATGAAATGTAAAAAAGCATAATTTCATAGGCCCTATTTACAGGCAGCTGCGTTCTCAGTCAGAAGCTGCTACAATTTTTAGGAAACTCAAAAAAAAACATTTTATCCATTTCGTTGTTGTGTTTAAACACCTTGAGGCGATTGTTTGTTGTGATTTGATGTGAATAAAATTGAATTTAACTGAATTTAAAATAGTCACCGTTTTACTGAGTTACCAGTCTTTGAAGTGGGACTATACAAGGTTCTAGCAGTACATATGGCCTCCCAACAGAGGACCACCAAGCTGCACAGAAACTAAAGACAGGTACTACTGTGGACACAATCAATGGCAAGCAGATTTTTTGTTGCCTAAACTAACTTGGTTATTAAGCTTCACCAACAAGCTGTACAAGTACAATGCACAGATACACATAACTGCTAATTAGTAACAAACTAATTTCAGACATTAAAAATGAAGTAAACATTTCTTGGATGGTGTGTACCCCACACCAATCCATATTAGTCAAGCCATTAAGTGTCCCAAATTCAACAACAGCACAATCACAGTGGAAAGCTCCAGTTTAATGACCTAACAGTGGAGGTGATAGCAGGCTTCTGCTGCTCCAAGATACCTGTCAATCAAGGCAGCCATGCCCCTAACTCCAGTATCCACATAGTTGAGCCTTAAAATCACCCACCCCAAGTGGTAAGTCATCCATACAGGGCAAAATAATTTTGTACCAGGCTGTAAAGTTGGGTATAAACATGGGAGTCTATGGTGACTTGCTATTGAAGCCAGCCTTAAGTGGCACCTCCAGAAACTGCACTTTTTGGCACTTCTCCGCTGGATTAATTTTTTACCTCTGGAGGTTTGCATAACGCAAACCTTTTGCGTTATGTATCAGCTAAATATATCAGTATAATACGATATTGTCAAATTCTACATCTCAATTAAATTATATTGATATATTACCAAAAAAACAAAAACACCAACCATCCCTAACAACTTTATATAACATACTCTGGCATACCATTTCTCAAAACAAACAAAACGGTTAATACAAAACTACCTCTGCAATACAGTGCAATGCAAATGGAAACAGCAGACTGTAATTTTTCTATGCCTGTGAAAATACTGTCACCCCCTTTATCACACCTCAGTGACACCATATGATTACACTCAAAACTACTTAATCTTACCTGCAAGTACAGTTACACATGCCGCATTGCCCTTTATGCCAAAGGCAAAACGAGAGGTAGATAAATGCTTGTGGCTGTCTCTTCATAATGGTACCACCACAACCACTATCATGTCATGCCGATAAGTTGTGTACATACTCTACTAATATCCTATGAAGTACAGGTCTGTATAGCTATCAACATATAAAGAGGGAGAGGTACAAGTATTCATATAAAAAGAAAAAACAAAACAAAGTATTTAATTCTTATTCTGGGCAGCCCCGGAGAACCGAGGCCTGGACTTGATAAGGCTTTCATCATTCTCATCCCTCTCGATTGCAAATGAACCCAGGCCACCCCCAGTGTCCATGTATGAATACAAACAACCTGACAAAATAACACTGCATCTTTCTGGTTATTGGAAGTAAATTCACTTCCATTTCCTCACAGCATCCCCAGACAATTTTGGTGTGACACTAATACGGCAGGGACAAAAGGACGGAGGATTTAGTGTGACTCAGTTTCGGCATCTTTTCTACATCAACACAACAGTCTGATAAATGCTATTCTCTACCCCAGTTGTTCTTTCCTGGACTCGATGTTGTGACTGGTCATACACCGAAATATGAAAAGTGCAATCGTAAAAGCAAAATCTGCTATAATTCAGTAAAACTATGTTTGTAATGCTCTCAGTTTTGTTCAGATTTTATTGAAACCATTAGAAGGAATGTTAAAATAAAAGTAGGTCTCTTTAATTGTGCTTGTACAGCTCCCATTTAAAATGTGCATGCATCAATATAACCTGAATGGTGTAACATTAATATAGGACAGCCAATAGTTACGAGGTTGTTTTTTTGTTTTTGTTTTTAAACTAGAAATT
Source organism: Archocentrus centrarchus (assembly GCF_007364275.1). Classification (NCBI taxonomy): domain Eukaryota; kingdom Metazoa; phylum Chordata; class Actinopteri; order Cichliformes; family Cichlidae; genus Archocentrus; species Archocentrus centrarchus. The sequence goes on from NC_044354.1 coordinate 9,330,584, forward strand.
GCACATTATGGCCTTTGACAAATGATTTTTTGCAGAAATGTATGTGAATAACGCTGGTGATCAATGCTGTCACTGCAGCCCTGAAAATATTAAAGAGACAAAAAACAAGACATTAAAAGGACCAAAAAAAAAAAAAAAAGAAGAAGAAGAGAAATTCTGAGCAAAAAGTTTGCTCAAAATATGTAAACAATCATGATCAGTTGGCTGTCTACATTTACTCTCCTGCATTTGGGGACAATCACCTCAACCACAGATGGTTGCAATATTTTATTAGTGCCATTTATTTCTAATTACTCCTATTTGATGGGTACATGTGCGAAGCCTCATTTTGATCACCCTTCAGTCATCAACAAGGCTTTTATTGTCAAACTTCTGCAGGAACGTGTGGAAAACTGATATTGTGAAATAGGTTTGTATGCACTTATTTGTTGGGTCATCCACAAGCAGAATATCCACTATTTACTGACCAGTCATGCGTGCAAGTGTGTTCTGTATTCTGGGCTGACTCAGTGGTCAAGTTTTGAATTAAGTTTCCTCATGTAATGAAAAAGAAAAAACTACAGTAACATAACGGTAGTGAATATTTTAGGAAGAACACAACAACAAAGACAATAGTATTTTTAGGTTGTCTGAGGTGCTTCCGGTGACTTGGCATTATGTTTTTGTCGCTGACTGAATATAGTTGGGAAAGTAGGCTGCTGCTGTTTCTGTCTAGTTGCTGGTAGACTTTTCTCAGTTCCATTCAGGGACTTAAATGGAAATAACACTCTTTAGACATAAATAATTGTGCTATCCTGTTAAATTAACACTGCTTATTAAAGTTACAGATGGACAAGACTGATAACATTTTACACATTAACATTTACCATTTTATTGTTACTCATAGCTGCTACCTTAATAACTTAACAGACTGCTAATGTGGCAATTAAGTAACTGCTAATGGCTAAATGGCTTAGCATGTGCACTGGCCAGGTTAACATTTATGATAATGGTTTAATGCTATTGCTGTTGAGACAGGAGCTTCACTGGCCTTTCTCACGAGATGTTCAGCTTTATGAACTTCAGCTGCTAGTGAGGAAGAACAGATGTGTGCAGCAGCTATGTGAAGCTGTATGTCAGCTGGAGGAGGGGGGGAAAAGAGCACCGCTGGTATCAATCTGATCCAATAGGAAATTTTATTATATATTTAGTATAAATTTTTGAACCCCAGTGGGAAGTTTAACCCACTTCATTTTCTGAAACTGTAAATTCTAAACACCTCCAAAGCCTATTGGACACAACAATTTACTGACAGTCCATAATCACCTTAGTTGCAGGCATTGTTTTTTTCATTCAAAGCATAACAAGTAATTTAACTGTTTTGAAAAGCAGACATTGAAAGTATATACATTGAAAGCATGTGCACACACACACACCCTTAATTTAATATTTTGTTGCACAACCTTTTGAGGCAATCACTGCAATCAAGTGATTTCTGTAACTCTCAGTGAGACTTCTGCACCTGTCAACAAGTATTTTGGCCCAGTTCTCATGAGCAAATGGTTCCAGCTGTCAGGTTTGAAGGCTGCCTTCTCCAGGCTGCATGTTTCAGCTCCTTCCACAGATGTTCAATAGGATTTAGATCAGGACTCAAAGAAGTCGACTTCAGCACAGTCTGATGTTTTGTTCTTAGCTATTCCTGGGTGTTTTTAGCTGTGTTTACCCTGTTGGAGGACCCATGACCTGCGACTGAGACAAACCTTTCTGACACTTTCTCACTTCTTGAGATTTCACTGTACAGTACCATGAACAGATTCAAGACACCCTGTGCTAGTTGGAGCAAAGCAGCACCAGAACATAACCGAGCCTCCTCTATGTTTTACAGTATGTACAGTGTTCTTTTCGTTGTATGCTTCATTTTTGCATTTATGAAGATTGAGCTGATGCGATTTGCCAAAAAGCTCCATTTTTGTCTCATCTGTCCAAAGGACATTGTCTCAGAAGCTTTATGGCTTGTCAATATGTATTTTAGCAAATTCCAGTCTTGCTTTTTTGCGATTTCCTTTCAACAGTGGTGTCCTCCATTAAGTCCACTTTGGCTGAAACAGCAATGGGTGGTGCGACCTGACACTGATGTACTTTGACCTTGGAAATCACCTCTAATCTCTTTGGAAGTTGTTCTTGACTCTTTGGCTAACATTCGAAGTATCCATTTCTTCAATTTGTCATCAATTTTCTTCTTGAGGCCATGTCCAGGAACCTCTGTGACTACAGTATGTGCAGTATCTTTTTGTTATACTGAACTGGGCTAAAATTGCCAATAGAAACAAAATGCAAATGAAACAAAAAGTGGCCCTGAGGACAAGTACAAATGCTAATAATCAAATGCACATTTTGTACAGGGGGAGGGGGGGGGGGGGGGGGGGGGGGGGGGGGCATCTTTTTATCACAGTGCACAAATCTAACAGGGTAGCAGAGTTACAATATATTGATGAAGTCATCAGAAAACAACTTGCAGCCAAAACACACAAACTGCTCATCCAGTTGTCTTCAAAGATAACTGTGCACTTCCCCAGGTCCCCAGCAAGACATTCACCAAGTATAAAGTAAATCAGAAGAACAATTATTGAGAAAAGTGCAGAACACACAGCTAGGCACAAGGTTTCGTTTTTTTAATTAGTAAGATTTGGATTGAATTGAATTATAGAGAAATTATTTTAATATTTTGTCCTTCCATGCACAGAAATGCCCATGGACAAAATATTAGAAAAGCCAAAGGAATACAAATTAGTCTAAATCAGAATAGGCTGTTTTGCCAAACACCATAAAAGCAATTAAATTTTAACAAAGATGTGGGAAGGGAGGACACAAACACCCTCTCCACACACACATACCGTCATAATCAAATAGTCACAAAAACAGATGCTAAAGCACTGATTAAGCTTTAGTGAGTACATCCTTCATAGCCCTGGGCATATGCTGCAAAATCCGCTTCAGTTATCAACATTAGCAGGAAAATGAGACTCACATCTGACTGCGATAACAGTCCCTGAAGTACCTCTAATGGTTGCTGGGGACACTACTAAAACGTGTGGTCATATTCCAGCACAATTTTCAGTTTATAATCTGTGATTAGGCTGAAAATGTTTGCAAAGTAAGGAAAGTGAACAGATAGCAAAAAAGCTGTGCCAAAATCTGCAATGAACCGCAACAAGGACAGATAATGTTTGTCGGGCTCAGTCTAGTCAGCCAGCTACAGAAAGTTTGAGATCAGTAAAGCCCTAGGCTGGACGTTTAACAGCCTTCAAATGGATAAAATTTAATGGAAAACTGACTAGTCATGATCTCTCTTCAATTCAAAACCTAAAAAAACAATCTCAAAAAAAAGAAGCTCCAAGTGTACAACCTCTAGAAAGAATTTTAAAAATGTGTTCTTTCACTGTTAATGGTGGCTTGCCGCCTAATTAGCTTATTACTCCTCCAAGGTATTCTAAGGTGCAAATCTTACCCTCACAGCCCTATTAAAACAGCTTTTGCCTGGATTTACTGTACACAAAAGATCATAAAAAAACAACATGGTCAAAAGAAAGTGTTTCAAAATGAAAAACGAATATTCCCTCTAGTGTTTGAACAAGTCTTTGAAAAGTCACGGATGAGCAAGTTTGAGAGAAACTACGAAGTGGGCAAAATAAACTTTATAGGAGGACCTACATATGAGATGACAGCAGTCATGAGAAGCTCTCTCTGAGCTCCATATCCAGGAAAAATCTGCAACAACGCGCACTGGTTGATGAAAGAGTAACTCGAGGTTAAACAAGTAAATCTGAAGGTATCAGACTGTAAAGAGTGCTGTGGAGTTTACATAAAGTACCAAAGTTTGCATAAAAATGGGAGAAAAGATTATGTTAGTTTCCTCTATCTATGCATCAAATAAACCCAAATATTTCCAATGTATGTGACAGCTGTAATCACAGTCATTACTTAGAAGGCTGTAATAAAAAGCTTGTCATCTAATGGGATTGTTCACATTGATCCAGGAAACACATTAGCAGGAGCAGTTAACTGTGAGACTACATTATGAGAAATGTTAGCAATTCCCTCAGAGAGCTTTCATAAGCCCTTAGTGGGATGGCTTGAAACGTCTTTGGCTTGCCACACCAATATTTTTGTGCAAGGGCAAATCACAGATCATGATCTCATATCTATAGAATGTGAAAAAACTGATACCAATCAACTTCACTTACAACTTTGTTTATTGTGTCTGGTGTCTCTTTGGAGGGGGGGTCAGTCTGTAACTATAACTGTACAAAAAGAACAACTACATTAATGGTTAATCCCTAACAGATAACCAGGACAGGAACGATCAAGCCCATTCCCAAACTGGCTTTGACAAAAATCCTGACACCTTAAAAGATCATCTTCTATTTTAGGGCAAGCAAAATAAATCCATCTTACCCTCTCCAAAATCTTCAGAATGATGGGAGGCAAGCAGAGGGAACTGGTTGGTGGTATTTCCCAATTTGTGTTTACTGTTAATCGGCACCTTCTGCAAACTAGGATGTCTACTAATGCAAAGAATACACAAAATGCCCACAATGGTGAGCTAACACTTTCCAGGTGCAAATAGAGTGCCTCTTTTTCATCCGTCATCTCCTCTGACTTGACCTTGTGCTGCAGTATGCTGTTACTTCAACAATGTCATGAAGCAGTTCTGTTCCAATTTATCAATGGGGAGGCAGGCTAATAATACTGACACTACTATTCTGATAATCATTTATCAGGGAATGTTTTAAACATTTACTGGTTGCAGCATCCTTGATGTGAGTATTTACAGGGTTTTTTTTTTTGGTTTTATATATAACTGACCATTCACCATCTTAGAATTCCATGCACCCATCCATCCATTTTTTTTACTGGTTATCCAATTTAGGTTTGCGAGGGGGCTGGAGCCTATCCTAGTTATCACAGGGAGAGGCACAGGGTACACCCTGCCTATTGCTGGGCTAACACAGAGAGACAGAAACATCCACGCTCACATTAAGACCTACAGCCAGTTTAGAATCGCCAGTTACACGCATGTTTTAGACTCTGGGAGAAAGCTGGTGGACTCAGAGATAGCCCACGCAGGCACGAGGAGAACATGTGGACCCCACACAGAAAGTCCCGAGCTGGCCGGGGCCATTCTATGAACCCAGAAGCTTCTTGCTGTGAGGAAACAGCAAAAAGCAACCACAGACTTGGGGATGGTCATTTAAACCAAAACAAGTTCTTTAAAAGCATGGACTAAAACAGCAATAGAACAATTAAAAAAATGCAGTAATCACAATTATTTTTTTAAAGGATTTATTCTGTTTTATAATATTTTCCTGTCTTGTTTTATATTTACTGTTGTTTTATATTTTCCTGTCTTGTTTTATATTTTTAAGGCACTAGTACCATTTGTGTTTCCAACCAAAACTATGAAACAGGCAGCTGTTGAGTTTGTCAACACTGGACAGACACAGCAAAGTACAATAAAATGGCTACTTATCTCTATTCCTTGCTCACATTAGTCAGTGTAATGCCAGTAAGAGGGAAAAAAAGAAACTTCTGTGCTTGTGCTCCATCATCACAAGTCAGTGCACCACATACAGCTGAAATGTGTCCTAGTTCAGAGTGCGGTGGCAGTGATACAGAGAGTAGTGCTAGTCTAACAATTTAGCCAAAGCAAGGCTCTTGACATTCTAATTAGGGAATTTTCTCCTCCAGTTCAGCAGTGATGGAGCAGGGCTCTTTATCAGGCAGGCCAGGCCACATACCTGGCAAGCTCCAACATCCTAGCGCGCCAGACTATCTCAATGGCCCACATCCCTCCACTGCTCTCCATGGGCAAAATAAATGAACCACCAGATGTTCCAGTGAAAACTAGCCAAAGATGATGAATTGCTGAAGATTGATGAAAAAGACAGATTAAAAAACAAAGGCAAGTTCTTATATAAAATTTGTCATTGGTATATGAAAAAAAATGCATGTTTTAAAGGAAAAATGTTTCCTTAATTCTTGTCCTCCTCAGTGTAAAAAGATAGCTTTTAAATGTGCTTCCTGATTTTGTTCAAACTCGTGATCATACCTCTAAACCATCATCTTTCAAATTTCCATCCAATACTTGCAATCACAAGCACATTCAATGCAATTAATGAGCTTTAAACATGCAAACATAACCTTGGGAAAAAGTGATTTTCACAAGAACATAAACCAGAGACAGAAAAAGGGAACAAGCTGGGGAGAAAGTACTTAGGTCTGTGACAAGTGGCAGTAATTTTAAAGTCTTATCATCTGGGTTATTCGACTCATTAATGTAGCAGCAAGCCCAAAATAGCTGCACACATGCACAAATGCTACAACAGTAAAAACATCTACTGATGGCAAAGTACTCTCTTAAACAAGTCCACTTGTTAAAGGAGTTTTTGAAAATCTGATAACATCTGATGTAACAGGCGTTTGACTAACTGAGGTTCACGGATCATTCTTGACTTTAAAAACAGCAACAGAATGAAGGCAAATTCAGATTGCTCATTCTTGATATGACGGAAAGGCTCAAAACTGACTCCTGTGTTTAGCAGTAGAAGCAGGAAGAAATAAGTTGTCAATGTGATATGACTGAAAGTTTAATAACTGCTATTAAATGGACCTTGTGCTAAGAATTATCAGTTCTAATATGACATATCAGTAAAGCAGTTAATATGTGCGCCACCAATGCCTAATCTAAATCTATTTTAGATACAGAAGTACAATTATCTGATGTTTTATGCACTAGAAGACATATGCACTGAAAATAACACAGATTTAGCCCAGTTCTTTTTTATGAATATATAAATGTGACTTGTATTTAAAAAAAAAATACAGAAAAGAAAAAGAAAAATGCTTGGGAAAGTAGCAAAATATTGCATGATGCATTTCCCCCTCATTTATTTATTTATTTTCATTGTTAATGTAATCTGGTTTCCTTGTACCTGGAGAAATGTGAAAGCTTTTTTCCTTTTCCTTGCTTTAATGTGTCTGGCATAGCCAGAGTAAAGTGGCACTCATCTCCACTGAACCAAATATTGACAGAAAGGTGAGCAAGGTCTCCTAAGTAAACACAGAAAATGGTAATAATTATAAGCAAATTTGGGTCACAAAATGAGTCACATTATATAGACCAAGAAGGACGTTGGCAAAGCAGGATACATTCTAAAGGGAGAGATATTGTTTCTCTATTGCAGGCTCTAATGAGAAAGATTTATTTGTTTTCACAATCTTAACACATGAGGCTGCTGTTGGATCACTGGGACAATAACCAGATTACATAATATGGAATTTCTGCTTGCAAAACGGCTTTAATAACTAATTTGTTATCTAAATAGTCTATTAATTGCCTAATTTGTGACTAATTGCTGCAGCTCACATTTGAGCCCTTATGAGTTAAACTGCATATTAGGGAGATAAATGGTGATAAGTGGATATGCAAAAGTAAACCTATGAGCTAATGTGCAGTACCATAAAAGTCTCTCATTTCACATGTACCCATATGACTGAGCTCATTTTTCTTCTGGAATCTGTGATTCCACTTCTATCTGTCAATCTTCATCTCTACTGAACCTTATCTGTCCATGTGTATCTGCTTCTCATTTCCCACCAGCGAACCTTCGATTTGTTTCTGTTCTTTGATCTCACATCCTCTTCCCAATATTACAGTCCATCTTCGCTCTTCAATACACTCATTAAGGCCACTTAAACCAGTAATATGGCAGCTGATTAGCATGCACTGATTACATGACAGACCTTCGTCAATCAAGTGGAGGCGATCAGGACTGACATCTTTCAATCGCACTGTTGGACTTCTGAGTGTATAAATGTTATTTGCATTATTAGTTCATCTTCTATGCAGGGAGAAACCAATAAATGTTCAGGAAAAAGCTTCTGAATCATTGGGCTCATTGTGATCATCCCTTCCCACAAACTCTAATCTGAATTTAAAACAGTTTTTCTTTTAACTTTTCTATCACTGGGATTTTGTATGCCCTTTTGCTTTTCTTTTTACTGCTTTTCTTGGCAATAGTAGTTGTTTTTGTCACCTTCCTGCCACCTCTGTAATTTTCTGTGATTGGTCTAAAATGTAACATAACTAGCAGTGATGCTTTACAAAAAAACTATGCTTCCCCTTTCCTGCTGTTTTCATTGACTTGGTTTCCTGTTTCTGTTCAGCACCAGATAAGGGGTTCTCTTATCTTTCCATCCATCCATGTCCAAGCTCCACCAATGCAAACTTTCTTTTTATGTGTCTTTCTCTTTATGAATTTTCCAGCAATCTCTTTTTAAATAATTCCTTTTCATTCACCACCTCCATGCCAAGTTTTATCAAGCTTTCCCTTTTCTTCATCCGCTTTAATTCCCTCCTCCTCAAATTCATCAATCCATATCTGTCACCCTGGGTCCTTTGCTCTTGTCCCATGATTCCCCATCCACACTGTAAGTGATCAAATGCTCCAGCAAGCCAATCAAGCTACACTAGTGATCATAACACTCGTTATGTGCAGAAGCACTAAATCAATACTATTCCTCTTCGCACTGAAAGCCACACACATACACACCACTCTAGACTAGAACATGTGAGGTGTCCCAATGCTCTGGGCCCGTGATAAATCATCCAGCCAGTTCCATTCAGTCTGCCACCCCTCACAGCTGCCTACAGACCTAGAGTAGTGACTCTGATGCCTTGAGGCAACTGCAAAGCCATGACTCTGATCTTTACAAGCTACAATAGCCTGAGGTAATGAAACTATGAAAATTATGTCCGCGGTCATGGATTGCATCAACCTTCCCCATTCTTTCTGATTTTCAACTATTTGATCTGACAACGCTGGCTTGTTGTTGTTTTTTTCTGGATTTTTTTTGATTGTGCAGCTATTTTATATCACTGTTACGACTGTTTTTGACTGTCTGTTTTTTTGTCTCTCTTCAGAACAACACACACACAAACGCATATGCCCATTATACAGAAAACCCTATCTAAAATGCATTACAGTCACATTATTCTCTATATTATTGTGACAGCTTCCTTTCTAACCATTAATTTAATTTGCACGTTAATGTAAAATACCATGACATTATCACGAACCAGGCCACACAGACCAGCAAACAAAGAAACATCATGTGAGCTCACCTAGCAGAGCTGACATGTTCTGGAAAATTCTGAGCAGCTCCGGGGTGATGGCTGGGCTGTTCTCCAAAGTCACCAACCTGCATGATCAGTTGACGATGAGAGGCAGCGAAAGGTGAAGTAAAAGAGAAAGACATGAGAGAGCAAAAAAAGAAAGAAATACAGGAAGTCACAAGAAAGACGTTAATAAGATATAGGTTAGAGACGGCAAGAGAAAACAGGATAAGAAACACAACATGACAAATTGCAGAGAACGAAGCGGACATGGTGATTTAAAAGGGAGGAAAAACAATGTATGATGAAGGTGGTGTACAAAGAAAAATAAATTTATATATTATATAGAAAATATCACAAAAGTAACATGTTGTATAAATTAAATGACTAAGAATTTTGGCTATAGGTGAGGCTCACTAAGCAAATTTAGGCCAGATAGCATCTCTCAGCTCATGTCTGACAAAACAGAAGTGAGCTGTCAAACTAATTTAAATAGTATTTATATAGACCTAATAATAGATACCTGAAAGGAAAGTATGCATAAACATTTAGGTTACTTAAGAGAAAATATGTTTATTGACACATTATCAAGACATTATAAGCATAATACAACCTCAGAAGTAAACAGCTGATGAGGCAACAGCAAGGGGGAAAAAAACTATCAACTGTAAACCAAGCAAACAAATATTTAGGGCACCACTGTTTATCAACTAGGATAAAAGATAAAAAAGAAATACAGGACTGAGGCTTTCTGCTACAAGCACAAATGGCATGCTGAACCGAGAAGCTCTCCGCAGGCAGACAGAAAAAGACAGATTAAGTAGGACGTTAAAAAGCAAAGAGATGATAAAAGAGCAATAAAGGGTAACCTGACAAATTCTCTTCTGCTGAACTGAACCTTTAGCAGGTAATGTGTTTCCAAAAGGGACTATACTGTACTGTAGCAGGCCCCCACATTAAAATGGTAAATTCCCCAACATTAAGATAAAGATGTTGAGCTACACAAACTATCAACATCTTCATTTGCCACAAGAGAAGTTGTTTACGAATGAGCAAATTGAAACGATATGTAACAATAAGCCCATTAACTACTAACCAAAATGTTTGCACTTAGTTTTTAAATACTGTAAAACTCTAAATGAGAGTCAGTGATGAGGCTAGTGTTTAATACGAAAAAGGGCCTCAGGTGAATAAAGCCACACAGAAAAGTCTTCTTTTTAAAAAAGGGAGAGACAAAGACAGCTATAGCCAGAGTATCCACATCTTGTTGTGTATGTGAGTATATACGAGAATAGCGTGCATTAGAATGAGATGTTTCATAAATGTGTGCACCAAGAGTTTCTTGCTATAAGTCATAAATGTCAGTGTACTTTATATGCTTGCATACCAAAGCTCCAGTCCATCCTCCAGCAAATACACATGTGGCGGCTGCGAAACATCAGTGCTCAACTGGATGACAGGAAGAAGAAAAGGGTACAGGTTCTTGCTTTCTGCCCCAAGTCCCTGTGAGAACACAAAGACACAGGAATTCAATGCAAAAAAAAAAAAAAAACCTGACAAAGAATGCACTTAAAAACTGCACTTTATGTGCTTCTGTTTAATGGGTTTTTCTTGCAGATAACCTAAAGCAGAATGGTGTGGAATAGAGACATATCAACATATCCCATCCTGACTCGCCCTTTCCCAGCAACTGCCCTACTACTGGTGAAAGACCATACCTCAGTCAATCAGGTAATTTGCATAGGAGGACCAGCACCCTGAATGACTTGTCATGCTCCCACTTTGAGAAACCGGGGTGTTTCTTTGGCTGCAAAATACTTGCCTTAAAGCGCAAGAGTTGTTTATGGACTTTTTTTTCTTTTTTTTTTTTAAATCCTCATTTTATGTTCCTTTAAAACACTGCGGACCTATTAAGTTCGATTTTTGGAAAAAGCTTGGATACAACTCCTGGAACTAAGTCAGAGGTCATTTTTTGGTCATTTAGAGTTTAATGACGTTTAAGATGACACAAGGGTAAGCATAAGGAATGACGGAATTTCCCCTTGGGAAATGTTTTCCTGGTAAGGTCTACTTCACAAGACCTTTGTTACTAATGCACTGAACATGAGTATGTGCCTATACTGTAAGATGGAGAAAGGGAATGGGCAAGTGAGCAGCGTGTCATTTTGACCTCCATAGTACCATACTGCTTTTAAATCACAGGGGACATAAAACAGTACTATTGGAAGCACAGATGAAGACTTTAAAAACCAAACCCATTTTTCAAGGTACATTACCACAAATATAATGCTGGATTTGACTATAAGAAAGAATACTGTTCAATACAAATTCAGCTCTACATAATATATAGGTATATGTTTCTAGAATAAAATCTGGTCATCTAATAACAATTCTGATTCCCTTTTTTTCCAGATGTGTTTGGGTAACTTGTAAAAGCTGCATATCTAGAGCATGAACACCCATTCAATTATTACTTTTATCTGTAATGTTTTGCATGAAGACTATCACTTTGGCTACACACAGTATAATCTAAATGCCTGAACTGAATGCTTCACTCAGCATAATAGCTTACAAAATACAGAAAGAGATAATACATTTTTCAAATGATTAAAAACTTTTTCTTTATACACTGTCTGGCCAAAAAAAGTCACGCTCTCAGATATTTCATTGGACCGCCTTTAGCTTTAATGACGACACGCGTCTGCCATTGTGTCATTTTGATAAGCTTATGAATCATCACATTTATTTTGGTTAATTTTTTCAACAAGGTTTTTTTAAGGATATTTTTTGGCCATTTTATCTTTATTGGATAGTGAACAGTGAAGACAGAGGAAAGTGTTGTTGGTGGTGGTGGGACGACACACGCAGCAAAGGGCCACGAGTCAGACGTAAACCCGGGCCGGCTGCACTACTGCCATGTGGCATATGGTAGTCTGCTCTCTCACTGAGCCAAACCAGCGTCCCTTTTCACCAAGATTTTGCACTGATGATGGAAGAGTCAGACCACTGCGTAAAGTCATCTTCAGCACATCCCAGAATTACTCACTGTGGTTAGGGTCTGTACACTGTGATTGCCACTCTGTGTGTGAAAATGTCTCTCACTCCCTGAACCTCTCTTTCACAATTTGAGTGGTTGCCCACTATCCTACCAGATTTTAACAATGCACTCCTTAGCTGTCTTTGCGTGATGCATGCAAATAATTTGACCCTTCTGAAACAGACACATATCTTTTCCATGACCACAGGAGGTATCTTCTGACATGGCTGTTTAAAAAATGAGAAGCTCCTCACTATCTATCCATCTACACATCTATACATACAAACACAAACAAACACACACACAGTCTAATGGTTATTGTTTGAAGTCACTCAAACAATAACTGCTATTGAAGTGGCAATAAAAAAGCCATCCAAGTTCAGTTCAAAGCTTGTTTCATAAAAGGCAGAAGACAACCTGCCTTTAAGCAAAACTGTCTGTGCAGTTACTGACAAAGGCAAAGACAAGTATAGACACACACACACACACACACACATCACACGCATAAACACACATTAGGTCAAGCACTTAAAGTTACCACTTCTAGTGCCAACAAACGTGTTTGGTATAAATGATGGATTTCTGAAACATTTTTTTTACCCTTGATACATCACTTCCATCTTCTTCACCCACACCCTCAAAAATCCTCTTGATGAAAACTTAACCACCATCTGACACCATGCCCTTTTTAAGCAGCCTATCACTTTAAGCTTTACTCAACCACTTTGTATATTCAATAAGGACACAACATCATTTGGAAGAGGGTATTGATGAGAGGATGCTGTTGATGTGTGCATGGACTCAGTCCCATTTGGGGGTCTGAGTTCCTTTTTGGGGTTAAAAAGGAGGTACCTTTTACAAAAATGATCAAATATTAAGGTGAAGAATTAGTAAAAGGTTGTGGTAAAGTTAAGATTAGTGTAAGCTTAAGCTATCTTAAGATTAGGCAAGTACTGGTTATGGTTAGGCTTAAAATGCATCCTGCAAAAGTCCTCAAAAGTGTTGAAACATGACTGCGTGTGTGCAGCATGGGAATTAATCTGTGTGAAAGCAGAGGATCCAAAGTAGCAGAAGAAGAAGAACTGTCAGCTCTGTTTTACTGATAGCATGACATTAATTTGGTCTAAATATGCTCTCTCTTGCATTTATGTGGGTGTAAAAGGGAGACAGCATTTCTCTGTGCCCAGATGGTGCAATCCTCTCTCTCCATCAAAAAAAAAAAAAACCTCTTTGCAGGCAAAACTGAAGTTTTGTCAGTCAATATGCCGGTTTTTATACTGCTGGATCACTGACGGACATGAGTTGATTGTGCAAGTCCCAGCTGAACGTATGCCAAACAGTCATCCGTAGCCACTCCTTCATAGTCCTTTGCATGCAGACAACGGGTACATCAGGGTTCATAACAGAAGTCCCTCTACTGTACCTTACATTTTTACTTAACATTCACATTATACTGCATATATTAAAATCTAATTAGTATGTGGCTCCACAGTTGGATAATCGGAGGCCCTTTAGCTGCAGTTTCTCATGCTGTTTGCCAGATGTGTACTCGTGTTACTCTCAGACGAAATGTGTTTGTATCACTAAACATTTCATTTCCCACCATGAACTAATGCAGCCGCAGCCACACAGGGGTCCAAATATTATCCAAGTCTGAGATAAGTGCCTTTAATCAATAACATCAAACTTCCTAGGACAAATATTATTCTCACTATTCATGTTTATGGGATTCCTTGTTACCAGTATCTACAATTAAGTTGCAGATATTTGGAATCTGAAACTTAATCCTGACAAACCATAAATCATGGCGATATCTTTAAATCTTCCAGTAATCAAAATGAGGTGGACATCATTTGATTTTGATTCCGCTTGTTCCAAATTTAATTATCAGGGGGGAAAAAAGACACCAGCTGTGACCCTGGATTCCTTTGAGAAATTTAAAAAAAAAAATTGATATGACAGATAAATACTGGCAACTGTTGCTTGTGAACATTTTGACTGCTCACACTAATCGTAAGGTCAATTCAACAATTTTTATAGTGAAAATAAAAACTACATCTGAAGCACATAAAACCAGCCAGCATTAGCAACATGTGGTCAGAAAAGAAAAGATGCAATTATTGCCAGAGTACCAAAAGTACCACCTAACAAAACCTATGCACAAACACTGAGCCGACTAATGCAGAAAATTCAGTAGCATAAAATGTAACTTCAGGATGCACCATACCTGTACCAGGTGGATAAGTGTAGTGAGTATGGCACACCGAAGCATGTTGTGTTCTTCAGATTGCTTCCAGAGCAGCGGCAGGTATTGAACTAGACAGCCTACATAGGGCCGTATCTGAAGGAGAAGCACATTAAATGGCAAATAAGAAACAAAGAATATACAGTGCAACTCACAAGAGTTGCATTGTGTGACTCATGTCACAGACTCCAGTGGATTTGCAGAAATTAAAAGTCTCATTTAGGAGCAGGAAGAGGGACAATGGCGAAATCTGATTGGCTGTTGCTTCAGCAAAGTGCTATGCATATTTATCCTATGCACAAACACATTTGAAGACTACTCAGGCATATTTTGCCTCACAGGTTTGTTAATATTGTATATATTCTTGGTATAAGAAAAACAAGGACACATGCAATAAGAAATTCTACCTTTTAAAGCTTTTTTTTTTTTTCCGTTTAAGCAGTAAATTGAGATCTCATTCCTTTTATCCTCCTAGGCCTCCCTAGAAGCTCAAATCAGCTACTTCAAAACACATTTCAGAAAAATAGCTTAGTAAATAAAATACTAGACAGGTAAGTGAAAATGCAGAATATTTTTTCTTTTAAATGTGTCAGCTAAGTGAAAATTAAATGTGTCAACTTTATAATCTGCAAAAACTCTCATGGAACCGAATTTGGTTGACACATTTTGGCAGTGTTTGTAGCTCCAAAGCAGCAAAGGAATTAAATCTTACCAAACCATAAAGGATATGAAACATGCACCCTTCATACAAAACTTGACATCTTTATGCGTACCTGCCTTCCACAATACAGCATCCACCACAATAATTTGTTCTTGTAACACAATGGTGTTATATTCATTTTTGTTCATAGATTACATCAAACCTCTTGTTTAAATAGTGGAAATATCTGGGTAGTTAGACACTAAGTGGACTACCATCACTCTCATTCCTGTGTGAAATTACAAAATGTGATGGCACACTGTGCAATTTAGGTGCAGTTACTGTGCAGCCAGCCAACTCTAAGGCATTTGAGTATGGCACTGAATTAACAACTTCAGAAAGTGTTCTGCCTTTTCTTGTGCTGACTTGTGCTAACCCTTTCTATTCCCTGTAGTGGCTATGTGGCCGAGCTGCAGACCCCACACTGGGATTTTTTGCTCGATTACACCTTTATGAGGAGCCACCTAGGAGTAGAGGGAACAGTAAAAGAAAAAAAAAAAAAAGAAAGAAAGAAATGCTGTGGAGCCTTGAGGGGAGAGATAAAAAGTGAGAAAAAGATACCCACAAACCAACCTAGGATGACATTTGTGAGACTGACAGCATAAAAAGTAGCTAAATCTCATCATATCTGTCATCATGTTCATTTCAACTCAAGCTATATTCATGGTTTCATTGCCTAGTTCCTCAACTGCTGCCACTCTTTGTGCATTCAAAATCCCTCGTGAGAAGGGTTAGAATATTAATGGGACTTCCAGTGACACAAGAAGTTTAGCCAGGGCCAGTGACTGGGGAAGACTTAACCAGACTGACAGCTTGCTAGGATAAAAGCCATTTCCGTGAAAGATTTAAGTCAAGGAATTATTTAAGGGATGGCACTTAAAATGGATCTGAATAGAACTTAGGGGGGTCAAGAGGAAAGTCATTTTGTGAGGGTTGGCAGTTAAATGGATTAAGAACAACTTAATGGATGCTCAGAAAATCAAATCCATATGGTTACAAAAGCACTGCGGTGGCAAAGGGGAGACTGTATCTTTGTATCACTGTAAATGAGAGTAGACATCAGAACAAATGCTGCTTGAGGCCTTGTGATTTACAAAGACTCAAGAAATGGGCTTTATCTTTAAAGACAGATGGCTGTTTTACCTTTGTGGTATGGGTATAGCACAAGGTGACTGATGATTTGTATCTGTGATTTGATGTTTTTAAAAAGCTTCACAGATTCCCTGCAGAGTCCAAGTCAATAACTACAATTTGTGGTGTTACACTTCAAAGAGCACTGTCAGAATATATTTTTCCACATGTCCAACACAAGGGCTCCTTCAAAGACACTTTGCAGTGTGCCTCAACTTCACTTTCCATACTGTAAATGACATTGGCACTGTAACTAGATGCATATTAATAGAAACATGCATATTGCTTGGCAAAAACACCTATCTGATATCAAAAATCTTACCTGGATGTTTACTCTCTCGATGACACAGGAGATGACATGAAGCACCTGCATCTTAGTGTCACACTCTGTCACCTGCTGCAACAACTGGAAGAGCAGCCCAAAGATGGACTCAAGATACTAAACAGATAGAGTTTAAATGTTAGATAAAATCAATACTGATATCTGAAAAATAAATTAAAAAAAAAAAACCCAAAGAAACACCCCCCCCACCCCAAAAAAAATATGAAAAAAATATGGTTTTGTGAAACTTTAATTGTATGTTCAAGGGCTCATAAAAAGTTTGTACTCACTGGGAGGAACTGTTCTGTCCGGAACTCAAAGTCATCAACAGGTGATCATGAGTTAAAGAAGAACTCAAACTATAGAGTAAACAGAAATGGAAGCAGTTCACCAAGACAAACTCATACATTGCACATTTGTTTTGGCAAGGATACAGTGCGTTTTCAATCACACTCTAAAGCATGATAAATTAATTTGCTGTTGAAGTTATGCCTATTTAAAAAATAGCGTAGCTCTCAAAAGGATATTGAGTTTCAGAGTTGTAGCTGTCTCGATCCGCACCTATAAAAGGAAAAGAATACAGTTCAAAAGGTAAAATTCAGCATCACATTGTCTACTTAAACCTACACCATGGATTATTAGCTTATAAAAGTTGCAGAGATCGAAAACATGAGGACGTAATTTAGACGTCTGGTGAAGTATGCAAAGATATAACAAATGCACAGATATTAACCAAAGACTACAACAACTTCACACAGTAATAGAAATAAACACAGGTAACTGCAACATCAGGAAGAAAAACACAAACCCAAGTAAAATAACTTTTCAGAAATAAATAAAAAGCCAATTTGCAAGGCAGAAAGTTTGCTTAATAAAAGTTATCAAATGCTGGAAGTGGCTGCTCAGTTTTTCTATATACTAGCAGCATAATCTGGCAGTGTGAGAGTGATGGGAGTCTGTTTGAAAAGAGACAGCTTAGGTCCAGAAAACTCAAATGCCAGTCCACAAACATTTCAAGGATTAAATTCACACGTCTCTATGGGTGCATAAACTAGAACAGCCATAGTAGGTCAAGACCTGTGCACTAACCCGTTTTCCTGCGTTGCCAATGACACGATCAGTGGTTCGCAGATAAACATCAGCACTTTTTACAGTGACATTTAAGCTAGCCTGACCCCCCAAAAATGGCCGAGTGCAGAAAGAAATCTGCTTTATATGCTGTCTATACATTTCAAGCTAATCAGTTCACGTCAAAGTTCAGTCAAGTTTTTGAAGTTACTTGTTCTGGCCAACGCTTAAATTTTCAGGCATCAAACAAGTGGTAGGATCACAATTTTCAAGCTGATGCATTTTCCTCAATTATGAATTGAGTTCTTTAAATATGTAGCAAAACAACTTCCCCAGCTGGTAATGCTTTCCTAACAGTGTGAACAGTTCATGTTTCTGAAGCACAGAAAAGCAAATGGATTTTGAGGCTACCGCCTCATTTTTCATAAAAACAACAATATGACTGCAATAACTGTAGCGTAGCATAATGTGTCAAAGGTGTGCATGCCTTTGATAATTAAAAACTCCTAAACTGCACATCGATAATTTCAACAAATATTTTTCAACAGAACAGTAAGGGAACATTTGGCAAATGAATAAATTTATTTGTACGACAATAATAATATGAACAATAATATAAATTTGTGAACACGAATTTTAAGCACTTGTTCTATGTTGAAAATACAGGAAATATACAAAATAAATTTCAAAAAGGAATGGACATTAATGAAAGACTGATAAATCTGAATTTGAGACAGTCTGGGTTAGAGATGCAAAATCTGTAGCCTCTCTGTCCACATGCTCATAAAATACTTAATAATGTTTTAATAATTCTGTATACATTAACAAGCAACAAAAGGAGTATGTTCATGAAGTGGGCCCAGCAATTGCACTGGCCTTGTTGGCAATTCAAACACTTTTGAGTAGAACTACATTCCAATTCAACAAAGCATTTAAAAAAAAAAAAAAATGGTTTGATAAAATACTCAGATGGATCTCATATAAGCATATCCATAATGTCTGACACTGATTCAGTCACATTAAACATTCACTTAAAAATCTTATTGATGTTCAAAATAAAAAAAAAACAAACATCAGATGCATGCTAAATGTAAAAGTGACTGAAGGTCAAACAAGAGAAAAATTGCATTCAACCAACTACTCCTTACTGAAAAACCAATACCAAATCCCAAACAGTTATTTTAAGTAAAAGTAAACTGATAATGAGCATAGTCTAAGAAAACTGAATGCATGTTAAGTAACACAAATGCATATCCTCTTCTGGAAAATATTTCAGCTAGCACTGATAACTGTTACCTAAAAAAAACAAATTAATATACATGGACCTGGCAGATAAGCAACAACAATTTCCACAAATTGTAGCTACAGCTGAGTTAGGTTGCATTATATGAAACAAGAAAAAACTAATTAACAATTAGTCTTTGCGTTGTCTGTCTCAGACAGATAATTTTTAAACAAATTAAGGAGTTCCACTGAAGACAAAATATTTATGTTGGTGTGGGGACACCTCATGTAACAGGTGTTCGAGCCAAGTTCATTACAATGTGAAAGGGGTATTCAGATGAATTTATATCCTAGACAATCTAAATTAGACACAAAAATTGCTTTTCACATAAACTCTACTGATTGCATTTTAAATAAACAAACTATGTATATAATTTCCAAACTTTCCCACTCCACATCAGCTAAGCAAAAGCTTGACAGGTTTCGAAACTGTAAGGACATCATATTTGGGGGCTGTTACTTATTTTAGAAGCAGAAGACAACATGATTCCTCTAGATCAGACTTTGTTAGTTTAGAAAAGGTATGGTTGTTTTTGATATGATTTTTAGTAATTAAATGTAATCTGCAAAGTTGGCAAGGGATTACTTCAGGTAAATCACAAACTTGCTTAAACTCAAACAACATGCTAACAGTTCATTTTTGCAAATGACAACTGCAATTATTGATGACCAAACTGTGACAATCTGAGACCAAATCTGGCTTAAAAACAAATTCTAGAAAAATATTACAAATTATATTAAACTTGCCACCAAGACTATGTTCAACATGTACTAAGATTCTGTGAGTAAACAAAGAATGCAGCTGCGAGAGCAAAAACTAGAACTAGAAGGAAATGAGGAGAGAAAAAAAAAACACTGTCACAATTCAAGCAACACAAATCTGTGATCTGTGATTTAGCTCATGAATGCCACTGATGGACGCTAATAAAGTATGTGCATGGATGCCTGGCTCACATAAAGCTCCTGGAGTGTGCAGCACAACCTCAGCAGTCTGCATATAGTGTAAAAATTTACACTTCTCAGAGGAAAGGCAATCACAGATATAGTTGCACCTTGAATAACTAACCATGTTAAAACAGTTGTAAATAAATTTTTAACAACTCTTGGATTGTACATGAAATTCACCACATACAGCCCAAACAAATCCTTGCTAGACTCCAATTAAAGACAGACCACTTCCTGTGGATGAGAATTCCTTTAATTATGCTACCCTTTATTTTAGCATAAAAAGTTAAGTTGTAATGTTTAGATTTTTGAAAATATTGAAAGGAGCATTCTTGTAGAATGTGACAAGCGAAGAATGAATCTGACTAAGAGATGAAGAGTACAATGCTTTATCACCCTTTTTAACAGTAAATGAAATCATAAATTACAAAATGAATTTTATATTGTTTATATTACAATGATTGAGGGCATAAACTCATTGAAAAAGTGTTCACAGATCATGTTTTCCCATAGACTGCTACATAATCTGACTTCTTTTTTGACCAAGAGTGTCGTCCTTCATAACAAAGAAGGGTTTAAAGCACTTCAGGATTAGCTGCTACATTTATTTTCCTAATACAATGTGACTATGACAAGGCACTTCAGTCTAATTTTAGAACACAGAATCTCAAAATTAAGCGAATGAATAACTTTCCATCTTAAAAAAGGACCACAAAGTAGCAACATAGATATTAATAAATTAAACTGTTAGATACAAGTCTAGAAGTTTATGATTCATTCATTCAGGTCAAGACTTTCTAATTGGCCCAGACAGATACAGATCAGGAAAGAGCAAGTTTGTGTGAGGAAAAGCCAATGAAATTGTAAAATCCATCATTATTGTAATAACACTTATAGCAAAATCTACTTTATGGCATGAGCAATTTACAAGTCCATTTACCTCCACAAGGGGGTAAGTAAGGGTAAAATATATAAATATATATATATATATATATACCCGTATTTTCGGACTATAAGCCGCTACTTTTTTCCCACGTTTGAACCATGCGGCTTATAGCCCGGTGCGGCGTTTCTGTGGATTTTTCTTTAACCACCAGGGGGCTCTTTAGCAGGATATGAATCATGGGACGTCAAAGTTGGAAATCAAAGAAGAAAGCGCCAACAAGTGCTAGCAGCAGGCACAAAAGAGATTTTTTTCAAACTCCCTCATCATGGAAACCACAAAAAGAACTTCCTATGATGCCGCTTTTAAGTTGAGGGCTATCGACCTGGCACTACAGGAGGGAAATAGAGCCGCTGCACGTAAGCTCGGCGTGAACGAATCAATGGTGAATTGACTTGTTATAACTCAAATTTGGGGTTGTCCTGTCCCCCTCTGCTGAGTGCCGAGTAATTGTGGAAAACCGAGAGCGGCGGAGATACCAGCGGGTTATAGCCCGGTGGCGGCTTATATATGTACGTTTCCAGTTTTTTCCAAAAAATTTGTAGGTGCGGCTATGGTGCGCTCTATAGTCCGGAAAATACGGTATATATATATGACATCCCCACTTTCTCCATTTCAGTCAATAATGGTCAGGTAGATTGAGCCAATCATACTTTGGAGTCTATAAACCAGAAAGGTAAAACCTGACAGCTGGATGGAATGATGACCGTATCCTCTTTATCCACTTTATTTTGTGGCTTTGAATAGTCTGAAGTCCCACTCTCCAAGCATCAAGCAGCATCTCCAAGGCATGCAGGATCTTCACTAGGTCAAAATATTGACCCTACAACTAGGGCTGTGCCGTGTCATATCGTTCACAATAATAAGGTACAATTTTTTTATGTGATATCAAGCTTCATATCATGACATCATGATCTTGCTAGTTTCACTCCATACGACAGGAAGTGCCAACAGCCGATGGAAATCACTGATGTAGTCACATGGTGGTAATGGAGGGCTTTAAGCAACTGATTAAAAAGTTCAACCCAAGATGCAACATCTCAGGCAGAAAATGTATTTCAATTGGATTCACAATATGGTGCAAGCTCCTAAAGAGATACAAGGTTAAGTTACTTTGTTAAACTAAAGTGTTTAGGGGTTATGTAATAGTGTTATAAGGTAAGCACTTCCTAGGCTACTTTTGTGCTTAAATTTGACTTGGAACAACAGATTTCCGCTTGAATTACGCAGTCTGTCATCAATGACAGAAAAAAAGGATGGAAAATGATCTGCATTTTGTTTGCACTAATAAATGCAGTTGCTTACAAGCTGAAATCAGTAATAAACAACATTTAGTATTTTTTTTTTTGCAGGCAGCAAATTGGGTGAGTGTGAGAGGTGGGGGGAGCTGCAATTGTTTTTGATGGTTTGTTCTCCCTAGACATCTGAGGCCGTTACAGCAAAGTTCAGCACTTGGCATAGCACTGTGAATGTCTAAGAAAACCACAAGCATGCTCCCGGTCACACTCCTGACCAGATGCGCCTTCATTAGTCAAGAACACTGCAGGCTCTTCCACTGCAAGGACTGTTGTTTGGTATCTGGGTCGTAACTAAAGATCCAACTTCTTCTCCAGCAGTAAATATCTCTGAATGAGAGTTTGGCCTTTTGATGTAAAAACAAACCTTGCAGAATTTGATATGATCCTCTTTCTGTCCCGTAAAGCAAATTACAAAGTATGAGCTTTTGCAACAACTTGTGTAATCAACGTGAAATCCTGACCTACAAAAATGGCTGCTAGCACCTGTTGCAATGTACATGATTGTGATGTATTCCTTTTAACTGAACGAACAGAAGCACACCCTCAGCTCCACAAGAAGTGAGCCCCTTTGAATCACCTGTTCCAGATTTGATCAGTGTTTCCTATTTGAATTACACTTTAATAACCTCTTCTATGAGAATTAAGCAGAGCAACTTCAAATTGGTCAGTCTAATCTAAAAGCCTTTGAAAGGCCATTGTTTTGTGGTGGCCTGATGTTTTGGAAAATAACAGGATTGAGTAGAGTTCTGGTCTGAACAAAGTAGTCACAGCATTACATCCTACCAACATGAAGTTTCAGGTACTGGGCTTATGCCTAGGACCTATTGCTGTGCTAACGAGCTTGCCCCATTGTTCACGAACATCTTCAACTCCTCACTGGAGGCTTGCCACGTGCCTGTCTGCTTTAAAACCGCTACGATTGTTCCTGTCCCCAAGAAGCCAAGGATCACTGGACTAAATGACTACAGACCTGTGGCACTGACTTCTGTGGTCATGAAGTCATTTGAGCGTCTGGTGCTGTCCCACCTCAAGTCCCTCACAGCCCCCCTTCTGGACCCCCTGCAGTTTGCCTACAGAGCCAACAGGTCTGTGGACGACGCCATCAACCTGACTCTGCACTTCATCCTACAGCATCTGGACTCCCAGGGAACCTACGCCAGGATCCTGTTTGTGGACTTCAGCTCTGCCTTCAACACCATCATCCCTGATCTCCTCCAAGACAAGCTGTCCCAGATGAACGTGCCTGATCCCATCTGCAGGTGGATCACTGACTTCCTGGCGAACAGGAAGCAGCACGTGAGGCTGGGGAAGAATGTCTCGGACTCCCGGACCATCAGCACTGGCACTCCTCAGGGCTGTGTCCTCTCTCCTCTGCTCTTCTCCCTGTATACCAACTGCTGCACCTCTGACCACCAGTCTGTCAAGCTTATTAAGTTTGCAGACGACATGACTCTCATCGGACTCATCTCAGACGGGGACGAGTCGGCCTACAGGATGGAGGTCAAACGTCTGGCGTCCTGGTGCAGCCACAATAACCTGGTACTGAACGCCCAGAAGACAGTGGAGATTATAGTGGACTTTAGGAAGCACACAGCCCCTCTACCCTCCATCATCCTGACTGACACCCCCATCACCACAGTGGACTCTTCTCGCTTCCTGGGAACTACCATCACCCAGGACCTCAAGTGGGAGCCCACCATCACCTCTGTCATCAAAAAGGCCCAGCAGAGGATGTACTTCCTGCGGCAGTTGAAGAAATTCAACTTGCCAGCAAAGACCATGGTGCAGTTCTATACTGCCATCATTGAGTCCATCCTCACCTCCTCCATCACTGTGTGGTACGCTGGAGCCACCACTAGGGACAAACAGAGACTACAGCGCGTTGTGCACTCTGCTGAGAAGGTGATTGGCTGTAACCTCCCATCTCTCCAGGACCTGTACACCTCCAGGACACTGGGGCGTGCAGGTCGGATCACAGCCGACCACTCTCACCCTGGGCACAGACTTTTTGACCCTCTCCCCTCAGGCAGGAGGCTACGGTCCATACGGACCAGAACCTCCGCCATAAGAACAGTTTCTTCCCCTCTGCTGTTGGACTCATGAACAATTACCCTAAGACTGTTACCACCACCCTCCACAAACGCTGATGACCCTATGTCTATGCACCTGTCTGATTGCACTGATGTACATATTAGTGGAATATAGTCTACATTCTTTTATCTTTTAATTAGTCTCTGCACTGTATATTTGTAATTTTGTAATATTGTGCTATAGTTATAGCTCTAATATCTCTGTATATTTGCAATTTGTATACTTGTATATTGTCTTATAGTTTTTATACTTATTTGTTTTTTCTGTAAGCACGAAGTACCGCAGCAATTTCCTAATGCTGTGAACCTGTTCACCCATATGGCAATAAAACCTTCTGATTCTGATTCTGATTCTGATTCCTGTACTTTCATAAGATACTCCTAGAAGGTTCATCACCACCTAAAATTTGGATAAGAGCTTGAGTTTTCACTGAACACTGATGCTGTGGCAGTGTTTCACTTTAACACAAAGTAGTTGAAACTTAGGGCTGCACGGTGGCATGGTGGGTAGCAGCTGTGCTAAGCCTCACAGCTAGAAAAACAGCTAGAAGGGCTGGGTTCGACTCCACCTTGGTGTGGAGTTTGCATGTTCTCCCCGTGTCTGCATGGATTCCCTCTGGGTATTCCAGTGTCCTGGCTCTGGCTCCAGCCTACCCCCCCCCCCCCCCCCACCCACTGAACAGGATAAGCAGAAGAGAATGGATGGATACTTGAAACTCAAACGCACAGTATATTTTGCCAGTCTACACCCAGTCACAAATACATCTACATGTTAACAGTGAGTAGTCCTACTGGAAACAGGATACCAGTCCCGTGTAATGATCGTTACCCAACATACATGAAATTTCCATTGTGTTCTACACATTATATAACACAACATGACAGAATGATTAGTGAATGTTAGCTAATGGGCACAAAAAGCGATATTTAACTACTACCTCTGAGCAAGCCGATCCCTAGCTGCTTGCAGTTTAAATATTTAAATCATAGCTTTAATTACAATATCACATTACTGCAATACATTCTTTTAAAGACAACAATAATCAAGTGCAGGAAACCTAACAAATGCTAAATGTAATTTCAACCTAGATGACAGTGGCATACACAACTTCATTCCAAAATTGGGTCATGGTTTGTCAGGGCCAAGCAATAAAAGCATTAATGGGTAACTGAATATGTTTCAATGCAAACAATGAGTTATCTTTGTAAGAAAAGGTTTTAAAAAAAATAAAATGTAAAAAAAAAAAACTAACAAAAAAAAAAAAACTAAGTAGTAAGAAAAAAAGATGGAAAAAGAACAAACTGTGATTACGTTTGGCTTTTTTTTAATGTAGAAAGATGGCAGCACATTAGCTATGGTTCCATACTATTAAGCAGAAAACTATTTGTGTAGCCGACTGTGCACTTTCACTAACAGCCTATTTCGGTCATTATGAAACTGAATGGGAAGTTTCTTTCCTTTTTTTTTTTTTTATCACAGCACTCTCATCATAATAAGCAGTTTAATGTGTAACTGCCTTACCACCAAGTCAGGATCCTGCATGAGACTTAAGATAACCTCATAGAGTAGAGGTCGAAGGTCAGATTTGAACTTGACAGAGATCCACTGTCCTATTAGCCAGATGACTCGTCTGCGAATCAACTTGTACCTGAAAGAGAGAAAAGGACAGGAGTAACTTCTAAACTGAAGAGAAAAACTTAAACAGATGACTATTCTGGGACTCTTCAATTATATATAATATGGAGAAATTAACCAGCTGGTGCTCTATCTTATAATGATAATGTGAATGCACAGTAGTAATTAAGGATCCATTAAAAACTACTGGGCCTATTCAAATGATGAAATCTACACCATCATTGGTTATAGCTTATTCTGGATTTTTTTTTTATGGTTGCCTCCTATATTCTGGAGACCATTGTATAATTTGTGGCTCTCAGGTAAATATAATTGTTCCTTTGTTACATCCTACAGCTATGTCCAAGGTAGACAATAGTCTGGTTATAAACATCTCTACTTGCATTGTGAAAAGCAGAGATATAATAATACAGTCTCATTATCGCGGTTCACTTATTGCGGCTTCACTGTTTTCACTATATTGCGCGCTTTTGCGGTATATAGGTATTTCTGTAACACATAACTATGTTCATCACTCGGACGAAGAGATCAGTTACGCCTACGCCAATAGTGGAAATAGAAGTTACGGCACGGCGGCGAAGATACTGCACCACTCACCACCATCAGTATGCCACAGCTACATAATTCAAGAGCTTCATCATTCAAGTTGTAGGTAAGAGAGTGGGAAAGGTTTATATGAGTCTGGAAGGTTAAGGTTTTATAAGCTTTTATATATATATATATATATATATATATATATATATAAATAAATATAACTCATTACGGATTTTCACCTCGTGGGGTCTCTGGAACGTAACCCCTGCGATAGGTGAGGAATCACTGTATTATAAAGAAATTAAATTCTGTAGATAAATTTTTACATATGCACAAGCAAATCCAATGAATGAAATTAGGGGAGAATTTTTTTTTTTTTTTTTGCCCTGAATGAGTCTATGTAGTGCATTTGTTTGGATGAACTAATATGAGCAAGAGACTGAAAGCCCCAGGGGACAGTTGAATACTTGTGACTAATGACCAAGTAATTGACTGGCCTAGTTAGAAAACCAGAATATTTAAAAAATAATAAAGTACCTGGGTTGTGAGTGGTTATGTGACAAAACTAAGCTGCACGTTCAAATCGCAAGGCACTGCATGTTTGGAAGTAATTTTTTTTTTACCAATTATATTTAGTAAGCCCGTGTCAGTATCTGCTTATTTTTTTATGTCTACAGACCACCTTGACAGTAATGATGGGGATGGAAGGACAAGGGAAGACAGAGATGAGGATAGGGAGTGACAATATTGTTGGCTTCCTGTCAAATATCCACAGGGAGGCAGAGATCACAGCCTGGGCCACCAGCCAGAAGATGCTAAACAACAGTATGACTCAAGATGTAGAAATGGAAAACAACACTGCATGTGTGCATTAGTGTTGTGTTATGTAGGATGATGTCAGGGATCGATGATGGTCAAGGGTTAATGGCTAAACTTCACCTATTAAGGCAATAAATTTTGTTTTATTTCCCCATTGGATGTGACAGTGATTCATCGTAATCACCATCAAATAAGAGCAAATAGGAAGATTTTTCTGGTTATTGGACTGATTTTAAAATCTGACCTTAAAGAGACTGAATTTACACTATTGTCTTCTTGACTATGTGTGGGGAGGCTATGATGAAGAGCTCAGGAGAGATAGGACATATTTTACACGAGGGCATAGTTGGTAAACATTCTTCATACTGGAAGTAGTGTACTAGTTTGTCTTTTACCCGTGCATTTACTTCGTGTGTGTTTGTCTGAGAGTGTGAGAGGGAGAGAGAGACACTGAGTGGATACAGAGGGATACCATGATGGCATGCTCCTTTAGCACCCAACAGCAACATTATTAGTCATTGCCGATGCCACAGGGGGGGCAACCGGATGACTGGACTATGAAGCAAATCTCCCAGCCCTAGTGTGCATGCAAAAAAACACGTATAAGGGCTTGATCTAAAAAATGTATAGCCATGTAAATTTGATCATGCCTGCTGCATTTAAATGCTTATGGTGTTCAAAAGCACAGCATGACACTTAGAAACTACCAAGTCTAAGGATGTAAGAAGAATAAACTAGCCATTAGAGACTTTTAAAGTAAAACAAAGGTAGCCAGATCAATCAGATTTCTACAAGATGTTGTAAATGCAATAACATGTGATGGTTCCATTATGAGAGCAGACATGGCCATGCCAGTGGCAGTCGACAGGCAATGTGAGCATTCAAGCACCTTTCAATAAATCAAAATGCAAACATCACTGATACAAAGAGAAAAGTGTGGCACTGCATGTGTTGATTGTCTGTTATCACACCATACCACTCACACCAGTTAAAATCTTTGGCTATTGCTAATGTTTGATGTATTCGTTAATCCTTAAAGTCCTGAGAGTACAGTGATTTTTACCCTGTTAGACTTGCACTGCTTTTCATTAATCTAACAAGATTGCAGGCTTGCAGCTTCATATTTAACTCTACTTATTTTCCACAACAGTCTCAATAACGGTTCATTAGTATTTTGGACCTAGTAACATTTCCATATCAATTTCAATACTGGAATAAGTCTAACGGCAAGCATTTAATTAACGGATAAACACGCATATGATCGGGCATCAACAGGCACATCCAGGCATCAACAGGCACTGGCATGGGCTTTAATTAACAAGAGTCTGCCTGCATCCAGGAGAAGGAACCAGCCAGAAAAGTTGGCATGTGGAAGGAGATGCATGAGGCTCAGAACACAAGACTTCAGAAAAGTTTTGAGACAAATGTTCCTTTGACTCCATCACCCACTGCCACAACAGCAGCATGACCACACAAATCAAGACTTGTAAGGACAGTTTTTAAAATCTTGCTCAAGTCTACACATGGTAATTTTTTTGCACACACTATATTATTCTATATTGTAGCAAAATGTGTTCCCGAGTGTATATACAGCTTTATACTTGAGTATACAAAAAACAAGTCCTTACAATTGTCAGCATTATTTCTGACATTACAATAAATATGTTAATGAGTCATTCACAGCTACGGCTTAAGTGAGTAACAGATTACACATCTCCAGGGCTATGTTGCTTCTGTGCATAACTGACTGAGGGGGGAAAAAATACTAAATATGTGCTTCAGCTGGGGAGATTACAGGTGGTACACTCCATTATTAGTGCACTAGCAAAGTGGAAGAAAAGATTAGAGAAGCAGATGGACAGGCAGGTTGACAGAGGTATTTGTCAAAGGTCAGACATGATTCATCCATGCTAAAGCCGTTTCCTCCTACACAACTTCACACAGCTGTCAGGAACCCTGTTCATCATTCTGGCAAGCCCATGGGAAGGAAATCCATGGACAAAAATGAGCCCAATGGAATTTTACATTCTTTTTGCAAGAAAAAATAACCTCTTTTCTGTGGACATTTTGCACATTTGAGACCAAATAAATGTAAACTAGATGGCTTGAATATAGCATGTTTATTTTATACTTTATGCTTATGAATGCATCTAGTGTTATCTCTGCTGTGTTTATGTAAAACTTGATGTTCTTAATGCCGTGTAAATGGAAAACCCAGTTTCCACAGCATGAAAGGGGTAATTTATAGTAAGTAGTTCTAAGTCTGACATATGAAGAACCTCTTACACAGTGGCACACAAAATGTCTGTTTAATATTCCCTCTTTTATGCCGGGTCAAAAAAGTGATTCAGTCTGGGTCTAAGGTATTCATGCTATTTCTACAGCACTACTGTGTAGATTTGAGCCACCAGCACTGTAATCAAAAGGTCAGTATACTCAGCACCAGGTGGGAGAGCTTGTAAGTCACAATGGGAGTAGATACAAAAGACAATGACAACGTCAAAATTTTTTTTCTTAGAAACAGCCAAGCTAAAAACTAACAAGAAGCGGCAATTTGGTGGGATTTTTTTCTGAAACTTGATCCTATTCTTGATACAAACTTACAGAAATCAATCCAAAGTGTCCAATACCAGAAATAAGGGGAAAACAAAAAAGTGTTTAAAAGATAAACAACTGGTTAGCCATGAGTGTTTCAAACTCCAGACAAAAATATCAAGCCATAGTGCCAAAGTGCCAAATTGTTTCTATGCTGGCAAAGTCTGAGAGTAAATAAAAGAACACATAAATCTATCTGTTTAGGTTTACAGGAAAAAGTTACTTAAGTAAGTAAAAATTATTTATATAGCACTTTTCACAGATAAAAATCACAAAGTGCTTCACAAGAAAAGACAAAAAAAAGGAAAATATAAAACAATAGAATACAGCATAACAAGTTAATTAAAAGCTTGTCTGTATAAAAATGTCCTTCAGCTGCTTTTTACAGTGTACAGTACAGTACAGTACTGTACAGTGTAAAAGACAGCGGAAGAGAATTCCATAACCTTGGTGCCACAACCCGAAAAGCCCGATTCCCACGGGTTTTGAAATGAGTGCGTGGGACCAACAGTAACCTTTGACCTGATGATCTAAGAGCTCAGGACGAAGAATATGGTTTCAACAAATCAGAGATATACTCGGGAGCTTGGTCATGTAACGTCTTAAAAGTTAAAACTAAAATTTTAAAATGAAATCTAAAATTTACTGACAAACAATGAAGAGAAGCCAAACTGGAGTGATGTGAGATCTTCTATTGGTGCCAGTTAAAAGTCTTGCTGCAGCATTCTGCACAGTTTGAAAGGCGATCCAAAGCTGATTTGTTAAAACAAGTAAAAAGACCATTACAATAATCCAGACGAGAAGATATAAAAAGGCACGAATAATCATCTCAAGCTCAGCCTTTGGACACAGTAATCTGAGTTTGGAATATTTCCTTAAATGATACAAACAATTCCAAACCAGCTGTTTGGAGTGATGCTCAAGGGACACTGAACCGTCAAAAATGACACCTGTCAATGTTTCAGTTTTATCAGTATTTTAACTGCAGGAAATTGTTGTTTAACCATTGCTTGATTTCTGGTCAGGCAATTACCTAAACTGGACATTTATAAAACTCAGAGACTCTGAAAGAACACTATAACTGAATGTCATCAGCATAGAGATGATAAGAAATATTGTAACATCTTATAATTTGGCCTAAAGAGAATATATAAAGTAAAAGGAGAATTAGACCCAAAAACAGATCCCTGAGGTACCCCACACAACAAAACTGTTGTTTCAGACATCACTTGAATTCATATGAACAGTAAAAAGATCTCGCAGATAAATATGACATGAACCATTCTAAAACAGCACCATTAATCCCAGCCAGATCCCTAAGCCTGTTTATCATGATACTGTGATCAACAGTATCAAAAGCAGAGGTGAGATCTAATAAAATCAGAACTGTGAACTCTCCAGAGCTTGCTGCCATTAAAATGTCACTAATACTTTTAAGTAACGTAGTTTAAGTGGAGTGCAATTTGCGAAGACCAGACTGGAAAGTGTCAATAACATTGTTTTCTTCCAAAAAAAATGGTTAAGTTGTTCTGCTACTGTTTTTTCCAAAATCTTTGACAGAAAAGGCATTTGGATATTGGGCCTCTAACTGTTTGGAAGAGATGGGTCCAAATGAGGTCTCTTTAAAATTGGCTCAACAACAGCTTGTTTTAAGAAGCTGGGAACTGAGCCAGTTTGAAGAGAAGTATTTATCATCTCCACTATGCAGGGGCCAATAGAGTCAAACACACTAATAAACAATGAAGCAGGAAGGATATCAAGGGGGCTTGAAGTCGGTTTCATTCGACCAAATAAAGCACTGATGTCCTGTAAAGTAACAGAAGCAAAAGAGGACCAGGTGTCAGAAGTAAGCAAACTGCAGGAATAATATTGAGAGCATAATGGAGAACTACTTGACCTGACGGCAGCGACCTTATTTACAAATAATTCAAAAACTCATTGCACTCAGACTATAGACTGGTGCATGAGGAATATCAGGAGAGACAACATTCTTAATTGTATTACACAAGACTTTAGGATTTTTCTTTTTTGAAACTTCAGGCTAAACCAGTGGTTCTCAAATAGTGGGGCGCGCCCCCTTTGGGGGGCGCGGTGCGATACCTGGGGGGGCGCGTGTGACCCTGGGGAACAGGCTTTTTTTTGGGGGGCCGTACTAGTATAAAGTGTAATTGCGCATCCACTACAGTAGGCGGCAGTGGCGCTGTCATTGTTACTTCTGTCACGTTTGCGACAGTGCAACATTTTACGACTTACAAGACAACAGGTTTGCCTTGGTTAGCAGTGTTGAGTCAACAGAAAGCTCCGGCTGCGTTCTGCCTATAGCCTCCGTTATTCAACATAACAACCCCCAACATGAAAAAGTTTTTAACAGGGATGAAAAGAAAAGCGGAGAGAGACAAAGATAATGAGACAAAAGAAAGTCACCCGAAAGCTAAGACGAGGAAATACGACGAAGCGTATTTAGCGCTTGGCTTCACTGTCAATACAGTTGGAGAAGAGGAAAGACCGGTGTGTTTGCTGTGTCTAGTTGGTCAAACATGTTTACAGTTTAAACAAGGATTTATTTATTTTTAATTTCAGGCAATGATGCACTTAAAATCTTTTCTGTTGCAGACTTAAAAGACGATTTAATAAAGTTATTCTTTGTAAGTTTGACCATATGTCTTTCTTTTTTTCTTTAATGTTAATAAGGATAAAATGTTATGCAGAGATGGATAGTCACAGGGGGGAGTGGGGGGCGCGAATAGTTTTCTTCTTGCTAGGGGGGGGGGCGTAACAGAAAATAATTGAGAAGCACTGGGCTAAACTGAGATCTCCGTGTAAATAACACTAAAAGAAAAGTTCTCGGTTATGTCCAAGTACAAGCCATGTGTCAGTTCTGAATGTGTATGAGCTTCAAAATGCCTCGCTTGCTCCTGTCAGGCATAATGACTCATCACAGGTAAGACAGCTGTTTTGGCTGAGGCAGAAAATAGTGATAGCAAGTCAAAAATCAAAGTACTGTTACTCATGAGGGCTCAAGTATGACTGTACACAATGTGCATCTGTATAGTCATTATGCCAAATAGTGACAAACAACTCACTGGCTGCCTGAGGCTTAGCTATAGGTGCAAGTCACACACAGCAGCTTTGCTGACAGATTCGGTGTGAATACTTGTACTACTGCTACTTCACACCAAGTGATACAGGCAGACTTATCCAGGGTCTAAACCTATCATGAAACATGCAACCTGAAAGAAGTGCTAAAATTACAAAATGTACAAACAAATCCATAAACAGAGGCTCTGAAGGAGGGTGATCTACCTTTGAGCCATTACAATTCACAACAAAATATCTGGACACAAATTCAAATTTAAGTTGTTCAGTTGTCAAAACCTAAATGCAATAAACCTACTGAATGAGAGGCAACCCTTTAGGTGTCCTTGACATGCACAAGTATCTTGATTTAATCTAATATAACTTAATAATAAATAAATAAATAAAAATCCTACAAACTGACTTTTGTTGGTTGTCACACAAGCACCAACGATATTCAATCTTGGAATGCTGTTTCTGACCTGTATCTGGTTATTTTTAATGGGCCTCTAAAGAGTTAAAAGATGTTTTCTTAGTGACAATACGAAGTGTAAAACATTTAGATGTTTTGACATTAATTGTTTCATTTTTAGAAAACAAATTAAGTGTCTTCGTCTTGTTTGTTTGGCTATACTGAAAATCCTTTAAATCTTTTTCATTTTTTTTTTTTAAAGCACCAATTTATGACTCTAAAACCAGGGCTCACTGAACCTCAAATTTTGCATACCATTCAACCCTAAATAGTTATACTTATTCTGCAGCTGAGCTTGGCAATCAAAGAGTAGCCCATGAATTGATTCTAAAGTAGGAGTGATACAGCATGTGACTCAATATTATTTGAAGAATATATTGAAACCTAAAGAAACAACCCAATACGGTAACTGGCACAGACAATCTGAAACCAAGCAGGAAACAAAGAATCCTGTGAGTGAAAACATTGCCAAAAACACAGATTCAGCTATTGCAATGATATTTGCACGGCAACAGCATATTATTGAGAAACTCTGAAATTCTATTATATGTAAAACTGTGGCCATCACAGTAGGCATGCTATATTAAACACTGCAACAATGAACACCCAGAGGACCAAGGAAGGCAGACAGTGCAGCATCTGGGAATGTTCTGGTAACAGTGACAAATGTGCATCGAGCAAGTGTGTCAGCCAGAAAACCTGCTTTGAATATGACGTCTGCAAATGCCAAACATTATTGTCCCTCTGCTTCTTGTGAGATATTGCCAAGTTAGGGCACTATTTCAGCTATGCTGATGCTGTGTTTTATCTGGTATAGCTGTAGAAAATTATAGCAGATACAACATTTTATAGCAAACCCTATATTTCCTAACGAGTCCCCCCTCCCCTGTTTCTTGTCTTCTATCTAAATGCTTCACACCAAATCAAGTGTGTAGAGCTACTAAAAAAAAAGAAAAAGGGGTTCTTGGTGGCAAGGAAAAAGCAGTAGGAATACAATAGGGGTAGTACAACTCTGCTCAAGTGGCCTAGGTGTGGCTAGCTAGGGAAGAAATATGATACACTACACAGTAGTGTAGACCATGCATGGAACCCTTAACTGAAATCCTCTCAAAACCTTAGCTTTTAATTGCCTGTGTTTGTACAATCAGTCACTAGAAAAATAAGCACCTTAGCTTTGCAAAAGAAGTGGGTCATTCAATACGATTTGCATGAGCACAAATATAGACTTCAATTAATTATTATAGTGAATATTAATTATAAGTATCAAAAAATTAGTAGCATTGCTGTTCTGTGACAGAAAGGAATATTAGAAAATTTTAAAGATGTGGTACTTTGCAAAATGTAGCAAATCAGAGAAAGTTGAACAAAGCAGAGATAAGTCAGGTGGCACAGGCCACTAACAAGTAATTACAAGTCTGCAATAGAACACTTCATGATCTGGCCCCACAATCCAGCAGTATCAAATCCACCTACACACCTTTGGGGTGAACTTCAAAGCAGCATCAGTAAAAAAAAAAAAAAAAAAAAAAAAAAAAAAAAAAAAAAATCCACTTGCAGACCTTGGGGAGCTGTGCAAAGCACTAATGTCTGCTTGGTTAGCTTTGATACCAAGAGCACGACAGCTCTGTGGTTCAGTAAGTGCCACAAGGGTGACAACTTTTTCCAAACGCAGGCCTCCACTGTATGGAACATGGATCTTTAACTTTATGGACACAGAGTGTATATCATAGAGGTCTACTATATAAAATGACTAATTCAGTTCGCTGTATATCAAACACCCTGCAGATCACACAGATTTAGAAGTTTAAAGTGTTTGTATTGCAGTCATAATAAAGTGTTCTTAGTATGCTGCAAATGATGCAGCTTTACTAAATGGTTTTGGATCAAATAGGTAGAAAGAGTAGCAGGCTGTGTTCCACTGGCTGATGCCCTTGTTTAAACTATCCATGGTAAATGTACATTCCCAATACAGAAGCCCCTTCAAAGTACTATGGGAAACGTGACAGAAACAGATTAATTTTCACACAACAGAGGACTCGATTAGAGTTGAAAAGTTTATCTAGTGCCCTCGATGTAACTAACCTTGGCTTTACTGAATCTGAGGGCATCTCTACCATAAAAAAAAAGACATTTGACAGCCAAAAGATGTGTTTGATATGATATGCTTTGTCTCTAGAGACCATGAGTCTGGAATATTGATTGACTGACTGACTGACAGATAAGGTCAGTGCTATAATTTCATGATCACATTCTCATTGAGATTGAAGCCAATAATTAATCATTTATATTGCAAACAATCATCAGGCTGTTCCATTGTGTATCATTCTTTTACTATCATCATAAAACATGAAAAGACTTTTAAAAACAAGTCCACAAAAACATTTTGTAAAATTTATGACAAATTTTTAAGTGTCAAGCTGCTTTGGGTAGGCATGCCAGTGTCTACTGCTTTGATAGCTCATTCACTCAGGAGTGCAAGAAGAACTACGAGACTTCTTCCTCCACCACCTCCCAGCAACTGAAGAGCACCACATATGATATGTTTCCTGAGCCTTAGCCAAAAGGGGTTTTCTTACTGGCTTCTAATTACTGTTCTACTTTGCGGTTTTAATTTCAATTTGGCATTCACATCAATTTTAATGCCCCCACACCAGTAACAGCCATAGATAGAGGCACTGTTTTCTCTGATTCAAGTTGTGCCTCTCCACGTCCCCTCTCTCTCTACTATTAATGTGCTGTCTTTGGGAATGCCTTGAACAATTTTCTTCAAATTTGGAAGAAACATTTAAGTGGACTAAAGGATGAATCTTCTAGATTTTGGTGATAGTGGCCACTGTGACCTTGCAAAAAATGTTTTGGGCCACAACTCAAGAATTCATATGCCAATTATGACAAAATTTTACACAAACTCTAATAGAAAAAATATATAATGACCTTATATACATCCAGAAAGTTGAAGGTCTACTATTCTTTGGCATAACACTCGGTAACAAACTTCCACTTTTGCCTTGTCTTTGGGTTTAAACTATGTTTTTCTAGTTCTTTACATGTAAACTAACTAAAAAAAGAAAAATACACTTTTGATTCAGAGGAACAAGGGGAGCACTTCCACCAAGATATAATGAACTTTGAACACAGATATTAAGGATATTGTGTCACATTGTGTAATCTTGTGCATAACTGTTTTCTGGCCATTAATAAATATCATAATTCAGAAACAGGAGAGAGGATTTTGACCATTTTTTCACATTTCTTCAGATGATGCATTTGTAATGCTGATTTTTGGTAAACTGCAACTTGAATGTCTTCTGGTTGGTGCAGTCATTCAAATCCAAAGCGGGAATTTTCCATTCCATACAAAACTGAAGGAGCAAAGTGAATAAAATGTGTGTCTCTATTAGTGTGTGAGTGCACAAGAAATTGAGAAATAATCAGATCTGGCATTCGACGGTTTTTACACATCTTCATTTGTTTCTCATGATTCTCCAAATTTAAAATCCTCTCAGAGTGTTATTGCATTCTGCATCATTTCTTCATGTTGGTCAAAGGTTAAAAATTAAGTAAAGCTTTGAACAGTCAAAGACTGGATTAAGTTTTAAAGAGATAAAAAAAAAAAAAAAAAAACAGTAAAAGCAGAGGGGTATTTTTTGCACCTGCTAAGTGTGGGAGCAAAACCACCATGACATCAGATACCCTGCACTCTGACGTCAGCACCAACCCTGTGTGACCGACCTTCTGAGTGCTCCAGGCTTTTTGCTTTGATTGTCTTGGGGTCTGTGAGTGTAGGGCACTTCTTTGTTCTTTGTTTCACTCACACCATCTCACTTCTGGCCAGTGTCCCCTTTTTCTAACACCTTTTAAATCCATCCATCTAGCAACTCGTAACTTTAGCTGACTGTCTGTAGAGCCATTATCGAATTCTTTCCCAGTTTTGTAAAAACTGTTTTTTTTTGTTGAGTGCTGATGTTGTCCACATTTGTCTGCTGCTTGTAAAGTGATGTGAACACAAGCAGCAGTTGTTAATGTGACCATGACAGAATAAAAACCATCCCAAGTATTAGTTACGTTTGAGCTTTGTGTTCGCATTCACTGTGCTACAGGCTGTGTGAAATAGCTGGAGAGAGGTTAATTGTCAATTAACTTAAGTACACTGGAAAGAGTGTTAACTATGTAAAAGAACAGACACGGAAATTGAGCTTGCATACAGTAAAACAGCCATTGTAAAATAACTGAATAAAACTGATACGGTTCAATTTGATAATTTAGTAACTTTGCCATATAAAAAATCCTTATAGAAGGCTGTTCAATAACTTACAAATGGTGTCGTCTCTCTGTGAAGCCACTGGTGATTTGGGCCAAAAATGTGTTTTATTGTGTAATGTTATGTATCCAATAATAATAATTAGAATGAAATTCCAAAAACTCATTTCATGGTCAAGTGCTCAACCTATTCTAATTTAGTTAGAGCTGGTATTTATTTATTTTTTTCTATGAGTGCATGCTTCAATGTTTAAAAAAATGAACCAAAAAAAAAAAACAGAAGATGTAGAGAAAACAATAAAAGGGATACCTGTGATGGCTGACTTGTAGCTCTCCAAGTAGCTGATTCTTGAACCACTGGTCAAAGTCCACATTGTCAAACAGTTCATAGGCTGCTAATCCCACTGCATTGTATACTGCAGAGAAAACAACCGAAGTTACATTAGTTACAGTATAAGTTAGTCTGACAGTGTTATATCTTCTCTGCTTCTAAAATGAATTTAGGGTTAAAACCAGAGATGCAGAGAATAACAGACCAGGGACCAGAACTGACCAATGTCCAGTGCTATCAGCTCAGACTGCTGACTGGTCGCCGGTCAGCCTAAGTATCGGCAGGTCACACTTAGACAAAAAAAAAAAAAAAATGGACTTAGCAGAGAAAATTGCAATCAGTGCATCTCTGGTTAAAATCTCTGCTCCTTTAGTGGTTAACCTGTAACCTGACAACTACCAGCTAGTCGACTAGCTTCCCCGCCACCAGACTTAGACACATTTAGGGTAGGCTGGAGTTTAGCTTTGGTTTCCAACAAATTAACACTTGTTGTGAAGCTTTTGTTCTGCTTACAGTGGCTGAATTTGCCAAGCCAAGTTTATTTATAAAGCACTTTAAAAACAGCAACCACTGACCAAAGTGCTGTAAATAAAACACATTTGGACAAGAGAAAATTAAAATTCACAAAGATAAAAGATTTAAAAATTTACACACAAATAAACAACTATAAAATGCATAATTTATCCTAACAATAAATCAATAACATAACACACACAAATAAAACAAATAATAAAAAGCATAATTTATCCTAGAATTAAATAAATTAGAAATTTCAATAGACAGCCGCTCCTATTAATCAAAGGCCAAACGAAATAAGTGGGTCTTAAGAGCAGACTTAAACGTGGCCAATGAAGAGGCCTGTTTAATTTGGTCACAATTCTGTCTTTAAATATGCAGACAGATCATAACATACCAAACATGTATTATCAGCAGCTATAGTTGAAACATACACATTATAGCAACAATTCTATAGGTTATATTTCAGGCAGAAGTGGGTGTAACGGTTACCAAAATGAAGAAGAGTGTGCTGAAAGAATAAAATAAATAAATAAAAAGATGAGATTAGAAAGAAAGTGACAGAATGAGAACAATATAATATAAAAAGGGATAAAAGAACATGCAATACGAGACGCTGCTTGTTACTATTTATAATTTATCTTCAGAAGTAATCAATTTTGAAATGGCAAAACGCAGAGAATAAGACTGAGATGAAAAAAAAGAGTCGATTTAATGAGAATGAAACAAACTTTTTCCATTATTTTAATTCCCTTGTATTATGTAAGGCTGAATGTGGGCAAGAGTGTATTAGAATTTAAGTCTGTGAAAGAAAGAGTGAAACCCCAAAGAAGACAAAACAAGGAAGAGATGTAAAAATGATGTAGGTGTCTCGAAGAAAAGATGGACTGATGAGACAATGTACAGAAAAGACAGATAGGTAAATGGTGCAAAAGCAGAGGTCTTTGCCACAAAAACATCCGGCGAGTTACCACTTTATAGACATATAAAACTGATGAGGGACGGAAGTCTCGAAAGGCAGCTAAGAGTTCTTGTGTATTCTTCACCACAGCTGAGCATTTTCATATCCTGGTATACATAAGTGCTACATTCTCCTCCTAAAAACAATTTTTGAATTTTATTGAATTTTGAGTATTTCAAAACAGGCCGTTCAGATGAATAGTAAATTTATATTTGCTTATGTCTAGCCTGCATCGTTCAGAAAAATAATACGCTGCTGGCCATGCAGGATTAAAAGGACAAACGTGGGACTGTCGTTGGACCGGGTTGTAATTTGTGAACAGTTCAGGAAACAGAGAGGGTCTACATAATCTGAAGCTTGTTCACATATTTACTACTGCTCTAACATTTATAAGAACAATTATGAACTTCAACTAAACAAGTACAACTTTTGAATGAATTCTGCTAAAACTTTGTAGGGGTGTAGAGTGTGGTCATGTTAACAAGTCATTAAAATTCTGTTTGCATGTTCTCCCCATAATTGCGTCGGTTTTCTTCGGGTACTCCGGTTTCCTCCCACAGTGCAAAGACACGCAGTTACTGGGGTTAGGTTAATTGGTCACTCTAAATTGCCCATAGGTGTGAATATGAGTGTGAATGGTTGTCTGTCTCTCTGCGTTAGCCCTGCGACATGGTGGCGACCTGTACAGGGTGTACCCTGCCTTTCGCCTTATGACAGCTGGGATGCCCACCCCCCACCCCCCTGCACTTTCCTGTCTCTGTTCACTATACACTATCTAACAAAGGCATAAAAGGCCAAAAAAATCACAAGTCCATTTAGGTCAAGGAGGATCTCCCCCCACCACAGAAAATCTCACTCACCCTGTAGAGGACCAATCATTTCACTGACTCAAGCTCAGGTATATCACGCTGGGAGCACAGTAGATTATTAAAGGCTTAATTTTTTAATTGTAGTAGCACCATTAAAATTATTTTGTTGTTTATTTCTTTGAAAACACACCTGTTTTTAATCAAGCGCCTCAATGGCTCTCACAGCCACACTTGTCTGCAACTGCTGCTCTGACCACAGCACAGCATCAAAATCCACATGCTGCTTCAACACTGTCAACAGATTGCTGAGATCTCTGTAAGTATCAAGCTTTAACAGAGACACTCTTATCAGGCAATGATTTAGTTGTGTATCCCATAAAACCCTCTCCAAGGTAGCATCCATGTCCTGCCAAAGATTTATAAATACTTAAGGGCTGGTAGACAGAGGACAAAAAGAACGTAAATAAAATTTTGAAAGAAAGAAGAAAAAGATATGAACGTGAAAGATACATGAATGCAAGACCAACATAGCAAGAATGAATCAGAGTATAAAAATGCAACCTCACTCTACTTTGCTAACACTGTAGATTCGCCCTACATTACTGCATATTATTGCCTAAAAATTGAGTTTATGGCGATTATGCTATGAGGCTAACAATGTGCAACTTAGCCTTCAATGACCATTATGCATTCTGTAGCTCTTCTTTCAAATGTCTGTCAAATGACAGACATTTCAAATAACAGTGTCGGTGTACATATGCTTTAATTTATCCATTTGCCCTTCCTCTCACACTGTTTACATTGTTAAGGGATTATGGTAGGAGAATGGCAGACCAATAATTACAAAGTTAAAAAAAAAAAAAAAAGTTTGTGAGCCTCTGACTGACCTGCATCCTTCATTAGCAACTGAACAGAGTCTTCCACACTGGTTGGGCCTGCAAAAACACAAACACACACTGGATTTAATATCACTGACAAGACAGGATAAGTAAGATAAGCATTATAGCAATATACCCACTGTTCAAGTATTGTTCAGTTACAGCAGAAGGTAATGTACAATTTAATGCACAGCAGGAACTTAAACAGGCCTGGGCCCTAATAGATCGGTCTTGCCTTAGTCATTTTGATGGTCTGTTCTCTCCCTCTCTAGTTGTATACTCAGGTTACAAAATCAATAGTTGTCTTCTTTCAACCATAGAATTACCCAAACTGGCGTTTTCCTTGCTCCAGCAAAACCAATTTCCACTCTGACACTTAAAAGGGAAAGTAGCTCGAGAGACAGGGCAGAAGCGGACCTTGTAATCCACCCAAGCGAGCTATAGCACGACCAATTCAGCAACAGAACAAGAGCTACACACCAATGCCCCCGTGAGACAAGGAGCAGTGTGCCACATTTGCGTGTGTACGTGATCGAGTGACTGGAGTTTAAAACGGTTGCTGTAATGATAGTCAATAGCAAACTTGACTTTGACTGTCAGGCTTATATATATTGCACATTAACAGCATTTAACCTTTAATTTAACCTGTGATTCAGCAATATATTAACCGAATTTCTGTGTACTCTGCAATCTGCCTCAGATCATGTGTATGCGCTGCTAATAATAATAAAAATAATTTTATTACTTTATTAGGCTGTGTTAAAAACACACATTCACTAAAATATACTTTATTCTTGCTGCATGTCATCGCTTATCACACAAATTTCTGGATATTTTTTTCCAATAACGGCAGTGAGTTTCTTGTCTTGGGTTGATAGATGAGCTTGTCCTTATGCTTCACCTGCTTCTTTCATATTCTTCTTGTCTGTCTGGTATTCTTTTTTTTTTTTTTTTTTTTGTGGAAACTTTGATGTCGGACCTTTTTTTTCCCCTTCAATGTAAGCCACAGAGCATGTCTCAGGGGATACAGAACTCACCTCCTCCATTACCGAAGCCTGAGCCTTGCCCCCCCAATTGTCATTTCAGAGGAAATATCTTGGAAAGTTGAACCTTCTCTGATACTATTTTTTTTTTTATCTATTTTTGTCAGAAATTCTCCTGCATGAAACATCTCAAAGTTAGTGTCTCTTCATTTAGAGAACTGGGGGTGTTGGAGTATGCAGATCGCAGGTTGTGACTGTGGTTTTATTATGTTTTGGAAACAGGTCTCTCTTGCAAATGAGACACTGAGTCTCGAAGAGACTTTCTGTATAAATAAATAAAGGTTAAATTTAAAAAAAAAAAATTTCCAGAGTGAAAATGTTTCATGAATTTGAATTTGTTTGTACAGTTTTCTGTGCACAATTTAAAACAAAATTCTATGCATATATTAGCAAATGAGGTTTAATTTCACTACTTCCAGCTGCATGAATAAGCTTGTGCTTTGGAGGTATAAAGCTTGAACTGGCATTTAACTGACCCTGGAGATTCTGAACCATATCCAGCAGAACTGGTGTCAGGGTCTGGCTGTAGTTGTGGAAGATATCCAGGAATAATACCTCTGTACAAGGCTAGAAGCAGAAATAGAAGAACAAAAAGTTAAAGGCAGCTATTTGACAACAATATTTACACACATGGGATCATTATAAGCAGAAGCCATTACAGTTTTATAGCATCACAACTCTTCACATTCTTAACAACACCTTGGGTTCTGCTGAGCATTGAGAGGTGGGATGAGGTGGGGAGCGCAGCTATTACATTAATATTTGATAAGCACATATCAAAAATCTTACAAAAAGGTGTGAAACACATA
The DNA here is from genome assembly GCF_007364275.1 of Archocentrus centrarchus. NCBI lineage: Eukaryota > Metazoa > Chordata > Actinopteri > Cichliformes > Cichlidae > Archocentrus > Archocentrus centrarchus. Next base: position 9,373,539 of record NC_044354.1, read on the forward strand.
ACACAAGTGAACTCAAATTGTTTACACTGAACTCACCTTAAACTAGCAAACACATAACATCTGTTATCTACCTCAAATACCGAGCTCATAACCAGACAGGAGTGGTGATTCCTGGTTGCTTTTCCTGGCAAAAGAACAAGTCTGCCACCAAGCCTAGCCTTTAGCCATATATACATTTAGAGTTTACTGAGCAGCGCATACTGTATGGTTGGTAAATCTAAATCGAGAGTTAACAAGCTCGTTCTGTCCATTAAAAAAAAAAAAAAGTTCCACTGATTTATAACAAATTTCCTTTAAAATTACTTATGAATCATAAGCCCAGCTGTCCCAGCATACATTCATGGATCCTAAGACCATGAGCATTATCCTGAATCTAAAGGTATTCACATGCCAGAGAGTGTAAATTCTAAAGTTACTGCAGTCCAAAATATATAAAGCAAACTCATATTCCAAAGCATATACTGTTATATAAATCTGTAGAGACTGAAATTTACTGTGGCTATAGAACATCCAGTCATTTCTTTATAAAAAAGTCTGTTAAAATGAGGAATTTAATAAAACTGAGATGAAAATTACAATGGACCAGATTCAGATTTAAACTCACAACACTCTTAAAATTTATAACATTTTTTAATTGGGCAGCTGGTGTTTAAAACGCAGTCTTTATTTTAAGCAAAACACCTTTAGGCTAACATATCAAAAACCTATCACTGTGGTATTAAAAAGCAAGAAAAATCATGAAATAGCTGTTTTCTACTTAGAATTCAAAACTATGAAGTAATAAGTGTTTAATAAGCTCTCAGACCGTAATCCCATTTTTCTTCTGTTGCTGCACGTCTTAAATGAATAAAAACTTGTACAAGGCTTGGAGTTCACTGAAAGAATGTGTTACTGTACTTCAAAGAAACAGCAGGGCAGAAGTTTGTCATCTGAAGTGATGAAAGTAAGTGGAATAGGGTACAACACAGAAGGGGGATAGAAGAGAAATAGGACCAAGGATAAAAGATTATGTCATGCATCAGCAACAGCTGAAGATAAGTCTCTAAAACTAACTAGGCTCAAGACAAGCTTTAAAACTCCAGGCACCACTAAATGTTTTATGATGCTGAGATGTATACGGTCTGCCACCATAAAACTGCACTGCGTTTGAGAAAACACAGTACACACTAAAAACCTCTGTGACAATACCACTGCAATTAAATGAAATGAAACTGGCTGTTATGCTCATTTTAATCTACATTTTTATGGTTTTAAAGACTGACATTTGAATTGAGTTCTGTCTGTTCTTGACATTCAGTTTCACCCAAAAACACTGGGGACTGATTTATTTTGGTCTGCTTATTTCCACTGTATTTTTTTTTTTTTTTTTTTTTTTTTTTTTAAATACGATGAGGGGATTATTTAATTTCCTGTCTGTGGTGCTGTTACAATACTGAACAGACAGTTCTTCCATACCAGCTCACAGTGCTATATATGTAACAGTTCAGTGTGCTGGTACTTATATTGCACTTTCCTAACTGAGGACTCAAAGCAAAGCAAAACATTCACTTATCCATACACACTCATAACAGCGCTGAGAGAGGGGCTTGAACCACTGACCTTCTGATTAGCAGATGGCCCAGTAGACCTCCTGAGCCACAGTTTCCCCATTAATTTACCATTTCCCAGCATATATAAGTATGTGTGGCACTTACTTACCCGGAGACTGTATTTCCAAGAGTCGCCACCTGTCTCTTCCACAGCTGGAAAAGTTACAAGACATGATCTATTATCTACCTATTGGAAAATGCTCATCAGGAGGTTATGGCTGAGGGTGCACAGCAGAAATAGCATGTATATCACGATGAAGCACTGCAGTTGCAAATGTTTTCAAACACTCTAATATGTGGCTCTGGCTGACTATAAAATTGGATTCAAATGTCAACAGGCTGAACTCCCACACTGGGCCCTTGTGGTTTTAGCTTTATGAAGTGTTATGTCTGAGTGGTCAGTGTCATTACATAAAGCCTGTGAGGACACTGTAAAGCTGGGAAAAATATAATCTGTTACCTACATGCTGCTTTAGCTACAAACACACATCAAGAGTTTTACCCTGTAATTTGTGTCAATTCACAGTTTTAAGGGCAATCAAAGTAAGCACTATAAATCCCAAAGTATTACTTTGGATGAATCAGGTTTTTGATTACAAAGTGTACTTTTAATATGCATTATGAAATGCCCAAATGCCCAATTTACATAAGGATTAAGGGCATTAATGTATGCTGGTGTAATAAGTAACAATTATTTATTTGCCTAGTAAATCAAAATTCAACAAAATATTACAGAATTCTGCCTGTGCGTTTGAGGATGTGATTTTACCAAAGCTCTCAGGATCCTCTTCCCACATTGCCAGTTCTTCCTCTGTGAGGAGAAAGTAGTGAGAGACAAGTCGACGGCCAATCTCTGTCAGTGTGGGGTGTGTGAAAAACGCTGTCTTGATTTTGTGAGCTTCCAGGCTCTCTGGTTTACTGTCTGAAGGACAGAGATATACAATAATAAATAAAGGAAAAAAAGAACATTTAATAAGTCATGTTTCAAACACGCTTTTATACAACATATCGTTACTTAACACAATCCACACATTAAATTCTGTCAGTACTGGCACTGCATACATTTAGCATGCAGGATTTCCAAATACAAAAGCATGCTAAATGCAGGGCCAAATGTCTTAACGACACAGCAAAAGTGAGATTAATTTTCTACTGTGTGCTTATCTTCAAAAATCATACAGTTTAATAATCCTTATGATGGAAAAAATAAATTCTGGTCCATTAACCTATAATGCCATCAGTGTTGCTATACTTCTCCACACCCCCACCCCCACCCCAAAAAAAAGTACAGCAACACTGATGGCATTATTGCACTGTGCTTTTCAAAATCACTGTAAGCGATGAACATCGAAGAGCTTGTTGTATTTCTATTGACATCTAAATCACACACCTAAAATTTGGATTTGACTGTCTACCTTTCATTTCAATCGTACTTCTCCTCATTCATGTCTGAAATGTTTATTACCCAGCTACATTTTAAGTTCTTCTGTTGTTACATAATTTATCATTTATTCTCCAACTCTTTAGGCTCCTCAGATTCTCGTAACTTACCATCAATGTTCTTGGCAGGTTTGTAGGCATCATTCTTAACAATCATCTTGATGAGGTTCATGCACTGAACAATAAAACGCTCAAAGGTCACTCCCTCTCCTGCAGGTGTGAACACGTAAGTAACAGCAAACTCCAGGGAACGCTGGATTAGCGGTATAAACGCACATGGATGGTATTCCAGAAAATCTAACAACTACAGGACAGAAAGGGAGACACACAAACAGAAAGACAGGTACAAAACAGGGAAAAATTCAAACACTGAACAAGAAGTTGCAATTGTCCAGGCCCAGAGGGAGAACAGTCTTACAGTCTTGTTATGTCCCCCAATAACACTCCAAGGTTGAAATTTTGAATTTCAAAGTATTCTAATGAGTGCCCTATAAAGGGTTAACAAGTACAGGTATTTATTAACGAATTAATATATGAGTCAACTCACAACTTTAGTGTATAATATGATGGTCTTTTCCAGCTTTTCTCTGCATGTACTGTCTGAACCAACCTGGCGACCTGAAACAAAACAACCATGTAGCCTGTTCATTAAAACCATTATTACACTAAACAGATACATGCAGCATTCTTGGAATTCAGAAAATGAGTTTAGATCTAAGCAACATATTGTTCTAACTGTATTACGATATCTAGAGCGCTCTCTCTCTCTCTCTACACACACAAACTTATTGCCAGAAGTATTCACCCATAATATGACGTCGCCCCACCCTTTGCAGCTATAAAAACTTCAACGTTTATGGGAATTTTTGACCATTCTTCCAGAAGCACAATTGTGAGGTCGGACACTGATGTTGGACAAAAAGGCCTGGCTCACAGTCTAAACTCTAATTCATCCCAAAGCTGTTCTATCAGGTTGAGGTCAGGGCTCTGTGCATGCCAGTCAAGTTCTTCCACACCAAACTCACTCATCCATGTCTTTATGGACCTTGCTTTGTGCACTGGTGTGCAGTCATGTTGGAACAAGAAGAGGCCATCCCCAAACTGTTCTCACAAAGTTTGGAGCATAAAATTATCCAAAATGTCTTGGTATGCTAAAACATTAAAAGTTCCATTCAATTAAGGGACCAAGTCCAACTCCTGAAAAACAACCCCACACCATAATCACACCTCCACCAAACTTTACTCTTGGCCCAATGCAGTTAGACAAGTACTGTTCTCCTAGCAACCACCAAACCCACAGTTGTCCATCGGTTTACTAGAAGGAGACACTTGATTTGTCACTCCAGAGAACACCTCTCCTCTGCTCTAAAAGTCCAGTGGGAGTGTGCTTTAAACCACTGAATCTGAAGCTTTGCATTGCACTTGATGATATAAGGCTTGGATGCAGCCACTCAGCCATGGAAACACATTCCATGAATCTCTCTACACACTGTTCTTCAGCTAATCTGAAGACCACATGAAGTTTGGAGGTCTGTAGCGACTATGCAGAAAGTTGGCGACCTCTGCACACTATGTGCCTCAGTATCCACTGAACCAGTTCTGTGATTTTACGTGGCCTACCACTTTGTGGCTGAGTTGTCGCTTCCACTTTGTTATAATACCACTAACAGTTGACTGTGGAATATTTAGTAGCAAGGAAATTTCTCGACTTGTTGCGCAGGTGGCATCCGATCACAGTACCATACTGGAATTCACTGAGCTCCTGAGAGCGACCCATTCTTTCACAAATGTTTGTAGAAGCAGTCTGCATGCCTAGGTGCTTGGTTTTATACACCTGTGGCCATGGAAGTGATGGAATACCTGAATTCAATGATTTGGATGGGTGAGTGAATACTTCTGGCAATATATTGCATATATGTCATGAATGTGAGGTGTGTTGTTGTTCAAAATGTTCAGAAGCTTAGACAGAAAAGCCTTTAAAGATAGAGTGCCTGCTAGATGGCAGCAACAGCCACATAACCCTAACACACACATGCTATCTCCTGTGTTATAGTCCTGTGTTGGCAATATAGTGGCATAACTGCCATAGCGGATTAATGCTTACTCTATTAACAATGTAAAAATTAACTAATTTTTAAGGAAGTTGTTTAGCATAAGCTTTTGGAAGTACTCAATATAAAAGTTGGATAAAGTCTCAAAGTCTGGAAACTTAATCCAATGGGGACCCATCTAAAATCTGTATAATTTCTAATGGCCACAGTTGGAAACTCCTGGTATCAGAAAGTACTTGGACTAAAAGAAAATAACCTAAGTTTGACCTTGATTTGAATAAATGCTTCCCCAATGTGGATTACAATGCCAATTACCTCAATGTAGCATGATGTTCACTTTGTAAATTAGTGTCTTAAAGTAAAATAAACAATGAAATGCAGGTCTTCAAAAGTACCCTTTAATCCAATGGCATCTCTAGTGTACAAAATGATATCCTCAACATAAAAAGGGTATTCTCCTGTGTACAGAATAAACAGCAGTGGGTCCAATACCAAGGAACCCTAACTCATTGATGAAATCAGCTCAGCCAATAACAGTCTTGCACAATCCTCCAACCATCTGTGAGTGCGCAAGGTCATCATTTCCTTTAGCTTCATACACACTAAAGCATCTATCAGCAAGTATTAATTTTACATGACGAAAGGTTCATTCAATAAAGCTAAAAGGTTGAATGATTGCTTTGTTTACTTTTTCAAAACTTAATTGATTTTACTGCATTTAACAGACTTTGTGTTCGTGCCATTGTTTCTCTGTTCATATGCAACAGATGGTAATTTAGTAGATGTGCAAAGTCATCCAAGTTACTAAGGAATCAACATCAAAGCCAACAAAATCTTTTCATCTAAGCAGAGAAACAGATAGATGAATTAAACCTGTATTCATTGTTTCTAAAAGATATGTAGTTCAGGAAAAAATATATACATTTATACATTTATATTACTATTACACTATATATTAGAATATAGTGACTGACAAAAATAGACAGGTAACCTCCCTTGGAGTACAAACCCAAAAGATAAAGAGTCTGACATCAGAAAGGACCACAAACACTGTCCCCAAAAAAACAGCGTATATAGCTGACCTTATCAGACTGTGCAGAGCTGATATTTCTCACCAGACGCACTGAGCTGCCTTTCCGTTTCCCTATCTGTCAGGCCCAAATACCAACAGGACCATGATCCTGTCTCCATTGCCATCAGCAGGGTGAATATTAGAAGTGATAGTACTGGCTGATATTGCTAATGATATTTTTCTGCAACATCTGCTGCTACGGCAGATGGTGGAGTTGTGTCTGAGATTTATCTCAAACTGATTGGGTGCTAGGACAAACTTTTATAGAAAAGAAAAAGAGACCATAAATAGTGAGATGAAAAGAAAAGTGAGTTTACATAACTGCCAATGAACTAAGTAGATCCCACTGGATGGAAATCCACTACCAAGGGGATAAAGAGCCTTTAAACTGGAGGAACTAAACTGCTATATTAAGGGAACACTTGATCATTACAAGTTCTGAGCAAACTGTCAGAAACAGACTCCATGAAGGTGGAATGAGGCCTCAACATCCATGGTGTTGGTCTGTGAGCACAGGTCCCACTGAAGGACTTTGGGATTTCACGCCACTCTCATGGAGTCTGTTTCTGACAGTTTGCTTAGGAACATGCACATTAGCAAGCTTGTGGAGGTCATATTGTGGGTCATTGGCAAACATCCTCCTGTTCCTCCCTGCACAGAGAAACAGATACTGGCCCTGCTGCTGGGTTGATACCCTTCTACAACCTTGTCCAGCTCTCCTTGTGTAATGGCTCATCTCATGGTATCTCCTCCTCTTCAGACTGTTCTGGGACACACAGCAAACTTTCTTGCAATGCCATATACGGATGTGCCATTCTAGAAGACCTAGACTACCTGTGCAAACTGAATGGGCTGCAGGTACTGTCTCATGCTATCTACGGTGGCAAGGATGCTACCAAAAAAGCAAAACTAGAGAAAAAATAAGTCAGGATGGATACGGAAAGAGCAATGGTCTGTGGCCACTACCTGCAAAATCAATCCCCTTTCTAGGGATTGCCTTCTTGTTGCCTCTCCAGTGAATAGTCTTGAGCTTTAAAAAAAAAAAAGGGACTGGACTTGATTCTGACAGATGTTTCACCTCTTATCCAAGAGGCTTCTTCAGTTCCAAATCCAAAAGGTGGATGGCCCCAGGTATTTAAACCCTAGTGCAGGGGTGTCCAAACTATGGCCCACGAGTCAAACATGGCCCAAGCTCGGATTTTATATGGCCCACGTTATTTTTAGCCTGCAGGACCAAGCAATGAATACAACTCAGCATGGGATTCCTCTTTTTAACTCATATCGTGGAACAGATATCTGCCAACTGCTTCAAAAGAAGAGGGGAAGATTGAATGATTGACCAATTGCAGCCGATGCTGTGACTAGTGAGAAATTTAGCAATTTTTTCCCAGTGACTTTTGGAGGCTGTTTGAGATGGCCCGGAAAGCTGAAATCCTCAACCGACACCCTGTTCTGGACTTCGCTTCGGCACCAAGGGGAAATCCCCCCCACCCCACCCCCCCTCGCTGTAAACAAAGCTGCACACGCTTCCCAGCTCTGCAGGAGGTCATGGTTGTCAGTACAGGTGTGCAAACAAAACGGTACGCAGCGATTAGAGCATCACTCCCTGGTGAGTTCAACAACCATGTTTTGATGCTGACCCTGATGACGCTTCACCTGCAGCTGGAGCTGACCGAGCTTCAGTGTGACAGCCGACACCAGCATCTCTCTTTCTCTTGCCTTTTTACCGGTGTTGTGCCAAAAAGTGATTTTTGGTATTTGCCAAAAAAAACTTTTTTTTTTTTTGCTGTATTGAAACTGGCGTAAATTACTTTTTGGCCTATAATCTGTCAAACATATCTCTCATGAATGATATCAATTCATTCTGAGTGAGACTCCTCAGACTCCTGTCAACGGTAGAAGTTGCTATCACATTTTGGCAAAAGTGGCTTTTATATATTCTTTATCAGGGTAAAAACTCATGGAGAGCCAGTCAAGGAGGCAGCAGAAGTTGCAACAAATATAACATCACAGCTCTATAAAGATAGTTGATGTGGCCAAAAAGGACCAGGTTGATTATAATGCAGATACAGTAATACAGTCAAAGTTTATTTAAAAGGCCTTCATAAATTCTGTTGACTACAGTCTACTTACCAATATAAGCAGAGACATTAGACATCAAAAACACAGGGGCTAAGTTAAGCTGCTATAGCTCTAGTTGCTGTTTAAACACTAACACTACAGACACTTCCACTTCATAATTTCATTTACACAGTAACCAAAGCATAAAATATCTAGTATTAGGAAGGGAGTATTAGTATTCAGGGTTTATCAACCACTTTTCTCATCAAATTCTCAGGAAAAAAAAACCAAAGTAAAATGCATAGATTTCTGCCAAATAAGATAACAGATTTACAACAATTATTGCTCAGAACTAGAATATAAAACTATAGTTCCAGTAAAAACAGGCCATTAACCTGAGAAACCACACAGTAAAGACTCATTATCAATGCTAAACCACCAGAACTTCAAGAAAAGGAGACAAAGGATAGGATACGAGGGGCTGACAGGTGGGACTGTTTCGACTTTTCTGGTACTTTGATCTTATGTTCACAACTACGTGCGCATAATTATCCAAAGACAATTCATGACATATTTTACCTGCTCTCCTAAGACAAAACTTTCATAGATTATGACCTCTTTAATCCAAACTGTTTTTTAAGTAAGCAAAACTTGTAATCAGACATTTTCTATCTATATTCTAATACTTAAGAACATAACTTAATGAAAAACAAGGTCCCTTAGGATGACTCTATCTGAACTTTCAATTTTCAATTCAACCATCTAACTTTGGAAATCATAAATTATCCCAGACTTAAGGAAATGCTTTCTGCATGTACTAGATGAAGCACCACTAACTTGTTTATCAAAGAGTGAAGCCTACAATCAGATACTTCAGAAAAAGAAAGCAACGTGTACTCACAGCATTCCAAGAACTGTTTTAGCCTTTCAAACACTGCATTCAGGAACCCCTAGACAGGAAGACAGGGTGAAATAAAGTTTAATCTCTGACATTTTTGCATGTGAATCACTGATGATTGCTTCATTAGTATTTCCCAGAAGCACATTTACTGACATGGGAATAACTTTGGTGTGTTGTTCAGTATATGTGTGGGTGGGCACACTTGCAGCTTTACTCAAGAGTACATATTTATAAAAGCGCCAGTTACTCAGTATGAAAGAGAATCAATTTTCTCTAGCCTGGTGTAGTCATGACTAAGCATGGGAAAATAGATGATAGATGGAGAGGCAATCTGTTTAGTTCTGCATTAATGTTCAGCCATGAGGTCAACAGCAGTGGCATTAATCACACACTGAGGCAACACAGACTAGTGAACAACTAAAGGTCCTAAAAGATTTAGTGAAGAAACAGAGGGTCACTAGTAGAGCACAGAAGACAGCGTGGAAAATTATAGAGAACACAGATCACAGCAAGTGTTTGCTATGTTCATGGTGGGATTTAGAAAGAGAGGCATCGTCAAGGTGGATGGAAAAAGGTAAAATGGAGCAGGAAATTACAAAATGTAAAAGGGAGTGCAAAATAGATATTTTCAACCAAATCAGCCACATCAAAAAAATATTCTGGAACTAAAGAGGAAGAGAATTGAGGGTGATAGCAATGCTAGGGAAGAATGCACAAGGATGAGGAGAAAAGCAAACAAATATCAGCAAAATGTACAGCAATGGAAAATGGATACAGAGTGATAGTCATCAAATGGGTATATCAGCAGTACTGTGAGGAGGAGGAGATGAAAAAGGGAGATGAGTGTCAAATAGGCAAGTTCACTTTGAGAAAAGATCTAAGGGAAAACCAGTGAGTGGCAATTTAAGTAGTGAATGTTTTAGCTCTGTGATCATGTATAAGGGCACAGACCAGTATTACAATAGCTCAAGTGAATGTGCATTTTTAATGCATAATTTTGGGGGGATGGAGTGCCTAAAAGATGGAAAACTCCTGGATGTTATTCACCCAGCTATAGTGTTTTTTGTTTCTGCTGAACAAACTGCTATTGTGATTCTATTGCTACTCTTTTAGTGATTGTTTGACAATCAAGTCAGGAAGATTACCAGCTGCAAAATGAGTTTTACAATTCATCACTGTGGCAGTCTGTGTGCAAAGTGACAATATCCTTTATTCTTAGAGACAGTATTTTCCAACTCACTGCAGTTCTGCAGTAATGTAGCCAGTGTGGTGAGACGAAAGCAAACCTAGTCTTTTCAAAAATGCTCATGTCATGTGTAACGAGATTCATTGTCAAACAGATTTGTAATGGGACCATAAGTATGAACTCCATAAACTACTGCCATAGGGCTGTGACACACCAAGTAGAGTTCATGGGCAGTGCCAAATTTAAACAGATGACTGCACTGCTCATTCTTTTGAAAGTTTTTAATTTGAACACACTGCACTGTAAAACCAATACAGTATTGTGCACAAAGGTCTTGACCCACCTCTCCATTTTTTATATTTTTCTAGGAAAATAGGTGGAGGGATTTATTGAAACGTGCCAACATACATAGACATACAGTATATAAGGCAAGAACAGAGTTTGCACAATTCTAACAAGCATCAAAGTCAATGTTTGGTATGATCACATTTACTCTTCAACACAGCCTGAGCTCTCCTTAGGCAAGCTTTCTTGTAATTTCTTAAAATAGTCTCCAGGCTTCCTGAAGGACATTCAAAACTCTTCTTTGGCTGCCTTTTGTTCCACTCTCTGTCAAGATGATCCCACACTGCTTCAATAATGCTGAGGTCGGGTCTCTGGAGGGGCCAATGCACAACTGATGGTGTTCCATTGCGTGTGTGTGTGTGTGTGTGTGTGTGTTTTTTTTTTTTTTTTTTAATCCGAGTATGGGCAATGTTCTGCTTGGAAACCTTGGGTCCCATCCATGTGGATGTTACATTGACATGTACCACCTACCTAAGCTTTATTGCAGACCCTGTACAGTATTCCCTGATGGCTGTGGCTTCTTTCAGCAGGATGGTGCGCCCTGGCACAAAGCAAAAATGGTTCAGGAATGGTTTGAGGAGCACAACAGCGAGTTTGAGTTGTTGACTTGGCCTCCAAATTCCCTAAATCCAATCAACTATCTGTGGGACGTGCTAGACAAACATGTCCAATCCATTGTGGCTCCATCTTGCAACTTACAGGATTTAAAGGATCTGTTGCTTGGTGCAACTGCAGCACAACTTCAGGGGTCTAATCGAGTTCATGGTGCTGGAGACAGGTCAGGGCTGCTTTGGCAGCAAAAGTGGGACCAACACAATATTGTTATGCCTGATCAGTGTCATTTGGCTATATCAAAGCTTTTCTCCCTCTTTCTCTTGCTTAAGGATGGCTTTTTTACAACCATCTTTCCCACTGAAACCATTTCTGATGAGGCTTCAGGAAACAAATCACTTGAAGGGCCAGATGCACCTCTCAGACTCTGTTTCAGGTCTTTGCTGGACTTTTTCCTATTTCTTAAGGGTATGACTTTATGATATTCTTCATCTGCTGTAGATAGTTTAAGGCTTGCCAGTTCTTTTGTCCTGTTTTTTCTTTTTCTTTTTTTAGGGCACTTCAAACCATGCCGTGATATGCCAGGTAATGTCTGTCCAACCATGTTTGCTTTGGTGCTTTTCATAGATTGAACTAAAATAATGGGAAATTATAAAGTGCTTAAATATCCAATTTAAAATGAGTTCTTTGCTATGTTCTCTGTTATGTGTAGACAATACTGGTTCATCCTTTGAATTAAGTGCCTTTACATGCTTGAATGACTCATGTGTCAGTGTTAAGTGACTTAAAATTCATTCTTCTGAAAATGTACAATAGCTGTACTGAAAATTAGTGAAAAAGCAGCCAATGTCCAAAGAAAAACCTTCAGAATGCCTGGATGACTATTGCTCAGGACCACTTGAATGAATGAATGAATGAATGAATGAATGAATGAATGAAAGAAAATGACACAAGAAGCAAAACAAAGAAATGAAGGGTGGCTCAGGACTTTTGCACAGTACATGAACAGGGACATTCAATGTAAAAAAAAAAAAAAGCTCAATTTTTTTGTATAATAACTTCTGTTTATTCAATAAAGTGGTGCAAAATTCTACTATAGACAATTTTTGAGTTGGTCAAAATTTTGTGCTTTTTGCCTTATTTATTTCTATATTCTTGAGGGCTCATATCTTCATAAGTAGAGGACAGAGCCATGTGAAATTTTCCAGCCTGAAATTGACATTTAGGCTCTATTAAAAATTTCCATCAATTTCAAATCAAATCCATTTCACACCCACTCCAAGTATTACAACCCCAAAACAAAGTCTTTTTATGGTTTACAACTTTTTATTTTTTTCTAAGAGCATTTTGGATACATTTTCCAGGATTTTAATAATATCACCATGTGGGATGTGTGGTTAGTCAAATTAAGTTATAGCGTATAAAAGGTGTCCTTTTTACCTATGATATCAGGCTCATCTTATAGCATTGATTCTTTCTGTGTCAAAACATTTTTCTATTATAGAAAATTTGATATATAAGCCATCAAAATCACTGAAGCAGATCAAGCAACCTGGTAACCTGCAGACACTTCACTAAAGTCCCTGACAGAAACATGAACTTGAAATGGAACTGGAAATTAGATCATGTAATATGAATTAAAAGGGTTTTCTTCATCATTACATCCATCAAAGGAAGAGCAAAATGAGAGGTGACAAGTCATCAAATTCTTCAAGTACTAATCTGATGAAAGAGCATGGCACATCCATAAACCATCGCAGGAGATATTTTAGAAACAGTTTGACATTTTATCTGTCCAAACCTAAATAAATACCATGGAGCATAGTTAAAAACATTCAAAATCATCTAAATGATGATTAGTGGCATTATCATTAGGTGGCATAAACCCACCGGAAGTACAAGTTCTAGAACACATAATTACCAGGTCTCAGTAAACCTTATTGGAGTGCATTAGTATCTTACCTGAGCCTTAGTAACTTAACCTTCAGGTCAAGGTCATGCTTGTCAATAACTGCCTCTTTCATCTCCTGAGACAACTCTCTCCTTAGCTTTCTGTGGTCCATGTTCAGTGTGGTACACACCACAATAACAAACAGCACAGTGACTACTTTTCACCCTTTAAACAGGCAGACTGACTGATTACAAGTTAGAAGACACCTGTGATGTTAATTACACTACACAATTACAGGTTTGACATGTTCCTATGGTAAAATTATTTTTAATCTTTTCTAGGGGTACCATAATTTTTTTTGTCCTGGCCAGTTTCATTAGTTTTGTTTTTTGAAATATTTCTGTTAACCCACAATTCAAAAGCAATGTCTGATTTTCATTAGTTAATTTTCAGTAATTTTTTTATTTATTATTAATTTTGTCAGTTTCAAGTTATTTCAGTGACCATTGTGCGTTTTTCTTTCTTTAATAGATGGGTACCAACAATTTTTCCCATGTCTGTAAGGCAACGGAAAAACAAAGAAACAAAATATTTCTCAAAATCACAGAAAAAAAAATACAAGAAGGTGCAACAGTAGGTTGAGATTGCAACACCCTCAACCTGTGGGTGAACACTTTTTTTTGTAGACATATTTTCCTGTTAACTCAGCATCAGGTGACTGAAAAAACAAAATAATTAAAACTATTAAACATAATAAAGTAGTATTTAGTAAGAAAAGCAACACAATCTGAATATGAAACATTAACTCCAAAACATTACAATAACCAGTGAAAACTATAGGCAGACGACAGTTTAATGAAAATATTTTGACCATCTTATAACCTTCAGCCTGGAAGCTAAAAAGTTGTCTCATTAGTGGATAAACAGGGCGCAGTAAACAGAAATGTTTCTTTCATAAAATGTCCTTGCCATCTACAAGCTGAAAAAAATAAAAAACAAATAAAGCAATAAAAGTCATAAATGACAGAAACATAACAGAAGAAGCACAAAGACAGAGACAGCACAACAGCCAATGAGCACACTCTTAATGTTAATGACTCATTGACCTTTTGCGACGACTTACACTGTATCAAAGACAAAAGGACAAACGGAATTTTTTTCTTTATTTTATATATATATATATATATATATATATATATATATATATATATATATATATATATATATATATATATATATATATATTATGGAATGCCATTTAGGAAATTATTATATATATATAAAAATAAGAGTCTGAATATATTGAATGAAAGTCTGAATATATTGAATGAAAGTCTGAATATATAAAATGAAAGTCTGAATATATTGAATGAAACTTGAATATATTGAATGATGTCTGAATATATTGAATGAAACTTGAATATATTGAATGATGTCTGAATATATTGAATTAAAGTCTGAATATATGGAACGAAACTTGAATATATTGAATGAAAGTCTGAATATATGGAACGAAACTTGAATATATTGAATGAAAGTCTGAATATATTGAATGAAAGTCTGAATATATTGAATGAAAGTCTGAATATATTGAATGAAAACTGACGTCACGGAAGCTCTTGCGCCATCTAGTGTTTTCGTTACGTAAAGCACATAATGTCGCTACAAGAAATGACACTGAGTCAATCTGCAGGGAATTTAGTGGCAGAAATCCTAAATAATGAGTAGCTAATTAACACCCTGGCAAATGCATGAACTGGCCAACATAATGCTAGCAGCAGTGTTCCTAATCATACTACTGATGAAGAGTTTTATTCAGTGAATCTCTCAGGTCAGACAGCTCCTGCGTATCAAGCTAACAATAAGCAGAACATGCCTTCCACATCCACATCTCAGATTCTAGACAGGGCCTGTTGTTGTGGAGGGTGCCTGTGCATGTTCTGCGTAATGTTAGCTTGCATGCAGGAGCTGTCTGACCTGAGAGGTTCGCTGCATTTGGTCTTCCACGATGAAACAGTGAAGATGAACTGCAGATTGACTCATAGTGCCGCTTCTTGTAGCGACATTATGCGCTTTACGTAACGAAAACACTAGATGGCGCTTCCGTGACCACAGGTTTCATTCAATATATTCAAGTTTCATTCAATATATTCAGACTTTCATTCAATATATTCAGACATCATTCAATATATTCAGACTCTTATTTTTATATATATATATAATAATTTCCTAAATGGCATTCCATAATATATATATATATATATATATATATATATATATATATATATATATATATATATATATATATATAGACACACACACACACACACAAAGCAATTTTTGGTAATTTCAAGTATATCTTTATGTCAAAGTTGTTACTGAAAGTCTTTACTTTCAGGGAGGGCAACAATAAACAACCCACACCTCCAATCTAATCTCCTTAATTGGAAAACCTGACTCCTAATAGCTTTCGGTGAAGTCATTAACACAGAGGTTCACGAACATTCTCCAGCCTGTACCATCGAGGATTACTCAGTGCTTTCAAAAAAGGGGGGAAAAAATACAACAGTTTGAGTCTTGTCAATTTCCTTACACTGTATGAAACTTGGAATTGGATTAAGACCACGCTACATTTTAGAATTAGTATTAGTATTATTATTAGTATTAGTCTTGAAGTTAAAAATTCACAGAAAATAAAGATAGATAAATTAAATGGGGGCAGGGGGGTTGCATATTAATCTAGAAGTTCTAAAATTTTATGAAACATAAAAAAAAGAAAATTTTGTGAATATTTTTCACATACTGCATCACATTTGTCTCAGACTATATTGTTATGCCAGTGCTCTCATCTACTAGGGGACCCTGACTAAGTATGCACCCAGAAAAATAAGAAATACTACTGATGGCATTTTTTTTATAAAAATCATTTGTTCTTTTTACTTGCATACGCCTACAGTATGGCAGTTTGAGGTAATATTTTCAGTTATTCAAAAGAAGTTACCTTTACTGCATGTTAGGAAGCACCTGAAAGCTTGAAAATCAGAAACCATAAAGGTTTCTACCTGTTGTTTCTCTGCACTAGTAGATAATTTAGTCCTAAGTGCATTCAATTTGCTTTTCTAAAGAGGTTATCTAATTTTAAAATAAAAAAGTAAATAAATAAATAAAAATCTTCAGTATAGTTAGCAGCATTACAGGATTGTACACAGTGTACTCAAAGTTTAGGTACAGGTAAACGCACCAAAATGCTTTCCATTTCATTTTAGTACATTGAAAATTCCGAGCATGAATTCTCCTGGCAAAAAAAAAAAATCAAAAATTAGTCTTTGAATTCTTAAAAAATAACCAGGAACATGGTTTATCAATTATTCTTGTTCAACATTCATTAGTATTCTTTCACCAAACATGAGATAGTCAGAATGTGACGCTGGAGTTCAAAGAGCTGGGCCAGTTTGTGCAAATGATTCCATTAACTCTGAGCCATGAGGAAACCAAAGCCCTATCCAGACACATGCTGAAGATTTTTTTTTTAAACCAGATTTAAACTAAATTGAATTAACAGTTTCATAGAGTTGAACTTTCTTCACACTAGCAGTGAGAGAAGAGCTCTTGACTCTTTGAACCGAGACAAGGCTCAAGGCACTTTGAATCATCATGGCCATCCATATTTTGCATGCTGTGATTGGAGTCGTTTTTGACCCAAAATATCAACAGGAAAATATCAGCTTTTCCAAAATATGAGAGGTTCTATAGCAGGCACTGCTGAAATAACTTGAGACTCACCATTACTTCCATATTCTGTTGTGGCTCTTGAAATCCATGGACTGTCAGTTTGCGAAGCACTAAAAGGAGCACAAAACCCTTATTATGCAGGATTTTCACTAATTGTAAATTAACTATATTCAACATCTCTACATAATTAGTGTTTCACAAAGTAGCTGCGTATATAAATGTTTCCATCTTTGCATTCAATTTTCTATCTTTTTATCAGATGGTGGATCGTGATTATGATATTACCACGCTGTGTTAATAGATCACTGCATGTCTTTGCATGATAATGCAGGTTTGTTGTGTGTGCGTGCACATGTGTGTGTCTGGGCAAGTGTTGCTACCTTTAAGAGAGAGCAGTGTCCTCTCCAGTGAGCCGAGTGCCGCAGCCTCATCTCTGGCATAGATCTGCTGGAGGAAGCAGTCTGTGTGATGGCTCCACAGGGAGCATGCAAAGCTGTAGATGCCTGATGCCAGCTGCCAACATACACATTAACATTTTGGTCAGGCACACCTAGGTTAATTTGGGTCTTAAAAGCATTTGAGGTCATTTCACTCAACATGTGAGAACAAACATAAATG
Organism: Archocentrus centrarchus; assembly: GCF_007364275.1. NCBI lineage: Eukaryota > Metazoa > Chordata > Actinopteri > Cichliformes > Cichlidae > Archocentrus > Archocentrus centrarchus. Next base: position 9,390,977 of record NC_044354.1, read on the forward strand.
CGTAAGAAATTCAGGGCCGATACCAGTGTTTAAAGTAGTACTTTGTACAATAGCCTATACTGAAGTTTTTGTTTAGTTCTCATTGTAATTCATTTTTATGTTTATTTGTATTAAAAATATCATTTCAGCAAACCCTCTTGGATCACTTTGCCAGTAATTTAATGTGACAACAGATAAACATCGGCCACTGCCATCAGTAAATGTTTTCTTATTTGTTTATATGGCGATGGCAGGCAAAAAGGCCGGTGTTGATGAACGGCCAATAAATCAGCACATCCCTATAACATCAGAAACTCAATCACTGATGTTAATGCAAATAACTTTCACATAATAATAAATACACAAACAAACAGGAAGGAAAGATGGATCAATGAGTCACAGGTCTAACTTAGCTCTAAATTAACTTCCAATTACAGTCACAGCCATAGTATTACTTGGGACCAAACCAATTACACTTTTTTTTCCGTGATGGCAGGCTCCTGTAGATGCAAAACAAGATCATCAAAGGTAGATAAAAAAACTCAGTTCTATCAGCCAAGTGGGACAATGTCTGCTAGAAAATCTAAAAAATCTGCCAAAGCGAAAGAGTAGGTGTTAAATTTATAAATAAGAGTTTTTTTGTTTGTTTTTTTTAAAAAAGGGGGAAAAATAAAAATGCTAACGATTAAATCTCATTAACTCTTCAAATAGTGACTAGATATTAAAGCATTGTAGCGTTGTGTTTGGCACTTAAGATAAACAAAACACCCACATGAAAATTAGTCTGTGGAAAGTTGTGAATACAACATATCAAACAAAGGAACCAAGTAACTCGTAGCCAGAGGAACTATGTGCTGTTGGTAACACTCAAGAGTCAAGTGGGAAAAATCTGAGAATCAGTGGTTAAGTTGATGTTCGGCTGTTCAAAGAGAAATCCCTACTTTGACAGCACAGCATTGGCTTTGATATATTCTTTAGAGAAACTGCAAGATTGGCAAGTTTCTTCTTTGGAGAGATTTCTCTACAGCTTGTCGTTTCCCATTTCTCAGATCCCAGTCTAATCCAACGCATGGAGCCTAAAAGTGATGAGCCAAGTTCAGAAAACAACCTCATATTGTTCTCATGACTTCCTCATTCTTGGCGTTTCAGTGGCCTGATATGTAAGTGTGTATATGTGACCAAAGTTTTACAGGTTTATTACAAGCTGATTACAGCTGTCTAGAAGGAGGTCTGTCTGCACAACAGGTAAATTACAACAAAGTGGTCAGTACACACTTTTCCAAATACTGTGGGCACTCATGAAAATACCGACCCACTGCAGTCTACAGGTGCACTATAGTCTATTTTCTAATCCCTATTTTACCCCCATTGTACATCTACAATCCTTTATTATAACCTGCTCATCTGTATGTATAAAACAGTATTTTCTTGCGGTCTACATTTCCTACCCCATAAATCAAAAAGAATATCAAAAAAAAAAAAAAAAAAAAAAAAAAAAAAAACTATCAAGGTGCCTTGAAGTTTAAGTCTGTATGATTCTGAAGTGAACCTAATTTCTGAATTAGCTTTCTCCCTAATGTTCCTCTTACACTACAATGACACTGTTAATCTTTCACACTGCCAAACTAAACAGAAGTCCAATGAAATAAGCAGTGTTACCAGTCTTATCCAATTACTATTTGAGAATGTAATTACAGCATAAGGAAAATGTTTCTATGAATAATTACACACATGATGAGGAGAGGAGAGGAGAGGAGAGGAGAGGAGAGGAGAGGAGAGGAGAGGAGAGGAGAGGAGAGGAGAGGAGAGGAGAGGAGAGGAGAGGAGAGATTCTGTGTCAAAGTCATCAGTGCATCATTAAATGAGTGCACTGTTTAATGGGGCTCAGGCTGCCTTTGTTTCTTGTGTTGCCTAAGGGCACACATTTTGGCATACAGGATGCCTCTGCCTTGCATCCAACTATCTGGTCTGAGCCACAGCTTCTCATGTCTTTCACCCTCTGTTGGTCTCTATCTTCCCTCTGCTTGATCATCTCACTCCTCTAAAACCCTTCTCTTCACAAATGGCTTTTTTACTCAAATTTAAATCGAATGTTATATGCTGTATGCTAAAATTCACCAGCTCTTGGAAAGAAATACTAACTCACAAATTCTTCTCTCTCAACACAATATCCACACAGACACAGAAACACGGATAACTATTTCCAAACAAGTCAATCATGCTTGAGTCGTGTATGACAAGGGAATGTTGTTGCTATAAATCTCATATTAAAGATGCCTCTCACAGCAGCTAAACAGCATCTCCTAGAGACAAAATATGAAACTGAAAAAAATGCTATTCTCAGGATAATCTTAGTATTTATCTATTCATTTTCAAAATCTTCTGAAGAGGGGGGAAAAATAGCAACAAAAATACATGTTGCAGACAGAAGGATGCAACCTGAAGAGCATCAAAATTCAGTAGACAAAGTTTTACTGTTTACTTGATTATCTAACATTACCTTTTATTTAGGTATTTACAACTGCTAGATCACTGCTAGATCAATTGTTCTTGAGCAAACACAGCTCAAGAACAATTGTAAATGTCTAATAATAATAATAATAATAAGCAATGAGGAGCAAAAAGGTTTTACTTGAATTTTAAATCAACACTGAAATGGCTAATAATGTGGACTTACATCCTGGAAAAGTCGCCTGTCCTGAGCCAGTCGTTTGGATGCTAGAGTTTTGGTGACATGATAGAAGGTTAACAGCGCTCTGTGCTGCTGCAGGCCATCCTGACCCTTCACAGACTCGAGCAGAATGGGGATGAGCTCCGGCCATTGCCTGGGGCAGTCCAGACGGGCCACCTTGGCTATCAGTACAGCGATCTGGGTTGCTATCTGTTGGAAAAACATGCAGGAAAGAAAAGTTGGCCAGAGGCAAAGCATAAATACAGCAGAAGGTGATTATGCCAGAGCAAACTTGGGAATTTTACTATATTGTTCTGTTTTAAAATAAGTAGTTAGAACAAATGTGACACAGAATGTCAAACTTTTACAAACAACATAATGTATATACAGTATATCAGATGACAGAAATGGAATCAGTTTCATGGATTAAGTTGATTTTTAAAACAGAGTGCTTGTGCCTGAATCACATGACCTGGTCACAGCTTCACTTGTTATGTGTTTTTTTTTTTCTTGGCTCTCCACTGTGCCCACCAGCTGAGCAAATATCACTCAAGTCCACTCATTACTTTAACACAGACTGCGGGTAAGACACTTTATCCTTTGAGATTAATAGCAAGTTCAAACTGAAAAAGACACTTTATACCTCAGGACTTAATGGAAATTGTATAATAAAGATTAAAGCTCCTATTACTCTATGAACACGCAATAATTAGTTGTTGTTTTCTGAATATGAAACAAACATCCAGCCTGGTCAACAAAACACCTTCTCAGATGTCAGTTTGAGGTAGCCTTGTGTGGGTTTTTCTTGTTATATTTGTAGGCGTTTATCTAAGATTATGATTTTTTTTTTCTGTTCAATGCTTACATTTATATACAGACTTGCATTACAGCTGGTCTCACACTACACAGTTTCATTTAACTAAGTAGTTACATTTGCATCCTCACAAATTATTACATGTCAGTAAGTTATTATGTTCAGAAGTTACTGGAACATTCACACTCTCATGCACAAACATAAAGCACCCTCATGAAATTTGGATTCGACAAGAGGCTGTGACTAGTGAGACATATGGTGTCTAAATCGTATTCATTGCTTGCCATATGGACCTGATCAGTCAGGATGGTAGAGAGCTGTCCCACAGGGATATACAACCTGCAGAAACCAAGATGGATGGCCATCATTTAGGGCCAAGTTTCATGTTCCCTTCAGACAGATGTATTACACTGCTTGATTCCTGAATTATTTGTTTGTTCCAGCCTTCCCCACACAGCCCCCCCCCAAAAAAGAAAGGCTTATCAAGAAACTTGTTAAATATCAAACAAAATCCCAGTATGCACAATTAGCATCGTTCAGCACTTTGAAATCTCATTCTATGGAGTAACTTGTGACAGACTAAAATGCATCTTAATGCTTTCAGTCAGTTCCTTTGTTCCTTATATGGTTTTGAAAAAAAGCAATCTTAATCAAAATCAGCATTTCGTTTCATCAGTATACAGGGATCAAACAGGTTTATTTTCATCTCAGTTTTCCCTGCTCACCTGATTGACAGGCTCATTGAAGTTTGTGATGAGACCAGCACGCAATGACGTCTTCTCCTCTTCTGATAATGCACTGTGAACAAAATAACCAAAAAGCTGTTCAGAGGAAGTAAAGAGGTCCAGAGAAATGAAACACTAAAGCTGACAAAAAGACAAAGGTTGCATTTAATAAATTTTTTTTTTTTTTAAAAAAACAGACACATTAGAAAAGATATACAGATAAATAAGTACATTTTAAAAGGATATTACCCTGCAGTAATTTTGCCTCTACAACACTGTGCAAAAGTCTCGAACCACCCTTCATTTCTTTTTTATTTTTCTTCCAAGAGGCCAGACTTTCTTGTAGTTTTTTGTTTTTTGTGCTTGTGCAACACGTGTTCAGGCTTGAAAGTCTTTCAAAGTTTTTCTTTGGACACTGGCTGCTTTTTCCACTCAGGCCAGTCCTTCCACTACTCAAGCATAAAAATGCCCCTAACTCACATGATGAAGTGTTGTGTCTACACATCACAGACAACTTAGCAAAGAACCAACTGACCAATCAACAGCAGATGTATCTGAAAGTCACGTCCTTAAGAAATAGTAAAAAAAAAAATCCTGACATATCTGGCTGATCCATCTACTGAAGCCTCATCAGAAATGATCTCAAGTGAAATTGCTTCTCCTGCTTCCCATTTTTGCAGGAGAACATAAAGAAATGAGTGGCTCAAGACTTTTGTGCACTACTGTACCTCCACTGATTGTACAGAAAACATATTGTAAATGTTCCCTTTTTTGCAGACTTAGTGTCTTTGCTCAGGTACCTCATGTCGCACATTTATTTAATTCATTTTGATTTTAGACACAGTAATCAGACAGTAGTGTGAAGAAACATTCACTCAAATCCTCCACAAAAAAAAACAAAAAAACAAAAAACTAAACAAAAACAGGACCAAGTGTTAAACCCAGAATTTTCTAGCTGAAGGCGAGAATGCCAACTACTGAGCCACCATGTCGCATTATGAGGAGCAAGTGCCAGATACCCTGGCATTGTCAAATGCAGCACATATCCTAAGAGACCCCTTATTATCCCAATTTGGATTCTAGACGTGCAAATCACAAACTTTAATACTATGATAAATATGAATATGACAGAATAGCCAAATTGTTAGGGGATTTATTCAAATCAATTAAATGTGTTACATTATATAGTGTAGGACCTGTGAAATGCAAGATTTAATTAGTAAACTCTGAATAAACCTCCTGCTATCCTCCAAACCAAATCATAGCCTAAGTCATTAAAAAGTCTAAGACTGAAAATAGGGACAAAATAGTGACAATTTGTGTGAATATGTACAAAAATATGTTGTTTTATTATGATTTGCCCTATTCTGACTAATTCAACTGCTGCTGAAGTTAGGCAGACTGAAAGCGTTTGATTTGAAGAAGCGTGAGGAATGACTCATGCTGTAACCCATGGCAGAAAGAGAAGAGAGATGGGTGGAAGTCAAATTACTTGCAGGGAGATTGTGAATTAGTAATACAAGATTTGCTACACACACATATTTTGGGAATACGGGGGTGAGGCAAGCTTTAAAGAAATACAGGAGGAAAGATTAAAAGATATATTAAACGTAAGCAAGTGTGTGCCTGAGCCCCATTTTGTGCCGGTAAGTCTGTAAGGAGCTAGAAAAATCTGATGATTTCAGGGGGGAAAAAAAAAAAAAAGTCAACCAAGCAAGGCACAGAAAATGCACTCAGAATGCACAGAAAGAGGAGATTTCCTGAAAGGGAAAAACTCAACACAAAATTTCTTAGGTTGTTCTAGTTATGTGATTGTTTCCAACCACATAATATGTTGCAGGGAGATGTAGTTTCAAAAACTCTATTTCAATAAATGTAGAACAAAAGCAGATTTGGTGTGAAAACCTCTCCAGCAACTGCAGGTTGCTCAAGTGAGTCATTCACTCAGCAGTAATGCAGAAGAGATGCCAGCTTACATGTAATAATTTCTGTATACTCTTTCATAAACTTTTTTCAGCAAATTTCTACTTCAGCATTATTAAGGATTCATTTTGGTGTTACTTCATCAGAAAGGTTAGTTGCACTTCTTTAGGTCTTCTTAATAATTTGGTGACATTTAGCTGCCAAACTAGGGCACGCTACATTTTCTACCCTGAGATGACTCACATCAACTCCACAAAATAAACTCACCATAACTATTCAGTTAAATCAACTTATCTCCTACCAAAAATGTAGATTAGCCTGTCCTTCATAAATGTCTTTGTTTCTATGGTGTTTGCTTTGGTTGCATTAAGATCAAGGCTTTTCAAAGGCTGTCAATAAACCATACACTGCACATAGCTACATGAAAAGATAGGTTTAACATTAAGTTTAAAGAATTCTGCTTTTGTTGAGGCAGCTTTAAGTTTTAATGTTTTGACTTGAAGCTACTGAAACATCTTAGAAGCAGGTAACAGTGTAAAATTTTTTATCTGGCTCTTTGCCTGGCTTTTAATAAGAAATGGATCAATATTTATTGCATTATCTATTGCATCTATTTCATATTTAAAATTGTATTTTTCTGTGTAGTTTCATGATTTGATTTTAATTCTCAAGCATTTGTGAATTTGCATTACCGTTTACATTTGTACCATCTTATTTAGGCTTTAGTCATAAAGTACAGTAAAAAGGCAGTTGACCTTTTTCATAAGAGAACTTCTGGGCTTGTCACAGCAGCAGAACAGGTGTTGCATTAACATTGATGATGGCACTATTAGCACCAAGTGGCACAATTATGCTAAAATGAGCCAGGATGAACAACATTGGAGCTGGTACGCATGTGATGGAATCTAGTAATACTATTCTGGCTGGAAACAGGCTTTTTTTTAACAATGACATGTTAAAACTATTTATCATTATCTACCTTTCTTCCCAGTACTATAACTAAAAGTCCAAAAAAGTGAGATAAAAAGGCAGGGCTTGCTGTTTAATGATTGCTTGTTAAGAGACTGATGCAAAAACCTGGCATTAACCAGTAACTGATGACTAATTTAAATGTACCTGCACAAAGAGTACTTCAAGAACTCAAGTCAAATAAATTTGGCAAGATACTCTCAGAAATATTAAGGAAAGTCAAAATCGGCCTAAACATTTGACGTGCATTACATTTTTTTTAATGGTTAAAATTAGAAAATTAATTCAGTTCCAGTCTATTACTGTAAGCTGCTGTAACAAAAATGCTATGTAATGTTGCCTACACTTGCTACATTGACACCACATGAATTGTGCTGTGTCACACACTATCCAACCCCTGGCTAAATGGCAATTGTCCAAAGGTAATCGCATCAATAATCCAAAAACCTTGCACAGCACTCCAACAAATGAAAATGAGTGAATCAACTTTGGTAAGAGGAGAAAACTTTACAAAAAAAAAAGGAAAAAAAGAACGCAATAATTCAAAGTGGTCAAAGAGTGGCAGAACCGATTACCTCTGACCAGCTGCTGTCCTGTGAGTTTAAAAGCAAATGTTCAATTCAAACCTAACAGCTAGCCAGGTACCCAAAGAATGACCGTAGGCTTTGAATACTAAAAGCCGATCTTACACCAGACAAAAGAAACACAAAAGAATATACTGAGCATAAAATCAAATGACAATGATATGAATAATCAGAATAGAAGGTAAAAAGAGGGGAAATGGCAGCTGTGAAAAGTGGTGGAGAGAAATGCAGACGTGAGCTAAAACTGGTAAAGGTAAGACAATGGGAAAAATGGAGGAAAAGAGGCTGTGACAAAACAGAAAATTGCAACTACAAATCTATAACAAAAAAGATTTGAGAATAACAAAGCTTCAAAATCAGGCAAAGAGATTAAGACTGATGAATAGACTTGTTACAGGAACGGATGAGACAAGAAAAGAAAAGATGAGCTGCAGGAGAGAAAAGAAAAAGCCTAAAACGGAAAGGTGGGATAGAAAGGCTGACAGCAGCTGGGAATGTGAGAGACAAGCGAGCACTTACTGAGGCGCAACTCTCCTCCAGTATCTGTCGATGCCATTTTTGAAGTACAGAACCGCCAGCCACCTGACATTCACATCCAGCATATGGTTGTTGAAGATATTCTGTGGAAAAGAAACATATATATATATATATATATATGCTCAGTTAACGGTGCCTTGTTAACTCAAATGAGTAGGATTGACTATTTAATGATGTGTGAAAGCTAAAACCACACTTGAGAAAAGGGATCAGTCTAAAGACACAGTCCTCTGATGGTAACAAGCCCTTTAAGACAGGGCTCCATTAAAATACAGGGCACACTGACTTTGTTACAATGTCTCAAGCAACCACACTAATGCAGTTTTACTTAGCATAAATGCCAACATCACCGAGATTTAAAATGTAACCACAGAAAATACTGCTGATTACCATGTTCTCAAAGTCATTCTTTAACACTGCAAAGGCAGGGGCTTCATAAAGAGCTGCGCAATAATATCAAAGATTAGAAACTTGGCTCTTATATTTCAAGTTTAGGAGATGTGGGAATTAACATGACTTAAATAAAAAATTTTAAAAAGCTGAAGTTTTACTGTGTCAAGTGAGCAACAAAGTTTAATTTATTTGACTACGCAAGTCAAAAAAAATTATTAGATCCATCACTGAAACAGTAATTCAGCTGGTTTGGTTAGCTGGCTTTTTATTTATTGACACCTTCTGTACCATCTCTGTTGTGAGAGGTGAGAGATTGAGAGATACAGCTCTCAAACTAAATGAGATGAGACAGTGCACACAGAACACCATGGCCTAATTGCCAGAGACCATGGTATCAGGAACATCTCTTGAAAATTTTAATCATCTGTGACTCCAGAGATAACACTGAACTCAAAGCTGAAGATGATCCGAGATGGGATTTTGAGATAGGGTCCAGCAATATGACCCCACCCCTAATGCCAAAAACATCAAAGCACCCATGCTTTAAAAGTGAGTTAGACTTAAAAAAAAGAAAAAGAAAGTTAATGTTGCTATTCTGTATTGTAAATATGATGGTAATAAACCAGAACAAGAGCTGAAGTTAGTTTTTTGCTTCATGTTATTTCTAACCGGAAATAACTGGTTAAAGGGGGTTGGACCCCCTTTTGCCTCCAGAAATGATGGTTTATGGCATAAATTCAACAAGGTGCTGGAAACCATTATACCACCAGCCTGAATGACACAATGCTGGATGGATTCATGCTTTCACGTTATTTGCACCAAATTCAAATATGGCAGGAGAAATCGAAACTCATCAGACCAGGCAACATTTTTTCCAATCTTTTGTTGTCCAATTTTGGTCAGTCTGTGTGAACTGTAGGCTCAGTTTCCTGTTCTTAGCTGGCTGTGGCACCTAGTGTAATCTAGCCCATTTGCTTCAAAATTCGATGTGTTGTGCATTCACAGATGCTATTCTGCATACCTTGGTTGTAACGACTGGTTATTCAAGTTACTGTTGCTTTCTTATCAATGTAAAGCAGTCTGGCTAGTCTCCTTTGACCTCTAGCAGCAACAAGGCATTTTTGCCCAGAGAACTGCTGCTCAGTGGGTATCTCCTCTTTTTCTGACCAGTCTGTGAAAACCAGAGATGGTTGTGTGGGGAAAACCCCAGTAGATCAGCAATTTCCAAAATATTCAGACCAGCCCATCTAGCACCAACAACCATGCCATGTTCAAAGTCACTTAAATCACCTTTCTTCCTCATTCTGATGCTCAATTTGTACTTCAGTAGGTCATCTCGACCATGTTTACATACCTAAATGCATGGAGTTGCTGTCATTTGATTGGCTGATTAGATATTTGCGTCAGTTCAATTTGCGTCAGTTCAACTTGTGTATCTAACAAAGAAGCCGCTAAGTGGAAAAGTATTCCCCCAAGTTAAATGAATATGAAAGAGGTTGAAGCTCCGACAAGACCTATAACTTTATTGCTTGACCAGCGTGTTTTGGTTTGTAGCCTTCATCAGCATCATCATTAATTTAATACTGCTCCACTGATTCAGTACCTGCAGCATCATCACCAGCAGAATCCATCCATATGTGTCTCCAAAGAAAGAGAGCTCAGCATATTTATCACGTAGCACAACAGTGGTAACTACATTTATTACCATACTTTAAAAAAAATGTCCCAAACAAAGACAGGATCAATCAGGACCTAACAGCAATTTACTTGTACTTCACTTCAGAGAGCTGTCTTTCATAACCAACACATTACAACTCATTTTTGTGATTTACTAAAGTTTACTAAAGTGTACATGGATGCATCAGCATAACTACATAGGGTGGGTTACAGCCTGCGCAGGTCGCCAGACAACCATTCACACTCACATTCACACCTATGGGCAATTTAGAATCACCATTTAACCTAACCCCACTAACTGCATGTCTTTGGACTGCAGGAGGAAAGCAGAGTACCTGGAGAAAACCCACGCAAACATGGGGAGAACATGCGGAAAGGCCCGGGCCAAGGTGGATTTGAACCCAGCTGTGAGGCAACAGTGCTTAACCACCACGCCACCGTGCTACCCCATATAGCTGCCACAGTTAAAAATAAATAAAATAACCTAAAGCGTCAAAACAATCACTTGATGTACTGTCAGATCATTTATAGTACATATTATTGTGCAAGAAGCAGGCTCATTCAATCACTGCTGCAACATCAACACAAATATCACAAATGTCTGAATGATAGAATGACATCACTATACTAGATTGATGAAGCCAGGAACGTAACATACCCTATGTCTTAAAATGGTGAAAGGAATATGAGGAGAGACCGACAACAAAATCTATTGTTAGTTTCACTATATTTCACAACCACAGAGTGGTAGCTTGGAGAAGGGTTTTCTGTGAGATACTCTGACTTGAAAAGGATGTTGCGTGCAGTGTTGTCTCACTTTTCTACACTGTATTATTCGCAAATAAAGGAAAATAATACTTTCCCATGGATGTAATAATCATTCGTGCTTAGCTAGACAGAACACATCCAGAGCCAATTCCTTTACAAAATGCAGAGAGGAAAGTGAAATCCATCTTATCGTATAAGCCTGATTTAGACAGCAAACAAAAAATGCGCAAGCATTCACTGTGGATCCACAAGGGCTTTGTGGTGAAGAGACACCAAATGTGAGGTGCTAGTCGGGGCATTGTTTACCAGCTTTGTCACCACACATGCTCTTTCATATTGACAGTTGACCAACTGTGGTTTAAAAAAAAAAAAAAAAAAAAAAAAATCTGCAAATAAATTTTTAATCAAAATATTAAATGGAGCTTTGAGTATTTCTTATACACAAGCTGTGCTTTGTTGCTGTGATTACAGTTATTGTGGTGCAAAGCTGCCTGGACAAACTGTTCCGATAGAATATATCTTAATCCTTGTCCTGTCCTCATGCTGAGGAAAACCATTTCCATCCTACTAAAAAACAAAGAAGCACTCAATTGACACCGTTTCAACTGGTAATTAAACCCAGTGGCACCTAGCTGTCAGCAAAACACACCACATTCATTAAGATCTCTATTTATGAGGTTTAGTGGTTTTGATGCAGGCTTTATTTCTCTTCTTTGATATCATATCCTCACCAGGAGGACTGAGTAGAAGCCTGGCTGGGTCTCCCACTGCCGGAGCTGCTCCTCCGCAGGCTTGAGCACAGCTGTGTCCTGACTGGTAGCTTGGGTTAAGGCCTGCAGCACCACTGAGCTGGCACTGTCCATATCCATAGCTGGATATATCTGCAAGGAAACATGAGAAGGGAGGGGGAGAAGGAGAGACAGACAAAAGTAGAATTAAAATTTTCTGTCTGCAAAAAGTTCAGGATGAGTTGGGAGTAAAACCTTTCAAAATAGTTTCTAAAGCTGATGCAGTCAAATTACATCTACAAAAAAATGCCAGAACAAGGAATGTCTGTTGCTTTGTCTGGCTGCATCTTTTTCGGTCTTATTTTTATTATAGATCAAGTAGTGCTGAAATCACTGTCAAACTGAGTGAGAAAGAAAAACCCTTCAGAATAAAGAGAAGTGCACCTAATAGAAACACTGACAGTCATCTCGACTGTACAAAGAGCTGTGCTATCCCAGATAGCATTTGAGAACCCAACCTTCACACGTCCAAAAGTGTTTTTCAGTCCCAAAGGAAGTACCCGAGTCACTTTTACAGACTGAATAATAAGCTGATGCATATCCAGACCTACGCTGATGCGATAAATCCTTCACTATGAGCTCATCATTCCAATGAAGACAGGCTTTGTTTGGTTTTCTTTTTTTGTTTTTACTTCTCCTCAGTACAAAACATAACCAACAGTTTACAATACTGAACAAAAACAAATACATTATTTATTAGGATTTATTAGGATTATTCCATATACACTATACATAAAATACATTAAAAAGTTTCCTTTTAATAAATCAGTCAGATTAACACAGAATTCATTTTAAGTGCCATCTGTGAAATCGTTAGTAGTGTGGTGACTGACTTTTCATGACTAGGTTTTAGAAAAGTAGAGTAGGGAACAACAAGGCTGCCATCTACAGTCCAGACACAAATATTCAATACCAAAAAATACAGTGCTTCTGTAACTGCATACACATTAAGGATGCATCAACAGTGTTGTGGCAACAGCAATTTTCACATTACAAAGTCTAATTATTTTAGCAAACAGTCCATGCATTATACATCATTAATGTTGGAGAAAAAAAAAAAAAAAAAAAGAGATTCTGTGATTACAGTAAGAGTAGTACTAGTCGATTCTTAAAGAGAGTAATGAAGGTCATCTATGTGAGCTGCGAGCGAGCAGGCATCTTGTTCATTTAAGATAAAAATTTGCCTTCAATCTCTGATACACAAGAGAGCAGTGTTTCCCCACAGAGACTTTACTTTGTCAGGCCACCCAGGTACGCTAAGAGCCACCCAAGTAAATCTGGCAATTAATTTTAGCATTTTTTTTTTCTTATCTGGCTGAATGAATGATATCACTGATCACTATCCAGGTTGCTATTATGACTATGTGGCATTTAACTGCTTTCTCTGAGAGTGGAAGAACTGATGTGAGCTGGAGGGTCACTCCAACTATAAACTGCAGAAACTGACAACTGATTCAAATGCCGCTACAATGAGCTTATCGAGCCTGCAGAGACCAACAAGGACTATTGTCACCAGCTGCAGGCTCAGATGGTGGAGTTTGAGTATATCTGCAGGATGAAAGGCTCATCCTGCTGAGGCAGCTGATTATAATATTCACATTTATTTTTCACAAAGCACTTGACAAATAAACAAGAATTTATGCTTTTATTTACAGGGAGGGGCACTTCTATAACCCACACTTTCACTCTCATGTACTTAACTGGAATAGCTAACTTCAAGTAATTTTTGAAGAAGTGATTAGTACAGTTCAGTTTCCATTTCCATGACTTCACAGTGAGTGGTTACTCAACAAAGATGGGAAAAGTACAAATTAATAGTTATTAGATAAAGAAAATAACTCCAAAAGGTTGACAAACTTCTTCTTACAACCGTAAAAAGCTAGAAAATTGTAGCATGTTAATATCTACTCTAGGTTACTGAAAAGTACGGTAATGTAGAGGTTTTGAGTTTCCTACATTTCTTCCTATTTTGCTAGGAAATTGGAAACTGTGGGCAGTGATTCATACAGTGCATATAAGGCTTGAGTTTGTGCACTTCTAACAAATTTGAAAGTCAAAATTTGGTATGACCACCTTTATCTTCAACACAGCCTAAAATCTCTTAAGCAAGCTTTCTTGTAACATCTTAAAGTAGTCTTCAGGAATAGTTCTCCAGCCTTCTTAAAGGACATTGAAAGCTTTTTAGATGTTGGCTACCTTTTGCTCCATTCTCTGTCAAGATGATCCCACACTGCTTCAATAATGTTGGGGTCCGGGTTCTGGGGAGGCTAATTCATGACTCCTAGTGTTCCACTGCATGTTTTTTATACCCAGGTATGCTTTTACTACATTGGCAGTGGGTTTGGGATCACTGAAATGCTCCATGTGACCTGTTGCCACTGATTTTCAGTCTGGTTCTTGTGCAATTTGCCTCTCTCAGGTACTGTTTCAGGCCTTTCATGGATTTTCTTTTTTTTATTATTATTTCTTAAGGGCATGACTTTCATATACTGTTCATCTGCTGTAGATTGTTGTTTAGGTTTTATGATTCATGGGTCAGTAAGTGGTTCAACAAAAAAAAAATACATTCATCTGAAAATGCTCAGGTACAAGGACTGAAAAAAGAAAAGTAAACATGCGAAAAAGAAAAAAGGATTTTTGGTTTCAGCCATTAGTTTAAAGTTTAGCAGAGTTTAAATCCGGTCTAAAAGGGAATAAAAGCAGCAGAACCCAGAAGGCTTTAAAAAAAAAAAAAAAAAGAAAGAAAGAAACAGCATGCAACAAAAACTAAGCTAGTACAGAAATGACACAGAGGCTTATGTAGAACATTCAAGCACTGGAATACTTAAAACCAAAAAAAAAAAAAATAGAAATCTGGATAAAATCCAGGTTTCTAAATATTGTATACAGGGGCAAATTTGGCAGGAAGCCTTAACTTGGCTCCAGCGGTAGCAGCTAATAACGTTACACTTAACACCCTCAGAAAAGCACAGGAGGAAAAGACTCTGTCCCAAAACTCCCCCTCGCTGTGCATGACCAATACTGCTGAGGTTAGATCAAAAAGCAAGTGAAGATCTTCAACTCTCTGCAGTCAAACTCCACAACAAAATAAAACTATAATAAAATACAAAAAGTCACTGTTGTTGGTCTTGTGCTTACCATGGCAGCCCAGCTGCACCATAAATGTAGTCAACTCAAGTGAGCATGTAAACATTGTGATTACAACTTTCAAATAAGCCTTGGGATGAGCAATGACAATATCGTGATTTTGGCAGCCAGTTACTATGAATGTCAGTATGGCTGCAACTATCAGTTCTTTTAGCAATCAAATATTCTATTGATTATTCCATCGATTAATAGTATTTTGATCTTATTAATGAAAAATTATTTTAGAAATTGCAATGTTTTTAGTAGTTTAACTGCATGCAACATCTGTCAAAAAAAATATTTTCATATATATTTCAAATATATTTTCATTGTAGTTTCATGCCATATTAAAATCATATTTTTTATAAGAAAACCTTCACTTAAATGCAAAAATAGATAATCACAAGTGCATTAATGTCAAATAAAATAATGTATACATACAACCTAAACAAAAGGTATAAAATAAAAAGGTCTTTACTCTGTCTTCTTGGGACACTTTCTTACATTAGTAGGTCAGGCTCCACATTAAACTACTTACATGGTGACAACTTAGTACTACAGAACAAGGTTATTATTTTTTCCGCTCTAGCAGTTTAAGCTAGGAGTGCCACAACTGTGTGCACCAAGCTGGTCCAAAAAGTAATGGCAGTAGTCTCTGCCAAGTTTCTCTGCGAGTTTCTTTGAGTACGATAGCGAGACAGATAGAAGCGAGTGTCTTGTTGTGGCTGATGAAAAATGTGCAGAACACTTCTCAAGTGGAAAAACCACCATCATCAAAGTCCATCTGAGAAGCGCGTACAAGGCAGCTACAGAAACCCAAAGAAAAGTCCCAGCCGGCACTGCATATAAAACACTGGCACACGACCACAAGGTAATTAACACACAAAATCCAGCTACACAAGCATAACATGACATTGGCCACTTGCGGAGCTTGTGTACATCAGCCTGCAAAGACCTAGCACTGAAGTCTAATTAGCGATCATCTAACCAAGCTAGCTCTTTAAGCAGCTCCAAAACAGAACCAGCTTCATGTGGTGGATAACATCGGGATGCAGCTGGATTTGAGCTTTGATTCCTTCAAAGAGGTCAGTTTGTTTTTGTCAAACATTCGCTGCTTTCTGATGTTATACACATGAAGGTGTTGTTAATCTACAACGTTGAACTTTATTGGAGAGTTTAAGTTTGTTTTTCTTTATGTTTCTCCCTGTTAATGTTTATGTGTCCTTAATATTACACGCATTTAGCACATAATGCAACAATGCAATAATGTCTGTTAACAGTTGGTTGTTGAATACAATTTTTTCAACGGTATATTTTGTCTAGTTTTTATTATACAATAGTCACTCTTGCACCTTGAACCTGACAAACTATGAAAAAACTAAAACTAATGAAAACGAAACCAAAACTAAGCATTAAACCAACAGGGTTCGTACACTTTTCCCAGGATCAAATTTAAGCACTTTCAATGTCTATTTTCAAGATTTTCCAGCACATTAAGGAGTCATTCACAATAATCAACAATTTCCAAAGGGTACAATGAGTACTCTTTTTCAGACCAAAAAGTGCACAAAGAAAATGTTGATCTTTTTTCATGACATTTAATTTCACCTGGTTCTTTGGTATTTTAATGTAATAGGAAGTATTAAAAACACATCCTGGTGTTGAAAAATTCTGGAAATCATGGTATCAAATATACTCTTTCCTATCTATGAAAACATTGTACTGCACTGCATATATGCAAAATGTACATGCCTCACACTGTACACAATGGCAGTGGAGCAATTTGTCATCTGAATAGTGGGTCTTGTGCCAAAAAGTGATTTCCGCTATTTGCCAAAATAAATAATTGCTGGTGTTTATATTGTTGTAAATTACTTGTTGACCTATAATCTATCAAGCATATCTCAAATATTATCTCTCATGAATGATATCAATTCATTTTGAGTCATAAAGAACATCCCTGTCACATGGTAGAAGCTGCAATTTTTGGCAACACTGGCCACCACTGTTACCAACTTAGTGATTTTGTCGCTAGGCCTTTTTTTCCCCAAAAAGCGACTAGCAATAAATTTAGGGACTTTTTCCGGTGTGATCAGGGACTTTTGGAGAGTTTTGGAGATATGCAGGTGTTGTGCCAAAAAGGGATTTCCGGTACTTTCCAAAAAAAAAAAAAAAAAGACTGGTTATATATAAATTGCTGGCCTAAAATCTGTGAAACGTGTCAAACATATCTCTCATGAATGATATTAATATCATTTTGAGCAAGAAACAACACTCCTGTCACAAGGCAGAAGCTGCAATCACTTCTTGGCAAAGTGACTTTCATATATTCTTTATTAATGAGGGTAAAAATTATCATTGACATCAAAAATGTCTTTTATCCCGAGAGATCCATCCATTTTCTTCTGCTTATCTAATTCAGGATCACAGCAGGCTGGAGTCTATCCCAGATATCATAAGGCAAGAGGCAGGGTGCACCCTGGACATGTCATCAGCCTGTCGCAGGGGTAACACAGAGAGACAGACAACCATTCACACCTATGGGGAATTTAGAATCACTAGTTAACCTAACCCCAACTAATTGCATGTCCTTGGGCTGTGGGAAGAAGCTGGAATACCTGGTAAGAACATACAAACTAAACCTAGGACCTTCTTACTGTGAGGCAGCAGTGCTAATCACCTTGCTGCCCCAGCAAGGTGGGGCACCGTGCTGCCCCAGTTTGACGAGAGAGAGAGCGCGAGAGAGCGCAGAGAGAGAGCGAGAGAGAGCGAGAGAGAGAGAGAGAGCGAGAGAGAGAGCGAGAGAGAGAGAGAGAGAGAGAGAGAGAGAGAGAGCGAGAGAGCGAGAGAGAGAGAGGGAGAGAGAGAGAGAGAGAAGAGATAGAGAGAGGAGAGAGAGAGAGAGCGCGAGAGGAGAGAGCGAGAGAGAGCGAGAGAGCGAGAGAGCGAGAGCGAGAGAGCGAGAGAGCGAGAGAGCGAGAGAGAGCGAGAGAGCGAGAGCGAGAGAGATCGAAGCGAGAGAGAGCGAGAGAGAGAGAGCGAGAGCGAGAGCGAGAGCGAGAGAGCGAGAGCGAGGAGTAGCGAGAGAGCTATATCTAGCGATATCTAAGCGATATACATATATATATATATATATCTATATATATAATATATATATATTATATATATCTCTATTATATATATTTTTTTTTAAACACATGTTCTTTTCATGCAGGAACATACAGCATGATAATGTCCTCTATGAAAAAAGGGCAGACTGTGTTGCCTAAACTACCTCTTAGACCAGTGCACCAGTCATTCCCATCACATACTCGTTTTACCACCTCAGAATTCACAACCTTAAACTTGCTTGTCCGTAATGTCCACAATCCAAGCAGAACAGTCTTTAAGGATTCTGGGCAAAACTTCAGCAGAATGGTAAGGATCTGAACATGGGTTATTTGATTTCACCTGAAAACTAAATTAAAAATGTTATGCGGCCAATTAGGGATGTGCCATATCATATAATCCACAATAATACTGGTATAAATCTTTACATGATATAAAAATGTCATATCGTAATACACTATATTACCAAAAGTATTTATTTGTTTGCCTTCACATACATATGAACTTGAGTCACATCCTATTCTTAATCCACAGGGCTTAATATGATGAAGATTCATCCTTTGCAGTTATAACACCTGCAACTCTTCTGGGAAGGTTTTCCACAAGGTTTTTTTGTTCATGGAAATTTTTGACAATTCTTCCAGAAGTGCATTTGTGAGGTCAGAAACTGATGTTGGACAAGAAGGCCTGGCTCTGCTCCAATTCATCCCAACTGTGTTATATCGGGTTGAGGTCGGGACTCTGTGCAGGCCAGTTAAGTTCTTCCACACCAAACTCGCTCGTCCATGTCTTTATGGCCCTTGCTTTGTGCACTGGTGGCATAATGCACTCAGACAAGTACTGTTCTCCTGGCAACCGCCAAACCCAGACTTGTCCATCAAATTGCCAGAAGGAGAAACTTGATTCGTCAATAATGGTCTAGAGTCCAGTGGTGGTGTGCTTTATACCACTGCATCTGACACTTTGCATTGCACTTGGTGGTGAAAGGCTTGGATGCAGCTGCTCTGCTTGGAAATGCATTCCATGAATCTCTACACACTGTTCGTGAGCTTCTATGAAGGCCAAATGAAGTTTGGAGGTCTGTAGCAATAGACACCACAGAAAGTTGGCAACCTCTGAGCACTATGCGTCTCACCATCCATTGTCATTTTATGTGGCCTACCACTTCATGGCTGAGTTGCTGTAATTCCCCATCACTTCCACTTTGTTATAACACCACTAACAGCTGATTGTGAAATATTTATTAACAAGAAAATTTCATGCCTGGAATTACTGCACAGGTGGCATCCTATCAAGGTACCACGCTGGAATTCAGTGAGCTCCTGAAAGCAACCCATTCTTTCACAAATGTTTGTAGAAGCAGCCTGTATGCCTAGGTGCTTGGTTTTATACACCTGTGGCCATGGAAGTGATTGGAACACCTGAATTCAATGATTTAGATGGGTGAGTGAATACTTTTAGCAATATAGTTTGCTCATTGCTATAGCAACACCACACATTCAATAGTGTACGCAATGAGACAAGCCTGGGCATGTCTGGTCAAAAGCAAGAGCCATGTGTCAGCCTCCGATGACAGTTTAGTAGCTAAAAGGGAGCTACTTCAACAACCTCCAACAAAGCACAGTACTTTGCAAAATATGGAAGAAAGCTGTTCCCAATAAAGGTGAAAACAATAAACACTAAACCACTGAGTATAACCAGGCTGTGAAGGAAGAGATCCTAGCAACTGGTGATGTGACCCAAAGTAAACAAATGACTCCACCAAGCATCGCTGGGGCACTCAGTAGTTGCAGTCCATGGGTGGATGAAAATTCCATGGTAAAAAAGCAGGGCTTTATGCAACTGGCTCAATCCAAGATGCAACATCCCAGGCAAAAAAATGTCAGTTTTAGTTATGTGACAGTATTCTGCAGCTCCTTAAGAGTTAGAAGGTGAAGTTACATTAGTTACTGTTAAACTCAAGTGTTAAGGTGTTACTTTATACTTTCACTTAAAATTTCAAAAGAAAATACAAAATACAACCTAGGCTACTCTTATGCTTACATTTACCTTAAGCTGTATCACTGGATATAATGCTGCTGCTGCTGCCGTCACCTTGATTCACTAGATTCACACTTTAAATTAGGTAGTGTGTGATCAGTGACTATAGCCCTTCATTTGCTCACACTTATAAATGCTGCTGCCTGCCAAGCTGTAAGCATTGATAAAACATTGTTCAGTACTTTGTTTTCTATATCATCAGAAACATTATGGAAATTTTTCTTGAAAAATCATGATAATTTGGGGGTTATATCACCACCCCTACTGCCAATACACGAGGCTAATCCAACGGTAGGCAGCTAAACAGTGTTTTGCACATGCCATTGCCTCTGTCGCTAACACTAGCTAGTTGTCAAACGCTGGCTCGCCTGACAAAAGAGTTAGAGGGGTAACAGCATGAGCTAACGAACGGGACATTTATCACATTTACCTACAACTATAGCCAAGTTATCACCTGTCAGGACATATTACAGTTGGTAAATGTATCTACGGACTTTTTGTCAATGCACAGAAACGTTTATGATTATACACACGCAGCCGCTAACATGTCTATGCTGTGGGTTAGTTTGTTTCTGAAGCAGAGGGAACCCAAACAAGCTCAGTGGCGTGGTGTCAGAGTGGGCAGAAGAAATTTCAAACTACTGTTATTCACACCTGACTTTTACTTGCAGAATTCGCAAACATATTCCAATTTGCTCTAGTTTCCTAGTGTGTGTCATATACAATCAAAATGCCGCTCACTCGCTAATTAACCCGGTGTACAGAGTTCAAAATCGCGCAGACCCCAAAACACCAAAGCTAACTTTGTGCTGGCTAGCTAGCGAGCTTGAACTTATTCTATCCAAACAAATGGCTGATGAAAGCGTCCGTCAACACTACGTCGTCTGGCAACCGAGTAAATGTTGCTACAAAATCTATTGAAGCTGCACTCACCTAAAGAAGAGCAGGAGGAAAACAGAATCTGTGCTGTAACAGTGGCTGCTAAAGCGCTGCCTGTGATAATGTAATGAAAGGTGGAAACACACACGCTTGTAGGAATGGCGCGGGGCACAGCAGGCGCGCACTGATGACGTAAGACCAGTGGCAGGCTATATTCTATGGTGGCAGGCGTCTTTCGTCAATCGCAGTTTAGTGTTCTGATACCAAACAATCCGGATGTGAAAACGCCGCTGCGCCGTTTCTTCCTGTCGCTGCAGGCCTTTTGTGGGAACTTCCAATAAAATTAGTAGCATGTCGGAAATTGTGTCAACTTAACATCATTCTAAATCTCTAACTTTATAATATTTATATAAATATTATATTATATTATTATATTATATTATAATTATATTATATTATATTATATTATATTATATTATATTATATTATATTATATCGTATTATTATAATATTAATCTTATTAATATATGTCAGTGTCAGCTTTATTCATACAGCACATTCATGAACGTAAACTCACTATAAAAGATAAAAAAAAAAATTTTATTAAACTATGTAGCCCTACGAGGGTGGGCTGAAAAGTTCATCGACTCTGACTAAGAAGGCATTATCATACAGTAATTAACTTTGCCTGCATTAAATTAAACCTTTACTGATGCTAACTGCATGTTTTCTTTCCAGTTAAACCTACACTGGTACAGAATTGAGGACTTGGAAAAGTGTCTACTAGAGACATTTTGTGAAAATCGATTAAATTTGTCACTGTGCCGTTACCAGTATCTGCAGAAAAGGGGTTACACCCTAAGGACATTCATGCTGACATGGTTTGCTACATTAGGGGATGATGCTGTTTCATTAAATGATATTTTCTTTGCAAATTGCTTGTATTTGTCTTAGTCAGAAGGCCAAGGAAAAGGTTTAAATCTTTTTCAAATATAAAAATTTTGTATTTGCTGAAGAACTCTAAAGGGGGTACTGCTCTCCTCTGACATCTCTGGTCCCTAAATATGGCTCTCTAAACTTGCATCGGGTGTGTAATCATGCACTGGGAAGGGAAGGGCATACAGTAACCTTGAGTTTTGTCAGGCAAACTTGTTTTGAATGTATTATAAACAGGATAGTGTTTGAGTGAGTGTAGACAAATTTATCTTCTCACATAAGACCTAATCTCAAACTGCTTGATTTTAGATTTTGTTACCACTAGGTGGCAGAGTGTAGCAGATTACAGACACACAGGCCTCAGGTTATCCGATCAGAATTCTGACCAACTGTGAAAATTGCTCATTTGAATACCTAGAAGTCCATCCATCCATCCACTCACTTCCGCACATCCTGTTAAGGGTCGCGGGGGGGCTGGAGCCTATCCCAGCTGTTCATAGGGCGAGAGGCAGGGTACACCCTGAACAGGTCGCCAGCCTGTTGCAGGGCCAACACGGAGTGACAGACAACCTTTCATACTCACATTCACGCACTCAGTCCACACCTATGGGCAATTTAGATTAGCCAATTAACCTAACCCCAGTAAGTTGCATGTCTTTGGAATGTGGGAGGAAACCGGAGTACCCGGAGGAGAAACCCACGCAAGCACGGGGAGAACATGCAAACTCCACACAGAGAGAGGGAGAGGCCTGGGCCAAGGTGGAATCGAACCCAGGCCTTCCAGATGGTATTCTAACTGTGAGGCAGCAGTGCTAACCACTGCACCACCGTGCTGCCCATACCTAGAAGTCGTACAAGGCAATGGAGCCACATTTCTCTCAGCCCATTATCTGTGACTCCTTAGATAAACAAACCGTGCAAGAACCACACATTTGTTTTGGCTCCCTGCAAGAGAGTAAACATTCCTGTCTGTGGTTTACCACACATTAAGTATTACACAATAAATTCATAATGATTATAATAAATAAATATTCTTCGTTGCATACAACAATCTGCTATGTGCAGGAAAACCCGTGATGAAATGTACCCCATATCAGCAGTTCTCAAATTCAAAGTAAACTTGGTGGCATAATTTGTGTAGAAAATGCAGGTCAAATAACCTTTAAGGTTTCTTGCACAATAAGCAGACATACCTACAGACATATCACTCGGGTATCCAAGAATGTACAAATACTGTGAGAAATGAGCTTGTCTTCTTTGCACATAATCCACTGTCAGGTGATTTTCCATTTGTTTTCCTATGTTTTTCCCTGGTATCTAAATGTAATTCTTAGTGACGCTAATCCCTATCAGGCCTCTGCTGAATTTTAGGGGCATTTTGCCAGTGTGGAACCTACACTACCCATATCACTGGGAGCTGTGTATCAACTTGCATACCATATAATTTTGTGTAGCCTGTGAAGTAAATAGAGACTATGTCTTGACAGGAATAGTGTATCTAAGCTCTTTGACACATCATAAGGATCAGAAAGATCTTTACCTCTGACAAAGTTGGATTTGTTGGTACAACTATTTGATCACAGATAGTGCAGTGCTAGAATTGAATGGGACTGCCTTGTTTTTTTAATGAAAATAAAGTCACAGACATGTCTTATCAGAAAATTATCAGATTTAACAACATTCTGCAGCTCTCCATACCAGTCTGTCTGTCTGTGTGTTCAGATGTTTTTTTGAAATGGGAGGTTCCTGTGGCAGGGTTATTCAATCCTCATTCCCTCTTTGTGTCAGTCTTTCTCACTGAACAAAAACCTTTCTCTTACAGCAGTCACAGACACAGAGAGACCTGAATCCTGAGTTTTCTGTGCCAGAAAAGCATGGATTTTATGGAGCTGTTTTTCGTTTCACTTGGTACTGCTGTTGTGGTATACTATGGAGTGAAACTATTGCTTTTCAGTAGGATGCTTTTTCCAAAGCTATGGTTTCCAGTGGCAAAAACTTCTTCACCTC
Organism: Archocentrus centrarchus; assembly: GCF_007364275.1. Taxonomy (NCBI): domain Eukaryota; kingdom Metazoa; phylum Chordata; class Actinopteri; order Cichliformes; family Cichlidae; genus Archocentrus; species Archocentrus centrarchus. The sequence goes on from NC_044354.1 coordinate 9,414,901, forward strand.
AATGGGAGAGTGGGCAGGTAAGAAGAATGTGTGTGTGTGTGTGTGTGTGTGTGTGTGTGTGTGTGTGTGTGTGTGTGTGTGTGTGTGTGTGTGTTGTGTGTGTGTGTGTGTGTGTAATGTATGCCATATGATTTACAGTAGGTCACTGACTAATAAGTGACTAATAAATTCTAAAATTTTTCTAGGATTAAGACAAGGTAGATGTCACATTTGTGATAAACCACTGCATTTGTATGTACTTCTGTATGTACTGTGAGTAATTATAATTTTTGAATGAGTACATTAATATATGACAAAGTGCATGTGGCAGAATGTGCAAATGCAATCTAAACACTGAACATTTCCAGTGGTTTATTCAAGCTGACTGACTGATGAGTGTAAAACTGCATTTAAACAAGCTGCAATAGGAAGATTTCCCTGCCCAGACTTGTTTAAACACACATCATTGTCACACAGGTTAGCTCTTGCGTATTGTTTACCCAAAGGGGGGGAGTCCCAACACTTTAAAAGCCATTTTTCATACTTGCTGGGCAGCTGACTACATGTACAAAAACATATTTATCAAATGTATGTAACATCAAGCATAAATCGCTTGGTTTTCACATAAAATCCATTCTGTGATCAGCAAAATGTTCTGTGTCAGTGTGGTTAATGTTAGACAATAACTGTGTGACAAGGAAACAAACCTGTGTGACCAGCGTGAGAGAAGAACCTGATACAGTGCCTTACAGAGTAAGAAACATTCATCTACCTTACCACAGTATAGTGAGGAGAGAGAGAGAAAATATTACAATTAATTTATTTCTGATTGCATACAGTAATCAGCTCAGTGCACTGATGAAATGTGTCCCATTTCACTTAATTCTCAAATTCTTAAAAAAAAAAAAAAAAAAAATTGTTGGCATGAATTTGTGTAGAAAATCAAATATTTTATGCTTTTTATGTATATGGGAAACTGCCTTTAAGTTGGTGTCAACTTTAAGTTGAGGGCACACAGTAAATACTGGCTCTTGCCTCGGATTGTCTCCCTCAAAATTCCTCTGCAGGTCCCAGAGCAGTCTCACTGACTCAAGAGATTTCCTTTGGCATCTTCTTGAAGGGGTCATTGTCCCACAGTGCTAAAGAAGCCTCATAAAAACATTGGGCTGTACTGGGCTGATCTTGCCTTTCGTCCCAAAGCCCACTTTCATTCCCATTTTCATTCCATTCCAGCACAGAGGAATAACATCTGAACAGCATGTTCTAGCCTGCATAAACGGATTTCTCTCTGCAATTATTGGTCCTGATAATTGGGAAACCCATGTGCATTGCTCTTCAGACTTGAAGCTTTTTGTTTCAAGAAGCCTCAGCTGTGCTGTGTAGTGCATGCATCTATTGATAACATACTGAATATGTTACTTGAATGCTTACAGTATGTATGCATGTGGTAGCTGGGCTTTTTGGTGATGCATTTTTTATGCAGGGCACTTACCTTACACCCACATGCTGCCCCCATAAATGCTATTTATTTAGATTTAGATGCTAACTTTGATGTGTCTGATCATATATAACACAACAGGACTGTATGGCTTACAGCCATGTGATATTTTTTTATGCATTTTCCTGTAGAAGTGGTTGCCATTCTTAATTTACATTGGGACATTAGAAGTACAAATCAGAAATTTGCTCTGGTAGCATTGCATCAACTGCTTAGGAAGTACAGCCATTTTGTACATAATGCCCCATTTCTAGATACTCACAAGTTTTGGACAAATGACTGACTAGCAGTTTCAGTGTCACGTGAGGCCTTTCCTCTCTTTCTTTCATGACAAATGAATGAGATAAAGATCTGGGCTAGATACAAGTGTTGCACTTGTATTTGGTAGTTGTCCACAGGACCTGTCAATATGAGGTCCAAAGAGATTGTCAGTTGAAAGTGAGGGGAGGCCATCATTAGGCTGAAAAATCAAACCCAAATCAGCAGTTTGGCTCATTTCTAAAAAGAATAAAGGCACAAAGAACACTTTTTAAGGAGGTAGTTGAGTTATTGTCAAGGTCTACAATCAAGAACATGAAGACAGAGGTTTAAACCAAAATGCAAACCACTGGTTACACTACAAACAGGAAGCCAGATTAGACTTTGGCAATAAAAACATCTAAAAGAGCTTGCACAGTTCTGGAAAAAAATTATTTGGACAGATGAAACCAAGTTTAACTTGTGCCAGAATGAGGAGAAGAGGAAAAGCATAGAGAAGAAGAGAAACATACCACCTTATCTGTCAAATGTAGTGGAGGGGTAATGTTATGGCATGGCCATGTATGGCTCTTGGTGTCAGTGGGTCACTATTGTTTACTGATGATTCTGAAGTGTAGAGGGTTATAATCTGTTCAGTTTCATCCAAATGCTCCAAAACTGATGATGCAGTAATTCACAGTGCAAATAGATAATGACCCAAAGCAAACTGCAAAACAACACAAGCGTTTCTCAAGCCAAAAAATGAGACATTCTTTAATCGATAAATCAGTCATTTGATCTCATTGACCAAATTGACACCTTATAACTGAGAAACAGTCATTCGTACAAGTGTGGTGTGTATTGTCAACATATGGAAAATACCACAGAGATTTAAAATATCATGTCACATTTAAACTCTGACATCTTTCAGGTAAATAGATTGATCTGAAGGTCAAAGTGATAGCAATGTGATACTAATGCTATATAGAGCTGCCTTGGCAGATGTTTACAGTCTTGGAGTGCTTCTTGTACTTAAAATTGTTGAGCCTCTAAAAATAGGAAACTATGTATAAAGATGGCTGTGATTCCTAAACAGTTAATGCAAAATTTTGTTAAACCCCTGAGTTAAAGCTAAAAGTCCACACTTCACTCACATCTAGATTGTTTGATTTAAATCCACTGTACTGCTGTACAGAGATAAAAGGACAAAAATTGCATCTAAATTTATTTCTCTGCAGTCTTCCTTCAGTATTCATTCTGTCAATAGAGCACAATAAGCTCACTGTGACATATTATAGTAAAGTAACTGTGAGAAGATTTGTGAGACCACAGTGTCTTTGTATAAACTCTGGAGAAGAATGAGAAACGTCATTTACAATGAGTACAAATAGGCTCATGACACAAAAAATGTTTTTCTATTCCCCATGTTGCTCTTGCTGAGTGCATAGCCTCAACACCCTAATTTTATATTGGAAATATCTTAAGTTGGAATACAGTTTTACTTAATACTATCCTACTGGCCTTTAAATGTCTTTCTCGCTGAATCACTCTCACACAACACCACATTTTTCTTTGAAGACAGGTCTCCACAGGCACTGCAGTTCACAGAGCTCATTTGCATAAAGGAAAATGTCACAGTCATGTCTGGATCCAAATTCTTTTCTGCATGTTGATTTAATTCAGTTTGTCACAGAGGAATCCAAATGTTTTATAACCAAGTATTACATAACTATTTATAAATATGGGTTTTTTTACTCTCAGAAAAATAATAGTTCTTAATTGTTCATTAAAAGGCAGTGTGGTTCTTCAAGAACAATCACCAACTAAGGAACCTTTTTTTATTCCAGAAAGTCTCTTTGTGTGCTTATGTATTTCCTTAAAAGATGAAAAATATATTTAAAATATGCTTTTGTAGGGGTGCCTGGGTGGCTCAGGGTGTGAGCAGGCGACCGCGAATGCCGCTAGGTGATGTGCCCGGCACTGGATCAAATCCTGACCGTGACGCCGTATTGCCCCGTGTCTCCCTAACCTGTCAAAATCTTCACTGTACCTCTGTCAAATAAAGCTGAAATGGCCAAAAAGTAAACTTAAAATTTGCTTTTGTCCCTCTCCATGAATTGCCGCCTTATCATGGTGGATGTGTTTGTGTGTCCCAGTGATCCCAGGGGCAATGTTGTCCAGGGGCCACTGGATTTGCAGACTGGGGTGCTGGAAAGGAGAGTTCATCCATTAGTCGAACCTTGGATTTAAGAGGAACAATGTAGTTTTCACCCCAGTTGTGGAAGGGCGGACCAGCTCTTTATCCTCTCAAGAATGTTCGAGTGTGCGTGGGGATTTGCCCATCCAGTCTGCAGGTGTGTTATGGACCTGGAGAAGACCCTCGGAGTATCCTGTGGTGGGTGCTGCGGGAGTATGGGGTATTAGATTACAATTCAGTTGTTACAGGCCATTCAATTCCTCTACATCTGCAGCAAGAGCTTGGTCTGCATTGCCGGCAATAAGCTGGACTTATTTCCGGGGGGGTGTTGGACTCCACCATTGATGTCCATTGATACCAGATTCTACCCAGAATTTTTATGGACAGAATTTTTGGGCATAGCCAAATGGTGCAAGGTTTCTGCCTTAGTGGCCTCAGAAGCTCATTTCTGCTTTTCACAGATGATGTGGTCCTGTTGGCTTCATCAGGTGATAGCCTCCAGTGCCTGTAAGTCTGAGGCCGTGATCCTCAGCCAGAAAAGGATTGAGTGCCCACTCTGAGTCAGGGACAAGTTGCTGCCCCAAGTGGAGGAGTTTAAGCATTGTGGGGTCTTGTTCACAAGTGTGGGGAGCGGGAGATTGACAGATGGATTGGGGCTGTGGCTGCAGTGATGCAGATGCTGCACCAGTCCATCGTGGTCAAGAGAGAGCTGAGTGTAAAAGCAAAGCTGCTGATTTACTAGTCAATCTATGTCCCTACCCTCACCTATGGTTGCGAGTGACCGAAAGAACAAGACTGTTAAAAGACTGGATAAAAGAAATGAGCTTCCTCCGAAGGGTGTCTGGCCTCTTCCTTAGAGACAGGGTGAAGACTGCAGTCATACAAGAGGGCTCAGAGTAGAGCCGCTGCTCCTCCATATCGAAAGGAGCCAGTTGAAGTGGCTCGGGCATCGGGCTAGGATGCCTCCTTGGCACCTCTTGGGTGAGGTATTCCAAGCATATCCTAACTGGGAGGGGGCAGGGCAGAAATAAAACAGCATGGATGGATGGATGGATATACAGCATTTTTGTCTTGAAGTTATCTGATGGGAGTTAATTCCATGGAATGATAATATTCCTGTTAACTGCTCTGGTTTGTGTAAGTGGAAATCATTACTTGTAGATGCTGTAAGTTGCACCAAGAGGGCCTATAATTAAACTATGAAAGGATAAAAAGATGTTGTTTAGTTAAGCAGCTTTAATAATCCATTAAAGTATCACACTTATGGATCATGGGTAAAGCTCTAGTGTAGTTGTCTATCATATATTTGCCATATTTCAAGAAGCTTTCCCTTGTGCAGGCCAGCACTAGCAGGATGCAGAACATGTCTGGGATATTAACCTTCCCACATGACTTTCAGCTCTTCCTATGTGATACTAACAGTGTTGAAGTGTCAACAGAGACTAATGCCATGTTTCCACTAGTACCCACTCAGCGCGGCTTGACTCGGCACAAGACTGTGCCGAGTTAAGTCATTGTAACTCATTGTAAGTTCCCCAGTACAATGTTTTAATGGATGAATGTTATCATTGTTAAGCATTAAAATATGTATGCTGTTTGCGCATTTCAGATGGCTCTCTTGTTGCAAAACTACCGCTACAAACCGTCGGTCTGGGCATTCAACCGAGCCTCTCGGTGGTTTGCAAGCCTCCATTTTCTTGCTGTCGGGTTTTAAAAATGGTGTGGTTGATTCTGGTGAAGGAGTCGCTCTTATAACTCAGCTAGTGACGGCCAATCAGTGGCATGCTGTTCTTCGATGTCACATTTTCGGATCGCTTGGAACCCCGGCTGAGTGAGTACTAAAAAAAAGTACCTGGTACCTGGTAACAGGACCTAATGAAAAGCCTTCAAACCGTGCCGTGCCGAGTAGAGTCGAGCCACGCTGAGCAGGTACTAATATAATCCCTTCATTGTGTTATGGGTATGCAAAAGAAGAGCGCTCAGTTGGACATTTCTCAGGAAGACAATCTGATGATCATCAGAAGATTTAGAAGACACTCTTAAAAGTAAGAAACATGCTAGTTTTAACTTTAGAAGTTTTTTTTTTGGCCACAGCAGCTTGGCAGTGGAGGGAGACAGGAAATGGGGGAAAGACACACGGGCAAATTTGCAACAGGCCGGGACTCAACCTGTACCACTCACATCGCAACGCGGCATATGCATGTGGTCGCTGGCCTCACCACCAAGCCACCCGAGCACCCAATTTTAAAAATGTTTTGGTCTGAAAATGATTTGTAAAGCATTTTCCACAGCATAAACAATTCTTACAGCTATTATACAAAATACAACAAAAAATTTCTTATAATCAATTGATCTGATAGTGAGTTTACAAATATTCATTCAGCAGATCAAAACAAAACAAATGATCTTTCTGATGGTTTGCACAACACTGCCCTTATAAAATCTTTGTATTTAAATCAATGTGTATTAATAAGAATCATTTAACTGATCCAGATAACTGTAGAGAGTAAGTTTGTAATGTAAGTAAATTCAACTTTGGACAGAAGGTTATAACTTCAGGGTAAAAGTTTCCCCAGTCTGCTAAGCCAACAGTACTGCAAACTCGCAGCACAACTTTTGCCAGACAGCTGCTTACTTGTAGCTGTCAGAGAGCCAACTTTCAGTCATATTTGGAAAAAACAAAACAAAAGAAAACATAATGGATTGCAGAGTATGTTGGATTAATGCCTTTATTTTCCAGAGGTATTTAATACAGAACTTTTTAATAGACCCACATTACAGAAACAAGTAAACTTTTTCATTTTTAACAGTGGTAGCATTTAATAATCATGTGTAGCTCCATAGTGGAGTGGTTTTTCCATTTGCTTAACAAGTGTAAAATCACTGGGTTGATTTCCAAGAGAAGACTGTTTTGGGGTTGCGTCAGGATAAGCATCTGGTGTAAAAACTCTGCCAATCTCATTGTACATCCTGTATAATGACAATAAAGGCATTTTATTCTATTCTATATCAACCATGTGGAGCTATCTGCAATATTTACAACCCCTTGTGAATGAGGGAACAGCACCTTCTTTAATCTCTAATTATGCAAGCAATTTTAGATAACTTTTAATTTTTTTAAAGTGGTCACTCTCAAAAATATTTGCCATCACTGCAATAAATGTAATAACATATACGTTTGTGGAGCTCTTGCATAAAAATATCTTAAATTATTTATTACATCTTGCAATATTTTTTGCAGAATCGTGGTACAGGGTAATCTACAATCACCAGTTTTCATAGGGACTATTCAAACTGTTCCTGTCCATTGTGGCAAGCATTTTAAATAAATTGTCCCCCACTCACTTCACTTCCATTGCATTTTGGTGGAAGCAGAAACACCTAGAGTGAGACATAAATTGTAAAAATATGCATAGCCTACTTCAGGCTTTTTGCAATTCTTTTTTTTTATTTATTTAAATTAATCTTGAATACTGAAACATCAAATTTAAGGTTAGCAAGCCATCTAGTCAATGTCTAGGTAAATAACAGTAATAAAACTTCTGCAGACAAAATCAAAGGCCATTGATTAAGGTGGTCTATTTTTGACACTCTACCAAATGAACAATACAACAATGCTATTATTTTTTGATAGTGTTTTAGCATTATAACAGCCTGTTATAATGTGAAATGTTAATTTGTATAACTTGGAGGTACAGCTCAATTTTTTTGATCAAGCATGAAGGGTGGGCTGGAACTGCCATTGCCTACTCAGAGGAATGATCTGCCTATCAAAAAACAAAAACAAACTATGACTGAAGGCCTACTGAAGCCATTTTTTCTGAACGTTCATAGTTTTCATTTCAGATTATCAATAATTGGAAATTTATTTTATCCATCCATCCATCCATCCGTCCATCCATCCATCCATTTTCTTCCACTTATCCAAAGCACCATTCAGTTTCAGATCAGGCAGGCCACTCCCTCCAATCACGTCCCTCCAGGTCTCACTGTCATTGCCCACGTGAGTGTTGAAGCCTCCCAGCAAGACAATGGAGTCACTGGATGGTTCACCCTCGAGCACCCTGCCCAGTGACTCTAACAAGGGTGGGTACTCTGAAATGTCATTTGGTGCATAAGTGCAAACAACAGTCAGGACCCGTTCTCCGGCCTGAAGGTGCAGGGAAGCAACCTTCTCCCTACCAGTGAAAACTCCAACGTACAGGCAGCAAGCCAAGGGGATACAAGAATACCCACCCCAGCTCACTGCCTCTCACCAAGGGCAACTCCAGACTGGAACAGAGAACAGCCCCTCTCCAGGAGACTGGTTCGAGAGCCCAGGCCATGGGTTGAGGTGAGCCCGACTATATCTAGCCAGTATCTCTCAACCTCACAGACTAGCTCAGGCTCCTTTCCCAGCAGAATGGTGACATTCCATGTCCCAATAGCCGGTCTCGATAGCCAGGGATTGGTCCACCTGGGCCTCCGCCCTCGGCCACCGGCTGACACACACTGCACCCGACCTCTATGACGCCTCCTGTGGGTGGTGGGCCTACAGGAGGGCGGGCCCATGTCTCCTCTTCGGGCTGCGCCTGGCCAGGGACCACGGGCTAATGTCTGGCCACCCAAAGCTCTCCCTGGAGCTCTCTCCCCAGGCCTGGCTCCAGGGTGGGACCCCGGTAACCCTTTCCTGGGCAGGGTAAACAGTTCCCTTGGTGCCTCTTCTATAGCGGTATTTGGAATCACTCTTTGTCTGGCCCCTCACCCAGGACCAATTTGCCATGGGAGACTCTACCAGAGGGGACAGGCTTCTGGACAACATAACTTTTATTCTGTTGGATATTTTGAAGAAGTGTGCTCTTTTGTAAAGAGGTTGTGCTGTGCTCCATATCTACTACTGCTGAAGTAATAGTCCTTATTTATCCTATACTGGGCTATGGTGCAGCTATTCACTGTTTTGTTTGTTTGTATTTTGTACTTTGTTTTGTTTGTGGTACTGGCTGCCCTTTGTAAACAGTGGGAGTATTTAGAGCAGTCTGAAGTTTGAGCTTTTGGTTTACTGTGATAACTTTAACTTATGCTGAGTTTATCATTTGAAACTTTGATCATGTTTGATATGCATACCACTGCGGCAGTGTATATAGTCCATGGCGGAAAAACGAAAAAGCAGAATAGGTCCACTTCTTATCACAAGAATCACTCCACACATGCAGAACAAACATGATAGCCTGTTTGTACGCTCTCAGCTAAATGTGATTCTTGTTCACTGTTTAATAGTCTTGAATGTTGTAGGCTCACAGTTGAGTTTGTATATCTAGCACGAACAGGAATGCCCCAGGTGATCATTCAGATGTTTGTCAGACAAGCACTGCTACCTGAGCCTGTGCATTTTTACCTTCAATATCATAAAAAAAATTATAAAAATAAATGCAGAGGATTGCAATACATAAAACTGAGGATCAACGGGAGGTTTCTTTGTCATTCAATACTTTCCTAATTGAAGCAGTAAAAGAACAAAAAAGGATTGTGTAATTTGTTTGTTCAACTGAACCAATAAAAACAGAGGCTTAATTTCAACTTCTGTTCAAGCAGTTATTAGGCAGTGAAAACAGTGATGAAAAGAGTCTGTGATCTTTATAATCAGGGTCAGGGGGAAATGGGAGAGCAGTGAACACTGAGAAACAAGCAGTTCCCATCAGTTTTTTATCACACCAGGGGAACATACTGTTTTAGCACAGTTTGTACAAACAGAATGGAGTAGGGATAAACTAATGTAAACAAATAATAATGCAATCCTGGGATTTGGCTGCCAGCAGAGGAAGATGGATAAATCAGTGCATTACTGTGTAGTACAGTGCCTCTAGTGCTCATAATGGAAACTGCAAGAGAATTTGACGGGAGACATTTGTAATTCTCAGTCTCTCTATTCTCATTTCAGTGGTGACCGGTTCTTCAGATGGCATAGGAAAAGCCTACGCATTTGCAGTAAGTGATTGCTTAAATATAACTGCTTGTGTCTGCATGTAAGACAAACTTTTCTTTTCATAAAACAAAGCTAAAACACGTACACAATAACTATCTAGATTTTATCCAGCATGTGTTGCAGTCTGAGATGTGGGCAATGATGACTTTCTTTCCACTCATCATGGTTAAATTACTTTTCATCTGATGCACGTTTGCTCCTTTTTTCTGTGGTAATTGTGTTTTTATATGTCCTCTTTTCCACCATTACTACTGCTCCTCAGCTGGCTAAACAGGGAAATGAATGTCGTATCATGAGTAGAAGCAAAGCAAGACTGGATCAGGTGGCCAGAGAAATAGGTATCAGTGTGCTTGTTTTATTTTCTTTGCTTTGTAAAATGTATATCTACAAATATGCAGTTCATCCAAGTTAACAGTATACAATGTTTGTCTTTTCATTCTTCACAGAAGAAACCACGGAGCAGAGGGTGAAAGTGATAATAACAGACTTTGCAAAAGAAAATATCTTCAGTGAAATTGAAGAGCAACTGAAGGACCTCAATATTGGAGTTTTAGGTGAGCCTTCATTTGTTCATCTGTTCTTCCATTTACCATTTTAAGAAAAATATTGGCTCACTTTGAATTTGATGGCAGCAATGTGTCTCAAAAAAGTTGATAAAGGTCCATGTTTACCACTGTGCAGCATCCCTTTTTCTTCTAACAACAGTCTTTACACATTTGGGAACTGCGGAGACCAGTTGCAGGACATTTGTGAGAGGAATGTTGTCCCATTCCTGTCTGATAGAGGATTCTAGCTGCTCAACAATCTCAGGTCTTCTTTGCAATATTTTTCATTTCATGGTTTTCCAAATGACAGGCGGGTGACCTGTACAGGGTGTACCCTGCCTCTTGCCCTATGCTAGCAGGGATAGGCTCCAGAACCCCCGCGAACCTGAAATGGGTTTCTGGATTTCAGCACTGATGGTGCCTTTCCAGATGTGCAAGCTGCCAATTCCACAGGTGCTGATGCACCCCCACGCCATCAAAGTGTCTGTTTTAAAGTAAGTGCTGATAACAACCCAGATGCTCCCTTTCCTCTTTAGTCTGGAGGATGTGGTGTCCACATTTTCCAAAAAGAATTTCAAATTTAAATTCAACTGACCACAGAACAGTTATCCACTTTGCCTCAGTCCATTTGAAAAGACCCTTGGCCCAAAGAAGATGGCAGTGTTTCTGGATCATGTTCACATATGGCTTCTTCTTCTTTGCAACATAGAGCTTTAATCTGCATTTGTGGATAGCAGGGTGAACTGTGTCCACAGACAACAATTTCTGGGAGTGCTCCTGAGCCCATGCAGCAATTTCCATGACAGACTCGTGTCTGTTTATAATGCAGTGCTGCCTGAGGAGCCAAAGATCATGGACATACAATATTGATTTTTGGCATTTTTTCCAGATTGGTGAACCTCTGCCCTCTTTACTTCTGAGAATATCTGCCTCTTCAACATACTCGCTTTATACCCAATCAGTTTACTGACCTGCTGCCAATGAACCTAATTAGTTGAAAAATGTTCTTCCAGCTGTTTTTCTTTTAGTACCACTTACTTTTCCAGCCTTCTTTTTTTTTAACACTTTATTTATAAGATTTTTTGAACCTTATACACAGGTTACAAAGACATGCCCCCCACCCCCTGCCCCCAGAACAACACTCTTCACCCCAGGAACACAAGGACAAAAAAATAAAAATAAAAATAAAAAAATAATAATAATAATAATTAAAAAAATAAAAAAATAAATAACTACTGACTGCAGGGTTACAGTGACAGCCATTCAGTATAATGGAAAGTGATTCAGTGACACTTAGCATACTATATGCAAAAACAGGCTTAAGAGTAAAAAGTATCTGGTCCGTACTCCTGGATAATAACATGTAAGTTGTGCCTTGAGAGCAATTTTACTATGACTAAGTGAGGGAGAGTGTAAGAACACACTCAATGAAAGGGCCCCAGGTGTCCTTAAACTTCTGACGGGATTTGTTCCTGTTGTATCTGAGTTTTTCGAATGGAATTAAGGAGAGCACCTCCCGAACCCATTCAGAAAATGATGGAGGTGCTTTTGACTTCCAATGGCGAAGGATAAGCCTCCGTGCTTGTAGTGAAGCAAAGGCAATAAAATTAGCCTGAGGCTTTGTGATGACAACACTCTCATCTGAAACTCCGAAAATACCAATGGTTGGATTAGGATTAATTTTGGTGTGGCAAATCTGTGAAAAAACATCAAAGATACGATTCCACAACGGCGATAATGATGGACATTCCCAGAACATGTGACCAGTGGAGGCAGGGTTCAGATGACATCTAATACAGGTTGGATCTGCACCAGGATAAATCTTAGACAGCTTTTGCCTAGTGTAGTGCAAGCAATGCAGAACTTTAAATTGGATAAGACAATGTCTTAGACAAAGGGATGTAGTATGGATACGTTGTAGAGAATCTGACCACACCTCCTCTGTGAGTGGAATTTGTAGGTCCTCCTCCCAGGCCAACTTAGTTTTATCAAGGGATGGCAGCGAGCTGTTTTGAATAATTTTATAAATCTTTGCGACATTGCCCTTAAACTCTGGTTCCTGAGCTAAAATGGTATCTAGAGTGTTTTCCTCCAATATAGTAGGAAAGGAGAAGTGTGATTTAGCAAAACTACGGACTTGAAGGTATCGAAAGAAATGTGACTTGGGTAGATTCTTACTCTGCTGGAGAGTTTCAAATGATGCGAAGGTGCCATTCATGAATAGATCATTAAAAAAGACCAGGCCACTGTTATGCCACACCTGAAATGCTGCATCAATCTGAGAGGGGCGAAAGAGGAGATTGTGTGTCAGTGGCATATGAAGGCAAGCTGTTTTGAGGATTAGAAAGGGTCTCCATGTGAGCCCATATTGGAACGTTTTCCCCTTTGAAAGCTGCGATCCAATAAGGCAATTTTGCAATATTAGCTGCCCAATAATAATGTAAAAAATTAGGCAATCCTAGACCACCCTTCAATCTGGGCATTTCCAAAGTGGATATTTTTGTTCAAGGAGTGAATTTATTCCAAATAAAAGTAGAAAAGTGGCTGTCGAGATCTCTAAACATGGATTTGGGTAGAAAGAAGGGAATCATCTGAAACAAATATAATAGACGCGGGAGCACTGTCATTTTAATTATGTTAACCCTGCCTGCAAGAGAGATTGGCAAGGATGACCATTTTATTAAATCTAGCTTGGTGTTATCTGCCACCTTCTTAAAATTATGGATGTATAAGTCCTTGTATGAACGTGTCACAGTGATACCCATATACTTAAATGAATTTGATTCTAATTTGAAAGGAACATTGTCGTAGTTAAGACCTTGGGCCAACTGATTGACTGGAAATAGGAGACTTTTAGAAAAGTTAAGTTTATATCCAGAAAGCTGGCCAAAACTATGTAATAAGTCTATGAGCCATGGTAAGGAGTTTGTTGGGTCAGTTATGTAAAGAAGTAGGTCGTCTGCATAAAGAGAAACTTTGTGGCAAGAGTCGCCTCTTAAGATCCCTGCAATTTGGTTGTTGGCTCTAAGGGCTATGGCTAGTGGTTCAATTGCGATATTGAATAAGTCTTTTCCAGCCTTCTGAGATGTGTTGATGTCAGCAAATACAAAATGAGCTGGTATATTTCATTAAATAGTAAAATATCTCAGATTAAGCATTTGATATGTTTTCTATGTTCAATTGTGAATAAAATATAGGTTTATAAGATTTGCAAATCATTGCATTTTGTTTTTTTATTTACATTTTACACCGCCTCCAAACATTTCAGACTTGCATTTGTAAAGTCTGAAACATGAAGGGTTTCTACAGAAACAAAAAATAGGGGGAAAAAAAGGTCAATATTTAATACAGTAATATCTGCAGTTATGTCCCCTCTTTTTTCTGCCCCAGTCAACAATGTAGGCATACTGCCTTGCTTCATTCCCTGCAGATTCCTTGAGTCTGATGAACTGGACAAGGTCAGTGGTACCTCAGCAATATATACTTAAAGATGCCTTTTGATTTTTTTTTTTCTATGTACAAACATATGTTATATTGATATTTGGTGTTGCTCATCAAAACTCACTGAGTGAATGATTGAGCTCTAACAAATTCATCCTTGTTTACCTGCTATCTTTGCCTTTGCCTAATGGCTCTGGTAGATATAATAGCATCACCTGCATGTGTGTGCATCCCCATGTGCATGCACGTAATAAACAGATCAGTTACCTGGTGCACAACTTTGCAGATAAGTTAGAAATTTCCATTAGAAAATGATGACTAACTTAGAGATTGTGTCTATTGACTCCATTCGCATAATTATTACATTTATTGGTAGTAAGTTTCACAGCAGATATCATCATAATGTTGAACATCAGGGGGTTCAGCAAATAATAAAATCCTTTTAGAAAAATCTAAATTGTATCCACCCTAAAATATTGCAACGCAGTTCTTTAGATATAAATAGAGATCACTGAGGACTCATATTTCTGTATGCTTTCAGACAATTACCAGAGTGATAAACTGCAATGTGAAGACTATGATTAAGGTAAGAATATGGTTTTGGAAACCAGTAAATTTCAGGTCATACCATATTGTCTTGATGACAGTGTTCAAAAGACAACCTACACTATTTTCACTAAGCAAATTTCTTACCAACAATAATAATATTTATGTCTGTCATTAAATTAAGCACATGTAAAGGATATTGTAGAAAATTCTTTGAATTGTTCTAATTTATAAATAATTTTATAAATCTTTGCGACATTGCCCTTAAACTCTGGTTCCTGAGCTAAAATGGTATCTAGAGTGTTTTCCTCCAATATAGTAGGAAAGGAGAAGTGTGATTTAACAAAACTACGGACTTGAAGGTATCGAAAGAAATGTGACTTGGGTAGATTCTTACTCTGCTGGAGAGTTTCAAATGATGCGAAGGTGCCATTCATGAATAGATCATTAAAAAAGACCAGGCCACTGTTATGCCACACCTGAAATGCTGCATCAATCTGAGAGGGGCGAAAGAGCAGATTGTGTGTCAGTGGCATATGAAGGCAAGTTGTTTTGAGGTCAAAATGTTTTCTGAACTGATGACATATTCGGAGTGAGTTCTTAATCACGGGATTATTAATATGCTTGATAGTAACACCTTTAAGGGAGCAGCATAAAGTGGATATCTGACAGGCTGCAGGATTAGAAAGGGTCTCCATGTGAGCCCATATTGGAACGTTTTCCCCTTTGAAAGCTGCGATCCAATAAGGCAATTTTGCAATATTAGCTGCCCAATAATAATGTAAAAAATTCGGCAATCCTAGACCACCCTTCAATCTGGGCATTTCCAAAGTGGATCTTTTTGTTCGAGGAGTGAATTTATTCCAAATAAAAGTAGAAAAGTGGCTGTCGAGATCTCTAAACATGGATTTGGGTAGAAAGAAGGGAATCATCTGAAACAAATATAATAGACGCGGGAGCACTGTCATTTTAATTATGCTAACCCTGCCTGCAAGAGAGATTGGCAAGGATGACCATTTTATTAAATCTAGCTTGGTGTTATCTGCCACCTTCTTAAAATTATGGATGTATAAGTCCTTGTATCAATGTGTCACAGTGATACCCAAATACTTAAATGAATTTGATTCTAATTTGAAAGGAACATTGTCGTAGTTAAGACCTTGGGCCAACTGATTGACTGGAAATAGGAGACATGTGTAAAACAACTTTTTCCATTGTTACATATGAATCAAATCTGATTTTTTTTTTTCTCTTTTGTCTCCAGATGTGTAAAATGATTCTCCCAGGAATGGCAAACAGGTTTCCTATCCATGTTTTCTTCATTAGATCTAATGTGTAAAGTGATGGTTCATAACGTGTAATTAACGCTGTGTTTGTGGTCACAAATATAGTTCAGTGTTTGTTGTATTTACAGGGGGAAAGGGATGATTTTGAATGTTTCATCTGGAATCACCTCAATTCCATTTCCCCTGTACACCCTATATGCTGCATCAAAGGAAAGTTTAACATCAGCGGTACACTTTTAGTTCTCCATGTCCAGGTGTGCTATGATCCCTCACAACATTTTAAACTGTCTTCTTATAGGTGTTTGTGGAAAGATTTTCTCAAGGTCTACAAGCTGAATACAGAGATAAAGGGATTATTATACAGGTATTTTGATCCACTTTCAGACACCATTTCAAGGTCTTTAAATAAAAGGAAGGGGAATGATTTTATTTTGAATTAACTTTAAAGTCTTTCAGTTCTTGAACTCTTGTCATAAATTTTCTTTCTCTCAAACTGTTTTCAGTCAGTGGCTCCGTTTGGGGTATCTACACGAATGACAGGTTACCAGCAAACTAGCATGGTGACTCTGTCACCGGAAGACTTTGTAAAATACTCGCTGCAGTACATCAGAGCTGGAGACAAAACAAATGGCAGCATCTGTCATATAGTTGTGGTAAGACTTAGTGTCACAATCATTTCATAACACCAAAAAACTGCCTCCAAGAGACTGACCTGTGTGTGTGTGTGTGTGTGTGTGTGTGTGTGTGTGTGTGTGTGTGTGTGTGTGTGTGTGTGTGTGTGTGTGTGTGTGTGTGTGTGTGTGTACAGGCCTGGTTACTGCAGACTATTCCACCTAAGTTTCTCTATGCAGACCCTGTGATACAACACCTACAAGACTATGTCAAACAGAAAATAATGCAGAAGGAATTACGCTCAGCAACAAAAGCAAATGTTTAAAATGCCGCAATAAACTGGAAGAATTTGTATGAAATATTTCTAGCTGTAAATAAGGAGTATTATGTAGTATTATTATATAGTATTATTATAGAACTGATTAATGTAATTTGTAAAGGTATTATTATATACTGTGTGTACTGTATGCATATTACTATGATGTGGGCAGTCAGGTCCATAAGTATATGGGCAATGACACTATTTTAGTAATTTTACCTCTGTACACCACCACAGGGGATCAAGATGTGATTTAAGGGGTTTAACATACTGTTTAACTGTTTAGGAATTACTGATATTTTTAAATACACTCCCCAAATTTTGGAGGCTCAAAAGGAATTGGACAAAGTAACTTAATTTTAAATATCAGGTTTGTTTTTAATACTTTTTCCATCCATGTTTTTAATACTTGAATGAAAGTCTGGAACCCATGAGCATCACCAAATGTCGTTTCCTCCCTTGAGATGCTTTCACAGGTCTTTACTGCAGGTGCCTTCATTTGCTGCTTGGTTGTGTGCCTCTCTGCATTCAATTTAGTCTTCAGTATCTGAAAAGCATTCTCTGTCGGGCTGAGATCAGGGAATGGACTTGTCCATTGAAGAATATCACATTTCTTTGGCTTGAGAAACTGATGGGTCGCTTTAGGTCATTATCCATTTGCACTGTGAAGTACTGACAAGTCAGTTTTGCAGCATTTGGCTGAATCTGAGTCCTGTACAGTTCAGAATTCATGCTGCTACTTCTATCAGCAGTCATATCATCAATACATGCTTGTAACCCAGTTCAAAAGACAGTCAAACATGCCCAGGCTGTAAAATTGCCCCCCATGTGTGACAGATATGGTGGCATGCTTTGGCTTGTTAGGTCTTTCTTTCCTTCTCCATGCGTTTCTCTTCCCATCAGCAAGTTAATCTTGGTTTCATCTGTCCAAAGATTTATTTTCTTATTTTTTGGAACTATGCATGCTCCTTTAGATATTGTCTGGCAAAGTTTAATCAGGCCTTCTTGTTCTCGACTGGAACCAGCGGTTTGCATCTTGTTGTAGTGTTTATGTTCATACAAGGGTGGGATTAAAAGTTCATAGGCTGACCTTGATGCAATGGTCGAACTTGAGCAAATGTGTTTTATTTTTCGACATAGTCTCCCCTGCAGTCCACTCACATCTTCCATTGGTGTTGCAGTGCTTGGATTCCCGTGGTGTAGATGCTCTCATCCTGACCCTCAAAAACAGCAGATATGACCTCATCATCAGTCTGATACTGCTTCCCAGTCAAGTGTTGTCAAGCATTGTCCTGGTGAAACAGGACCCCCTTCGTCAGGTTTCCGTTTTGCCTTGATTGCCTTTCGCACCTGCCTCAGCAAGTTGGCATAGTATTCTCCATTGATAGTATGGCCCTGTTGAACACAATGCCCTTTGCATCCCAGAAGATGAAGACCATCATTTTCCCTGCCGATGACACCACCTTGGCCTTCTTTGGTGGGGGAGATGACGGGTGTTTCCACTGCATGGACTGCTGTTTGGTCTCTGGCTCAAAGTGGTGAACCCAACATTCATTTTGGGTGAGGAAATATTCAAGAAAACCGGCTGTTTCAAAAAGTGACAAGTTCGCCTGTGACATGACCGGCCTGGTGTGCTTCTGATCAGGCGTCAAAAGTCGTGGCACCCACCGAGCAGAAACCCTTGACATGGCAAGTTCGTAATGCAGAATTTTCTTAACTCATTCACAGGAGATGCTTACAGCATTAGCTACCTGAATAACAGTTAAATGTCTGCCATCCACCACCATGTGGCGAATGCTGTCAGTGTTTTCTTGGATGGTGGCTGTGGCAGAACGTCTGGACCTTGGGTCATCTTCAAGGCTCTCCCTACCCCTCTTGAATTTAGCTGCCCACTTTTGCACAGTTGATAAAGCTGGAGCATCATCCCCTAATGTAGCAACCATGTCAGCATGAATGTTCTTAGGAGCTAACCCCTTTTTCTGCAGATAATTGATAACACCGCAGTGCAAAATTTGATCCATTTTCTCAAAACGTCTCTAGTACCACTTTTCCAAGTCCACAATTCTGTATCCAATGTGGGTTCAACTGGAAAGAAAAAACGCACTTAGCATCAGTAAAGGTTGAATTTAAGGCATGCCAAATTTAATTACTGTATGATAACTCCTTCTTAGTCAGTCTATGAACTTTTCAGCCCACCCTCGTAAAGGCATTTCTTGATTGTAGACTTTGACACGCCTACCTCCTTGAGAGTGTTCTTGACTTGGTTTGATGTTGTGAAGTAGTTTTTCTTAACCATCAATAATTCTGCCATCATCCACTTTAGTTGACCTCTGTGGTCTTTCAGGCCTTTTGGTGTTGCTGAGCTCACCAGTGCATTCCGTCTTTTAAAGAATTTACCATATTGTTGATTTGGCTACTCCTTTTTGCCGTCTCTCTGATGGGTTTATTTTGTTTGTTTGTTTGTTTGTTTGTTTTTTCAGTCTAAAGATGGTCTCCCTTATTTCTACTAATATCTCTTTGGGCCTCATATTTAAAATTCCGGTGAACAGCTACAGTACTAAATGAAACAGAATAATGAAGGAATAGGCCTCACCTGGCCACGAAACTGCTCGTCAGTCAACTGTCCAATTACTTTTGAGTGTGTGTGAAACTGGGTAGCTGTAACTTCTACACAGTTAATGCAATACTTTTGTTAAACCCCCTGAATTAAAGGTAAGAGTCTGCACTTCAATCACATCTTGATTGTTTGATTTAAAATCCAGTGTGGTAGTGTACAGAGGCAAAATGGTCTCACTGTCCAAATACTTCTGGACCCAAATATATTAAAATATATGCAGTAGTACTCCCTGAACTTTTACCCTGCGGAAAGCATGTCTATAACTTATGTTCTTCCTTTTTTTTCCCCCTTCAAAATCTTAGTGACTGATGTTTGTTTCTTCTTAAAAAAAAGATTCTTCTATGATGAAGTGTTTATCTTTGCACCTCCACTTTAACAGTTCAGATATGTATCTCTTACCCTGCACAGCTATTAATTCTGATGCCATTCAACGTTAAAATTTGCATTATTTTCTCAGCCTCAACATATGTGACTAAGCAATGATAGTACTGACAAAAGTGTATCTGTGTGTGTGCGCGTGTGTATGTCTACATATCTTGTAGCAACATGAGTAATAATAATAATAATAATGACACCTTATCTGCTGAACGGAAGGAACTGTCTTGTTCCATTAATTCACCCCTACACACACACACACACACACACAGGTGCACACTTTTAACAATCATTAGTATCCTCTATTCCCCTCTCAGATTGAGAAAACATTTGATCACACGATGGGACCACCAGATTATGCTAGTGTCAGTCACCATTCTAATCCACAGAAGACAGTTTGGGACTTATGAGCCTTTACCCGCAGCTTCAGGAACTAGTTTCACAGTGTGCTGCAAATAGATTGATAAGCAGTGTTTAAAGAATACAAACCATTCCCTCATCATGTACGTATATATGCTGACGCACACAACCACTTTAATTAGCATGTGCCTCAGTGATGTCTGACCTAAGAGGGTCACTAATCACAAGGTGACAGGGGTGTTTAGACAACGATGATGAATGATCTTCCACATGAGAAATAGTGCAGGGAATAAGAAAAGAGAAGGCGCAAGACAGTGGGGAAGAAGGTCGGAATGACCCCGAGTTTAGTCTATACCTGGTCTGAATGTTTAAACAAAAACAAAAAGAAAACAAAAGAATAGAAAAGAATGACCAGTCAATAAATTAGAATAATATACAGTACCAGTCAAAGGTTTGAACACACTTACCCATTAGTGTGTCCAAACCTTTGACTGGTACTTTATGTATAACAAAATCAAAAATTATAGGAAAGAAATGGGTGGGGGGGTGTTGGCCAGAGGAGTAAAAGATGATTATGAATGCAAATTCAGATGATATTGTCAGTTCAACAGGTTAGTTTTAAACACGGTTTTTTGACTTTGCTGTCTTTCTGGGCCCAGATTAATCAAATTAAACCAGTAATTCATGCATATTTTATATATTATATTATATGTTTGCTTAATTTCTTTTGATATTGGTATGCATAGGAAGAGTAAAAATAAACCTGATCAATGTTAATTTGTAACTGACAAATATGACTTTAGTTTTGTAATATTTATACAGCAAATCCTTGATTTCCACTGCGTAGTTTGACAGACACTGCATCTCTGAGCCAAACATGTATCCAGAAAGTCTGTGGCCACATTTAACTTATTCCAATCTGATGTGTCTGTTTTTGTTGCACATCTTTGTTTATTGTAGTTTTCTGACCTGCCCTGAGTCTACACATGTAAATTAGCAGTTTTTCTATAATTTGGCATTTTTACTGCTGATATTTTTGATATATAAACTTAGCACAAAAAGTAAGGAAATTTGTGTTTGGTTGACTATTTCTTTGTTGTAACAAAGCTTCTTGGCAATAAAGCTTATACCACTGGAAAGCCTATTTATTTCCCTTTAAATGGTGCAGTGTTTGCAGAGAAATGCATTTGTGGGTTGAGCAGCAGAGTTGAGTATGTGGGTTGCGCCCATGAAAAACTGCTATTGACTCTTGCTTGGTGTTGTTGATTGGATTGGATGGTTGAAGTCTGAAGAAACATGACATACTGGCAATTTAACAAGTTCTTCATTTAACAAACAGGGGCTTCAGTAGCATGTGGAAGAACCATACACAGCCACAACAGCCTGGCACCTCCTCCTCATGCTGGTCACCAGCTTGGTCACACACTGCTGTGGGATGGCATCCCATTCTTCAGCCAACATTTGTTGCAAATCAGCCAATATGGTTGTGTTGGTCACTCTGGCATAAACAGCACATGTAAGCTGATCCCACAGGTGTTCAATGGGGTTGAGGTCAGGACTTGTCCAAGTTTTTATAAAGGTCAGTTAAATTAAGTTATACAGTTGTTTTCATCAATGCTATGAGCTGTAATAAAACACTGCAGTGCAACCAGGACTCAAAATTAAACCAAGTCTTTCTTGGTGTTTGGGTCAGGAAACAAAATTAGTTTAGCTATGATGTGAACAGGTTTCTAAACAGTTACAGTAAAGTTCAGGATCACCTCTCACCCCATGACAGCCTATCCCAGCTGTGAGAGGCGCAGCATACTCTGGACAGAGCTAACACACAGAGACAGGCAACCATTCATGTTCACGTTCACACCTACAGTCAATTTAAATTGGACTGTGGGAGGAAGCTGGAGTACTTGGTGAGATCCCACACAGACACGGGGAGAGCATGCAAATTCCACACAGAAAGGCCCCAGGCTGGATTTGAAACCAGGACCTTCTCGCTGTGAGGTGCCAGTGCCGTCCTTAATGTAGTATTGTTTTAAAAATCCTGTTTGATACACTTTGAAAGAAATAAACATATGTTTTGTATATCACCTAAAATCACAAATCTGTCAGCTTTACATTCTAAAGAATACCCAGCACCTATGGGAAGCTGGCATAATATGCATATGACATAACTGAAAACAAGTTTATAGTTATATTAAAGTCAGTCATTTAAAACACCAATCGTCTCACATGTAGCTTCATCTTCTGTAATAGACTGTAAACCTGCCTAGGATATACCGCAGCTAGGATAGGCTCCAGCCCCCCCTGCGACCCTGAGTTTAAGCTGTTCAGAAAACGGATGGATGTTGTGATCGTGTTAAAGTTCTTCATGGCCACTAGAGGGCACAAAATATAAAGGTTTCATCGTGCCTTCTGAGAGCTGCAGCAAAATTCCGACAATCAAATGTAGTCAAACTGCCAGTTTAATTTAATGTAGCGACGCTATTCTCCACCACGGGGATTTTCCATCATGTGTGTTGAGCTGTAATATTTGTATAAATGCATCTACTTCAAAGCTGCAGGCTTTGCAACGTGTGTGTGTGTGTGTGTGTGTGTGTGTGTGTGTGTGTGTGTGTGTGTGTGTGTGTGTGTGTGTGTGTGTGTGTGTGTGTGTGTGTTACCTGCAGTTAAAATCAAAAGATGTTTACCCCCCGGTTGCTCAACAGCAGGGACTTTCCTCTCCCGAGGTGATCTGCAATTTATGAGTATGGGTGGCAACGCAATTATGACACCTCTTAATTTACAGTTTACCTTTCAAAGCCTTTCTAACATCAAGTGTAGTTCTCATAGCTGATATTTCACTTATTTTACAGACTCATCACTGTGGGTGAGCTTTTCCTCTACGCATGCAGAATGAGGGTTGTTGCCATCAGATGGATCATATTTTGGTACAAATATTAAGCCCAGACTGCCTGAAGCCTCCAGCACATGATAAATTCATTAAAGAAGAGGCCAATAGAAAGTTCTTATTTCAGAGGATGACTATGGCTTACATGGGTGGTCAGGGCTCTGAAGACACCTTATTTATGGGGATTGGTTGTGCGTGCATACATATGTCTGTGTATGTGGATGTGTGTGTGCATGTGTGTGTGTGCGTGTGTTTTCAAGCAGGGGGTAAGAAAAGGAGAGCCTTTGAGGATGCTCCCTGTGTGACTCCTCTCTCCTCCCTGGACACTGCTTGTGTGTTGTTTTAGTAAACAGAAGGGTCCAAAGATGATCCAAGACAAGCACATTGCCACTGAAGCCCACCCAGGAGCCCAGGGCAGGACTGCTAACCTTCAGACACTAAACCAATCTCACAAAAAAAAGGTTGACTCAAGTGTTTAGTTTGAAATTGGAACTATTTCTACCTTTATGCTTGCAAAGTAAAATGAAGGTAGCAATTAACTCATATAAAGGGGTGTTGTAAAGACTACATATACTTATATACTTAACTGGCCAAACAAATGTACATACTATACTTTTAACTCCACATTGCCTTAAATCAATGCTCATCAGTATCAATAGGTGAATATTCACAGAAGCTGAAATATTTCTGCAACATAATTACCGTCTAGTTTTTAAAACTTTGTGGCTGAGCACATGAACATTTAATTCGCACAGAGGAGCTCTAGGAGGTCATTATTTCTCCCAGCAGTTATAATACCTACAGCTTTGCTGCCATCCAGGACTGGGCTCTTTGAAACTCAAGAAGATAATTTCAATCCTTCATCTTCTTCAAAAGAGCAGGCTGTCAGGGACGAGCTGGACTGTCAGCGAGGGAAAGCAAACAAGTTGAAGGAAGAGGGACAAAAGAGACAAAAGTTTCAGAGAGATGGATGGATTGAAAAATAAAAGGCAAGTGACTTCTCTGAGGGCCTGGTGCTCACATATGGCTAGGCTTTGCTTGTATAGCCTCACTTCAAGGCGAAGGGCCCTGCAAACATAAACAGTAGAGAGGCTGCAGCTGGAGCGGGGAGGCAGTCGTTTGCTCACCGAGACCTCTCTACACTAAACAATGGATCAAGTGACGCACAGGCCTTTGGCAGTGCAACAGAGACCCAGGCTGCTCAGAAAAGCCTTTCTTCCGTGCGTTTATATCTCTACTCTCTCAATATTTACCTCATGGGAAAACACACAATTTTCCATTCCTTTTTGTTCTGAAAACAGCAAAAGAGTAGACCTCCCATTCCCATCTCTTCCACCTTAAGTGCAGGGCAGGGTCAAAAAGGACAAGCGCCCTTTTGTGCAAAAATTTAAATTTAATTTAAAATATCCCATGATTTTTGATGACTGGATTACTCCAGCTAAAAATTTCCATCACTAAATTTTTGCCACAGCTTGGTAAGGGTGTAGGGATGAAAAGATTAAAGCTAAGATTCACACAAACTCCTACGCTGATATTCCCACACAAGGCCGTGATGAAGAGAAGCAAACAAAATGAGGATTAGTCTCCCTTACTGTGTGAGTCACTGCATTACAAACTTAGTTTGTACAAGTGTGTGTGCATGTGTGTATGCATCTGTGTTATATCTCTTTTATGATGGGGCACAATGGGGAACGGAAGGGCTCGGAAGCTAGTGAATTAACCCAAATTACAGCTAACAGTTGCCCAGACAACTGGATAGGAATGAGGGGCAAATGGTGTGTAATTTTGTAATGAAGGGGGAGTTCTTTTGCACATTTGGAGACCTCCTCTGACTGTTACCGTAACAGGAGGACTCTATTCCTCCAAAGCAGTTGTTGCTTGCTGAGTCACCTAAATGAGTGCATTTTTTTAAAAATACACCTTGTATAACAACTTTTTTATCTGTTCCATTATTATCAACTATGATGGCCAGTTAATAAGTTAAATTACTGCAAGAACTCTGAGGACAATTATAGGCTAATGATTTCATCCATGAGCTAAAAAAAAAAAAAAAAAAAAAAGCCCTGACAACTAATTTTCTCAGCCAGCACCTTAGTTTGAGTTATGGTGATGAGTTTTAGTGAAGTCATGAGAAATTTGTGCACTTGTCTGCTCTTCTGACTGATTAAACGTGTGAAGAGGGTTAGTTAGAAAGGTTAAGTAGCAGCACAATCATTAAAATACAGATCTGGTGATGGACGGTGTTTGCTTGCTGCTCGAATAGGATTCATTCACACCCACACAGTTCTAATGAGGAAGATTAAAAGAGTTTTTGAGCTCTTAAGGTCACAGTGAAATGCAAGTTACACAAGGATGTGAGCGTTTTCAGTGATCTGGAATTTGTGCACACTGTACAGGGAATCACGGCTGAAGGGTTTTAAGTACAAAATTCAGATACCTGTAAATGTCGGTGTGGCTTGGCACATACAGCATGACAAATGCAGGAATGGGACCCTACACACGAACACCCACACACCTCCCTTTCCTATGATGTCAGAAAAAAGGAGGACAAGGATGAAATTTATTTGATACGGTTCTAACTGATAAATATGACGTCTTGATAGCCATCCGTCCACCGAGACCATTTCTGATGTGGACTCAACTAAAGAAATGGCAACAAATTGTGTTTTTTGACAGGTAGCTAGCAACAAAATGGCTATAGATGCCATTTAAATGCTCAGTGAACATTTAACAGAGAGATATGGAGTGAAGATCTAGGATTACTTTTGGGAATGTTTTTATTTCGCAGTGTCTTTAAACTGAAATAGTTTATGGTGTCGTTTTTTTGGTTGCTTTGTTTTTGTGCATTTATACATGAACTATTTCTTAATCTGCAACAGTGTGCAGATGTTCTTGACACGCTGCAGAGTGAATGTATGGAAACCTGATCATAAGATGACTGGAAGCTGAGGTCAGAATGGGTCACAACACTCATTCACAGTTTTTTATAAATCAAATCAAACTAGGTGTGACAGTCTGACCTGTGAAAATAAACTTACAGGTTCAGGGCCATCACTTTGCCTGACTGTGCTGCATTTAACAGGCTCACAGACATCCAGGTTATTGTGGCAGGAAATATAAACAGACTTCTCAACCTTCCCTTGACACATAAAGACAAGAAACTAATGGGAGGACTGGAAAAACAGTCTCTTTGGTGGGATTTCTCGTAGCTCCATCTCTGGGAAACGACATCACAGTATGTAATAAAATAAAACACAATCATCCACCTGACTTGAGACATTGTCAGTTGTAAGTCATGGTAGTAGAGCCAGATCCTTGGTATAATAGTGTAGTTAGCATTAGAAACATAAAAGCTTTGTTTGCCACTATTAGCCTGTAACAACTGCCAGCCAGTTGGTGAGCTTCACCATTGCCTGGAAAACACTGCCACTGCTCTGCTATCACCCTGGAACCAGACTGTGAACACAAAAAGAAAGATAGGGATCTGCAAATCTCAGTTTTGGATGATTCAGAAACAAAGAGAGGAAAATGTTTGGGAGGTTTGGAAGAGAAAGGGCTTTTGACTCTATGAACAGGTGTGACAGATGTGTGGCTTCTAATTCTGCAAACAGCCATGATCTACCACCCAGAAGTACGCGCACACACCATTTACCGACCTGCATGATTTGTTGAGGCACGTCTTGTTTACTGATAGCTATCAGCACCTTCTCATTTCTGCTACACAGAAACAGAGCAGCTTTCTCTGAGAACTCATTTACATCGACGCAACAGTTGAAAGAGGTCAAACACAGCTGTGTGCTACAGCACAGAAATGTGCACTCAAATTTTTTTTTTTCATATTAAGGCAAAACTTGTTGATATGGCCCCGTAACAGAGTTTGAGAAATTTAACTTCCACTAAAAATATAAGATGATGGGTGGTTGGAAGGGTGTGAATACTGCCTTCCATCCCTCATCTTGCTGTTCCACTTAGTCTTGAATTGCTTATTGTTATTACTCTAATAGCACAGCAGCTTTCCCCTCTGAGGGGCCTTTGAGGCAGAACTGCACAGAGCCACAGATTGGTCAGGTTACAGCACAGATGACTACAGGGAAACCTCACCATCTACACTGTGTAATGCCCACTCTCTTGGGAAGTGGGAGGCAGCAGAGAGTGCGGAGTGACGAAGACCTAACAGCCATTAAGGAGTTTTAAGTGATATTTCTGCAAGCCCACCAAAATGCAGGGAAAATGTGTTTTCCCTGCCATCAACCACCTAGCAAATGAAAATTTGAATTTCAGTCATTCAATAGTTGCTAGACCTTTGTGACTGTGATTTAAAATCCCATCAGCTGAAGCAAAATTTTGAGTGGTGACATTACAGTATGCACTCCTGCCTATGCTGAAGCCAAAACATTTCCATGCTGATGAGATCTGAGCTTGAGATTAGTCAATTTTGCTCTGAATTTGAACTTTTTGTTTTGTTTTTCTCTATTGTTGGAAACAGTTCAGTCAATTTACAACTACGATGACAAAGTATAGTGTTCAGCCGGAAGTTATGTGTAGGTGAAAAAAAAAAGCAGAAATAAAGCAACATGCATATACTTTTATGAAAACTGCTTCTCTAAGATTCAGTTAAATCTTTTCTAGAGTGACTAAACCCAAGTTTATTTCTGTAACAAACAATATTGTGTTCAGAATTCACTCAGTGAACATTAAATTTTTTAAATAAGTAAACAACAAAGACAAATTAAAAGATTCAATCAAATGAAACAAAAAAAAAAAAAAAAACATAAAATTTGATGAGAAAACTGGAGAACTGCAAAAATGTTCATGGTTACAACTTAAAATGTTATTTTTTCCACAGGAACTTCTCATTAGTTTTCCAGAGACTCTTGCTCTCCTTCTCTGCTGACACAGTTCTAGCTGCAAAGTTAGTGGTGACACAAACTCTCTGCACTTCTTCTGGGTCTGTTAATCTATTGATACTCTCCTCATTACCCTCATTCAGGATCTCCCAGAAGTCCTTGCGACTCCCCTTCGGTGCCTGTGCTGATGTTTTGAACTGGTGTGTAGTTTGGGTGCGTAAGCTTGAATTGGGATCAGGAGTGATTGTGGATGGTGAAGGCGTGGTGAGACTGGCATTTGCAGAAACTACACATGGTGTTTTGGGGGTGCTCTTGTGTTGAGCACTCTTGGATTTGGGTTTTAGCAAGTCATCTAGGATGGAGGTATCTCCTATCAGATCTGTTAGGAAGGAGTGACTGGTGGAGACAGAAGGAGCCTCAGAATTTTCTCTCTGCCCTTGCAAAGTTTCACTCGTCCTCAAAGATGATTTCTGCTCTTGCTCTCTTCCTTGCGCTGTGGGTTTGGATACCACGGTGGAACTGCCATGGCTGAGGTCCGAAGAAGGGGCATCTCTGTCTGTGCAGTTCAGGCAAGCAGCAGCCTCCCCAGACCCCAGACCACTGCTGCTGACTCGATTGCCGCCAAGACCATCACCAGCTATGTGGGCTCCAGAAGTAGAAACACTACCTCCCTTTGTCCGCTTGAGTCCTCTGGCACTGCAGACCATCTCGTCCTGCTCCTCTGACTCAGGACTTGGAACATCACTTAGAGGTTCCAGCACATTCCTTTGTGAGATTCTTTGCTTTTTGCAAGGTTTTGAAGCGTCCCCTTTTGAGTTTCTAGCCTTTTTCTGTGGCACAGATGCTTTGTTTTGCGACGTTTCACGTTTAGCTCTGGGATTCTTTTGAGCAAATATCGAGTTTTTTGTGAGTTCTGAAACATTCTTTTGTGGATTTCTGGTCTCTGAGGTAGCAGCTGAGGGGGAGGCTTGTGCTGAAACAGGTTGTGGGAAGTTCTTTTTAACCGTATCCGCCAAGTCAGGGAGGTTCAATGAAGTGTAATACTGCTGAAGCAAGGCCAGCCTGTGGGTTGAATTTTTTCTCAGAATATCAACAGCAAACTGGTAAACTGAGGGAAATTTGAATTTTTCTGCCATTTCCTCCAGCTGTTGCCTGGGGGGAAAAGATAACAAAGGAAAAAAAAAATTTTTTTTTTAAAAATCAGAAAACTGTTATATACTTGAAGACAACAAGATATTTTTTTAATAAATGGCTTCTCCTAACCTATATTTACAAATGCACAGTAAGATCAAGGTGAGAATCTGGCACTTGTGATCATCAAGTGCTTTAAAATCACACTCTTTAAAAAAGCCACAAAGCCTATCCTATTAACCAGATATTGAGTCAGGCCTAACTTATGATAAATAATACATATTCAGGTTCATATCCAGAAAGTATTTTTCCTGAGCTCCTCGGCAGTCATTAAAACGCTGCTCTAACAAGTCATGGGGACAGAAATACCTCAAAGTCACTGGTGGTAAAGCAGCATTATGGTGGTGTTACTAACATTTGTGGCTTTTACTGGAAAAAACAATAAATAAAAGTAGGGGCAGTAAAACGTGAAGCGCATGTGGATTTTAATCATTAAACACCAAGGTTAACTGAGGCGATATCAATATAACTAGTGTGTATTTTTGCTCCCTGGTGAGCCTCCGGGCAGAGACACAGCTTTCCCCTTGGGGAGTGAGACTGGAGCCACAACCGGTGTCTGTGTGTCTGAGGAAAGGGGTGGAGGTGATGCAGCAGAACAGAATCGTGTATTTGAGCGGTATGCATGCGAGTGTGTGTAAATGCTTGTTAGGATGTGTGTGTATATGGATCAGAGTGGGTTTGGAAGTCCTAAGGCGATCATTTTTGGTTAGTCCCAGGAGGGCTGTGGTTGTGAAGGGGAAAACTCCTGCACTGTTGGGCATGGTCATAACTGGGTAATCTTTGGCACGATGCTGGGAAATAGGTGGAAGGAAAAGCTCAGAGGTGGTCCCTCACTAAATACACACACACACACACACACACACACACACACACACACACACACACACACACATACAATTACTGAGGCCCAGGTGGGGGCACTCAACACTAGATCGCCGGTAGGTTTTGGCCTCCTTCCTCACTGCTAGAAATTCCTCTTTCCTTTCCTTTCCTTCCCTCCCCATTACCCCTACTTAACATTCCTCTCATTCACTATCTTGTTTTTTTTCCTATCAGAACTTTTTTACTCTTTTGCTGCAGTTTCCTTTAACTAGAGTCATTCTTCCATCGTCTTTCCTACGTCTTCACCATCCAACCTCTTTTGCCCTTGACCTTTCTTCTGATCATAAATCCGTGATGTTAGCTTCTACTACTTAATCTTACTCTGTTTCTACCTGCAAATGGCTTTGGGAGTCTCGCCAATGATGAAGGTGTTGTGTCTGGTGTGGTGCACACTCTTGCTGGTAAAGATGACTGGATGATCCACACTGAGCTCCTGCGGCTTGATAGTGGAATGGCAGGGCTCACTGTCTGGCAAGCTCGCTGACAAACTCTGGCACAATCAAACAAGAGTAAAGTCCACTCATTGTCAAGTTACTCAATAACTATATAGCTTATAATACAGGAGTTGTCTCTAAACTTGCAAAAACAGCTTTTTTAATTAAAACAATTAACAAATACTGCACAACAATAATTTACAAGTAACATTCCTATGTGAGAAAAAAAAAGCCCATTGTGTTTGTATATTGGGTGAAATGACCCTTTAACTAGCCATCAACACAGGGCTAAGGGTATGGGTGTTTGACTGGGGGCTCTATATTATATGAAGAATCAGTGGACCAGAACAGTGTTTGAAGTTTGTACCTCTTGGGTGCTGAGGTGATTGGCTGGGAGCTGCGAGTACATTTTGCGTTCAAACACATCCCGTACAGCAGCTCTACTGATCAGCTCCTCTGCTTTGCTCCCACCCACCACGCGCTGGTTAGAGTGGGTGTACACCACCTCCTGCACATCTCCTTAAAAAAAAAAAAAAAAAAAAAAAAAAAAAAAAAAAGGTACATAATTAATGCTGAAATTTAGTTTCTTAAAATGTTTTGATCATTGTTAAAAGAAGTACTGGAACTAACCTAGCACGTTGTCAATAGTTCCATTCTTTTCCTTAGATACCAGGGACGTCTGACTTTTCAGACCTGTGAATGAAGCAGCCTTCGGCATTACTGCTTCTTTCTCTGCTGTGCCTGTTGCAGCTCTTCGCCTCTGTTTTTGCAGTTCAACTCTGGATCTTTCTGTCTGTGGACTTGCATATTCGTCCTCTGAAGATGAGAATGTCTCTATATTTACTGTGTATTTTGATCTTCTTTCATCCCTTTCACTTTGCCTCTTTTTATTGTGGTTTAGCCTTCCACTTCCCTTCTCTCCTCTATCATGTAAATTTAAATCATCCTTCTTCGACCACGTCTTTGCCTCTAGATCGAAATCTTCAGATTCATCAGAGTAACCCTCAAAATTGTGTTTTTTGGGAAATGCTGTTTTGAGCTCATTAACTTTATTTTTGTCTAGTTTAGAGTTTTTATTGCTGTCTTCATCCACAGTCCTTTTTTCACTTATCCACTGTTTAAGGCCTGTGTCGTCTTGTCTCCCCTTATCTCCACCCGCTCCATGTTTTCTGTCTGAACTGCTGGATGTGTCCCACGTTTTTGTTCCTAAAGGGAGACCGATATTTCCTCTACTGGGGGTGGATGTGTCTTCTCTCTTTTTATCCTCTTCCTCAAAGGAGCTTCCTTCCTCCTCTGGACTTGTTTCCCCTTCTAACTCTGGTGCTTCTTTGACCCTTTCAAGGAGTTTGGAGAACCCATGCTGGAGGAGACTCATTCGACCAGGACTCCTGTTGCAATCATCTGTACTGAGGTTTGAGGCCTTTCTCTTGAGCCCCTGCTCCTCCTCATCCTCTTCACTGCTGAAGTCCAGCACCCCTCTGGGGACCTTTGATGCACTGCTGATCTCCGTCACTGGTTTATCACTGGGTCCAAGGATATTTGTAGATGAAGAACCTCCAGGTTCCTAAAACAGTCGACACACAGTAGAGACAGACTGACAAAGAAAGGACAAGAAGGGCAGGCAATACAAGAGCACTGGGTCTCAGTGCAGTAGCAGTTAAGTAAAAAGAACAGCGTGCTGCACACTCCCGGGCTGGCTAGGAAAAGGATAAGGAGTATCATTGTGTAAATAAATAGCTGAACAGTAAAAGACAGACTTCGGTGTGGTCTGTGCCTTACATTAGGATAAGCAAGTAATGAGAGCAAGCTGTTTTCATGCAGCACCACAAAAGAAGTGACAGAATGAGAGCCTCGTCCATCAGTGTCATATACAGAATGTAAAATGTTGTCTGTGAGAAAAGGCCCTTTAAGTCATATTCCAGGTTCTACTGGGCTTGATGTTTTTGTAAGTACTAAATAATTATGGCATGTTGGTTTGGAAGTTTACAAGAAAAATTGGTCACTTTCACCCTGTCAGAACAGGAGCTGAGATCTGCTTAATGAGACTGTGTGGGCTGGTACACTGATGGACAGGAGGCTTTATGTGGGAATGTGAAGACAAGTGGGTTGCTTGGAAAGAATGACAGAGTGAGGGATGGGAAAGTTGAGTGCCCCATGTTCTGGGTTTCAGAGAACAGCAGACTACTCACGCCAGCTCCCTTTGTCTCCTCCTCCTTGTCTTTGCCTGTGTGTGTACTCATCATAACACCAGCC
The DNA here is from genome assembly GCF_007364275.1 of Archocentrus centrarchus. Taxonomy (NCBI): domain Eukaryota; kingdom Metazoa; phylum Chordata; class Actinopteri; order Cichliformes; family Cichlidae; genus Archocentrus; species Archocentrus centrarchus. The sequence continues at coordinate 9,447,366 of NC_044354.1, forward strand.
TCCACTTGCCCTTCTCTCTGAGAGGAATTCATCAAAACAAACATTTCAATGAATGGCATCAACCCAGTTTTGCCATAGTCATCAACAAAACACAATCTTTCACTTTTGAACTTTAGTATAACACTGTGTGTGTGTCTATATTTGTGTGAGGACACATATGCATGTTTTTCTCACTGTCTGACATGAAATCAGAATAAACCTTTCCTGTTTTAGGTCAATTAGGATTACCAAAATTATATATATTTGCCAAATGCCAGAATAATATGAGAGAGAATTTTTAAGGCATTTTTATTACTTTCTGCAAAGTCAAAAGTTTACATACATTTCATTAGTATTTGGTACCACTGCCCATAAACTGTATGACTTGGGTCAAATGTTTTGGATATCCTTCCACAAGCTTCTCACAATAGTTGGTAGGAATTTGGGCCCATTCCTCCTGACAGGACTGGTATATCTGAGCCATGTTTGTAGGCCGCCTTGCTCGTACCTGCCTTTTCAGCTTTGCCCATAAATTTTCAACAGGATTGAGATCAGGACTTTGTGATGGCCACAACAAAACATTGACTTTGTTAACCTTAAGCCACTTTGTAACCAGTTTGGCAGCACACTTCAGGTGATACTTACACACTTTATGGACAAAAGCACTGAGCGCATTACACCTACAGGAGCTGCTCAGCCATTGAAACCCATGCCATGAAAGTCCCGAACAGTCTTTGTGCTGATGTTAATGCCAGAGGAGGTTTGGAACTCTACAATTATTAAATCAGCAGAGCATCCGCGAATCTTACGCCTGCCGTCATGTTTATTATATTACTTTATTTTGTGTAACCAATGTTTCCTTCAATTTAAGAAAAAGGTCTGTATAGTGTGAGAAGCAAACATGCGAATGTGCAGGTGTGGGATGTAACAAAGACTTCTGCACACTACACTTCTCTGCACATGAAACTCCACTCTGTGATTCAACGTGGTCTGCGACTGGGTGGCTAAGTTTCTGTAGTTCCTAAACACTTCCACTTTACAGTTGATTGTGGATTATCAAGGATGAAGAAATTTTACAAACTGACTTGTTGCATGTATGCATCCTCTTACAGTACCATGCTCAAATTCAGTGAACTCTTTAGAATGACCCATTCTTTCACAAATATTTTAAAAGGCAGACCGCATGGCTAGGTGCTTGATTTTATTCATCTGTGGCAATAGGACTAAAAAAAACCTGAATTCAAAGATTAAGAGGTGTGACCAAGTGCTTTTGTCCATATAAGGTAATTATCATGTAGATGGAAGTATGTACTAGTTTTCTCTGCGCTCTGGGATGATCAGAACCAGAACATTCATACCTACCTAGTGCAGCTAAAGTCTTGATATTGAGTGGGAAATCAAAAAGCCCAAGACAAGAAATACCAAAAGTCTTTTTGGTTTGTGAAACCCTGAATTGCAACTGTGGATATAAATCAGTGGGATGATGTGGGTCCAGGCAGGCAACAGAACACACAATCAAACAGTAAATGGCCTGTTGGCTATCAAACCTCTAGAATCTTGCGGGTGAGACATGTCCCTTGGGTTTGCAGCCTGAAGAGGTTTTTGATCCCGAACAGTTCACCCTTATGGTCATCACGCCCCTGCACTGCTTCAAAATACCGCCGGGAGCTCTCCTTGCCAACTACCGAGCATTGCAATTGCTGGAACGTAGGAGAGAATGTGGAAACGCAGTAACTGAAATATATACTGTAGGTTAATCTTTTTGCCAAGCTTGTGAAACACAGAAAGAGGTTAATAATAACATTAATGGTTTGGTTAAAGAAGAAACTAAAGAACTAGAAAGTGGTGTTTGACTGTAACAGATACAAGAAAAACACTACTGTAGTACTTCAAGTTTTCTGATATTGCAGTACGCTATTTTTTTACATTTGTCAACTTTACATATGTAAACAAATGTTCATTTTCCCCCATACCCACAGGCAATGGAAGCCATCTGAGAGGTTATCCCTGTATCCCAGTATTTTTATCCTTTAGATATATACATTATGTAAAATGCATATCACCTTATGTCTAAGTGTTCAGAATTGTCTGGTACCTGTTTGTAAATTTGTCGCAGGTATATGACCTCTTCTACGGTCCCCAATGAGATTAGCCTAAGGACAGTCACATCCCTGCACTGGCCAATGCGATATGCCCTGGGGAGATGAATAAAGACACACAGTATGATGTTTCTTAATTGCACAAAGTGGTGTAATAACACAAAGCATTTATGCCTTGATTTTGGATACAGTATGTAACAATTAGCAATTATCAGAATATTGTTAGGTTAGCTAAAGAGCTGCAGCAAAATACTGCAATGAAAGAAAAAAAAAAATCTAACCAGTGCTCAGGCTGCAACGTACCTGTCAATAGCCTGAAGGTCATTGGCTGGGTTCCAGGTGGGGTCAAACAGCACCACAACATTAGCACCAACAAAGTTAAGACCAAGGCCACCCGCCCTGATAGAAGAGACTCGTATCAGTAGGTTCATGATTTTTTTCATTTTCCCCATACAGCCCATATTGATGCACCTTTTAATATTTTAATTTTAATATAAAATAGCACTTAGGATAAAATGAATTGCTTCAAGTGTTATTTCCAACTAACATGGTGGAAACCAGGCAGAGGTTGATGTGAGAGGAGCTATTGAAGTCTCTGACGATCTGCACACGCTCTTTGGATTTGGTGGAGCCGTCCAATCTGGTGAAGTCCAGACCCTCAGCCATGCAGTAGCTCTCCAGCACATCTAACAACTAAGAGATTCGATACACATCAAATGATTATTAAGGATTAAAGTGCCCCAGAAGCAGATCCCAGGCTACTTCTTATAGAAGACACGTTAAGCTGCACAGAGGTGGTGAGGAGGGCACAGAGAATCCAGACAATTTTTAAAAATAAAACGCCCCATGCAGACTAAATGCTTTGCTTCTTAAATGCTGCCAATTCGATTTAAAGAAAATGTGAAGGACGCAACAAAACTGCTTTGGAGAGGGGACCTCACAAAACACACACCTGGTGTATTCCCGGAGCAAGTGAAATTAAACTGAAAAGAAGGCAAAAAACTATAACTGCTGACTGATATACCTGGATCTAATAGGCACTACACTGTATCAGGTGATTACAACCATTAGACTGCAGTCTCTGAGTCTAATTATCTTTACCACTGACTAATAATGAATTAAAATAATCCAGCCTAGAACTAATAAATTCAGCCCTACTCTGAGACAGGATATTTTTAATTTCTAGCAATATTGTGCAAATTAATGATGGTAGGCCTACATATTTGTTTAATGTTCACATTGAAGGGCATATCCTGGTCAAAAAAAAAAAAAAGGTCCTGGTCCCAGCACAGACCCCTGTGGAACTCCATGACTAACTTTTGTGCGTGAAGAAGACTCCCCATTTATATGAACAACTTGGAATCTATAAGCTCGATATAATTCAGTGACCACATGGATGTGACTAGGCAAATCAAAAAGACCCTGATGTCTAAAATCCAAACTACACTGTGAGCATTGAATTATTTTCCAGTGAGAACACACCTCATGCTGTTATTTATTCACTCCTTGCACAACATACAGTATATCTTCAATCTCACACACTGCTCTCACCTTGGTTGAGAGGGAAAAAATAAGTACTTTATCTCTCCTTTGCAGATAAAATTTGAGAAGCTTCTGCAGCACCTAAAAGAAAAGATAAACCTGTTAACGCCTTCACAGCCTGTGAAGAGGGCACCACTCTGGGTTTTGTGCTTTACCTTCATTTTCCCACTGTACATTGGGTCTGACAGGGCTTCAAATGCTTCATTTTTGCATCTGTGCACAAAGTCTGGAAATTTCTGGAACACCTTTGCACAAATGGCACTCACATACTTTTCCTAAAAGAAACCAAAGGAGTCATTTTAATGAATCAAATCTGAAAAAATACTGGGAGAATTTATCCATGAGCTACGCAGCTGTAATTAACTGGGATACTAAATTAGATACAAAGAAACACAATTCTACCTGTTTCTTGCTGGTGCCTGAAGTAGACTGAAGCAGTGCGACATGGTTGGCAACTTTCCTCAATATGGCCAGATAACTAAAGTACAGCTCCTTCATATGAACACCATCAGAGTTTGTCTACAATAGAAGGATAATAATTAATATAAGAGATAAATCTTTAATTTATTTTGTACCTTTTTATACATGTGATTTTTACACAAAAGAATAATCTTTCCTTCCTGTATTTATGGGATAATTAATTGGTCACCTGTAGCAGGCTATATTGAAGTGTTTTGAATTTGTATTGTTTAAATGCTTCATTAAAAATAAACTTACCTAATGAAAAAATTAGGTACCTCCACAGAGATACTTTATACGGACTGCAGTTAAAATAGTTTGTGTTATTTTGATGTGATACTTAAAGGTGGGAAAAGTAAAAGATTAAAAAAGAAAAAGTCTCACAAATATCCAATAAAAGGGGAATTGCAGAGTCAACTTCAACATATACAATCAATCAAGTTTTGCTCAGTACATTACAAGGGCACACAACAGCAAAAAAGAAGAACTAACTTTATAGCAGCAGCTTCTGCGGGTGCGTCCACTATGACAATCACATTTTTCTGATGACCTCAGCAGTAATGTCACGTCTTCAGTGTCCAGCACTGCCTGATACACAGTCTGCTGAAAGTCTGTCATAGAGCAATACACCACCTGGGACAAAACACAACACATACATAAGCTGTTTCAAAAAAAAAAAAAAAAAAGAAGGTAATTAAAAAGTTAAAGGTGTATAATTGATAGGAGTCTGGCTCAGTCTGACATCCAATCTTACCCTGTCGTCCTTCTTAGGCAGTTGTTCTTTGATAAGAGCTTTAGTCCTTCTAAAGAACCAATGAGAAATCTTCCTCACCAGGGCTCTGACAGTTTTCCTCCCTGTAGCAAGAGCACGTTTGGTTGCGCTGTGCCTCTGCCCTTGCTCAATGGGGTCTGAAAATGTGTTCTTGAAATGTCCTAAGCTGCCAAGACACCATGGTATGGCCCTAAAGAGAACAGCTGACATAAATTTCCACTACTAGGAACCAAATAACTATATAAATATGCTTGTGAGCAAGTGATGTGTACAAACCTGTTTCCCAAAAAAGCTCACTAGATAGAATTTAAATTGAAACAATGCAATTCATTATATTTAATTGAAAATAGGGCAAAGTATGAATATCAAACTGAGATTAAAAAAAAAAAATGCTAATTTTTGAGGAGCTCGATCACATTTATGATGGACTAAGGCAATGTGTTAAACTGTTCTTGTTAGTGATGAGACCAGAGACAAGCATTCATGGTGGTGTGGGAGTGTATTAGTGCCCAACTCTTCACATCTGTGAAGGGACCAATAATGTTGAACAGTTACAGATCTTTTTCAGGGAAATCTTTGCTTATTTCAGCAGCATGGTGCCAACCCACATTCTGTTTGTATTAAAAGAGTCCAGGTGCTAAAATGCCTCCCTGCAATCCAGACATGTGATCTATTAAGAACTTTTTCTTTTGGCTGCTCCCTTTAGGGACTGGCACAGCAGATCGTCTGCCTCCATCTCACCCTATCCCTAGTATCCTCCTCTGTCACACCAACCCTCTGCACATCTTCCTTCATTATATCCATGAATCTTCTCTATGGTCTTCCTTTTTACCTCCTGCCTGGCAGCTCCACCTTCAACATCCTTTGTCAAATATATCCACCATCTCTCCTCTGCACATGTCCAAACCATCTCAACCATGCCTCTCTAACTTTGTCTCCAAATCACTCAACCTGAGCCGTCCCTCTGATATACTTCTAATTTTGTCCATTCTGGTCACTCCAAATGAAAATCTTAACATCTTCAACTCTGCCATGATAAAAACAATAGAGGAGGCCAAGAACTGTTGAGCAGGTGAAATCCTACATTGGTCAAACACTTACAGAGGTCTGTAAAAAGATGGGGTGAAGTGAAACAGCATCCCCTGCCCCAACATGGTATTGGCTCCAAATTCAAAACAAATATGTATTTTTCAAACAATAAAACATGTTGCCTTTGCTCTATTTTCAATCAAATACATGATTGAAACAGATGATTTTGATGTCAATGCATTGTTTGATACAGGCTCAAAAACTTTTTAAAAATAAAAGGTCGTAATATGAATTATAATTTTAAGGTTGTAAATTTAACCTACCAATCCATAACACACCACAGCTCCTCAAGGTTGTTCTGTAAGATGGTTCCAGTGAGACCAATTCTGATCTGATGGAAATATTAATGCAAAACTAGCATTAAAAGCATGACTCAAAGCTTGCTAATGTGTGCAGCTTTAACAGTAAGTCAAACAGCATCAGTATCATCTTTTAATTAACAGTGTGATAATAGTATTCTGAAATAACAACACAAGCTCTCTGACCTTACATCTTAGCTCCTTCATGGCCTGAGTGATCTGAGAGTTTGGATTTTTTATCTTGTGAGCCTCATCCACAACCACAGCAGACCAGTCAATCCTGCAGGACAGAGGCATATTTTAGGGATAAATAGACAGGGCAAATTTATTTATGGAGTAAAATGCACCTAAAATGTATTTAAAGTGCCTTAAAAATGAACTGAAATAGAAATAAAACATTTCTTAAGTAGCCTAATTTTTAAATAGCACTATAATACATATATGTACTACACTTGTGTTTTGGGTGTGGGTCTTACTTATTAAACTGATCCAGGCAGAGACGAAGTGTCTCATAGGTAGTGAGGGCAATTTCAACTCGCCCCTTCTTAATACGGGCCAGCTCTTCCTCTTTCCTCAGTCCATGGACCACCACACACTGGAAGTGACCCCATGTGTCCAGCTCATCTTTCCAGTTGTAAAGCACTGACAGTGGGGCTACAATAAGGAACACCTTGGACAGATAACAGAAACTTCAAAATCATGATCGTGACAATTCAGTGCTGTCATTTGTTGCACTGGATCCGCATGTATTTTTCTTGACACAATACATTACAACACTGGTCGTGTTTTTATGTAAGCAGCATTTTTTAAATACTTACTTTGCTGGGATTACTTTGCTTAGATGGCAGCTGACTCTGCAGAAACTGGGGCCTGTTGTTTGCAATGTCCTCCCATGTGCCTGTTTTGTGCAATACGGCAGCAAGAAAACCAATGACCTAAGGCAGATCCAAGAGGTGAAGAGAAAGAAAGGAAGAGAGTCATGTGAAGCCACACTAAGAACAAACACTGGCATTTTAACAATTCTCGAACGGTGTTGCCAGCTGAAGTGCTTTGTACCTGTACAGTTTTTCCCAGGCCCATATCATCTCCCAGGATGCAACCTCTGGAACGGATGTAGTTATTGTAAATGAACCTGATACCTTCCCTCTGGTAATCTCTAAGGTATCTATTGATTGTGTAAGGGACTCGGTCTTCATCAACATCGCTCAGTTCTAAAGGGACACATAACCTGGGGCCTATCTGGCTGGTAGGAAACCAAGGTTTCTCTTGCATGAAGTCACTCAAACCAGGTCTCATCAGTTTTGAGACCGGTATGGCTTCCTTCTCTTGCTCTTCCACATCTTTATTAGTGTCTTTAAATATCACCCATGCTGTGTCCTCATTAAGAGAGGTGGAGGTTAGTCTCTGGATAGTGGCTTCTCTCAGAGTACCATCCCTTGGGTGCAGAGCCAGACAGCTGTCACCTTCACGCCAGGCTGCTGCAAAAATCATGGTGACATTTTATTAATCAACAATAATGTAGATGTATCAAACAATCACATAACTAAAGTACAGCTCCTTCAGAATATGTGCAAATTTAATCTTGTGCAAATATAACATTAGTTAAGACACTTAACAGCAATCTTTACAAATAGGAAAGAAATCTCTTTAGAGGAGGGGAAATTTAACACCCACTGCTAAAATATAGCTAACTAGTTTGTGAATATGAAACTGACCGTAAAAGCTACTCCATATAAATGTAAATATTCACTGCAAAGCTTAGCGGTTTGGAAATCCGTGAAAACAGATATACAAGAAAAACAGAATAAAAATACCTTTTCCAGCTGCAGAAGTTAAAGCCATCAGGAGGAAACATTGACTGCACTCTCTGGTTTTCTTCCGGTAGAGGAAAAGTCACTGTAGTGTTAGCCTGCTAGATTAGCTTAGCCATCATATACAAAAAAAAGGGAAAACGGTTAAGCAGGAGCGGAAAGCCTGTCCGTGTAAGTCGCTCGTACGTTATCCTCTTAGAAGAGCCTTTTATTTGAGGAAAAGGCACAACCAGACACACAGCAGCAGCCTCGGGTCCGCTGCGGGCTGTTCAGTGTTTATTTGTTTTCTCAAATAGTACCGCACTTTCGACAAATTCCACCGACGTAAAATAAATGTAAATTCAAAATGTCGTTTGTGCAAATTTATTTACTTAATTTAAGAAACATTTTAAATAATGAATGGTTTTATGATTCGATTTATTTTCCCACATTTTTAATTGTGAGTCTCTCTTGTGTGGAAAGTGCTGCGCACATTGTAAAGTGCCCTTTCCATGAAAAAAAAAAGTTTAAATGTAATTTAAAAAAAAAAAAAAAAAAAAAAAAAAAATATATATAATTTTAAAAAGAGAAAAATATAAAATCTGATTTCAAGTCAGTGTAAATAATAGTAATTAACCAATAACCTCATATAAATTAAACAATGCACAAATCAGTCACATTAATCCTTGCCTTGCCCACCTAGTTACACAGTTTTTGAGTTATTCCAAGCATCTTGGAGAACTGACACATTTCTTGGATTTTGACAGTCTTAATTTCTTTGTCTCTTTCCAAAATTGACTCTCAGACATTGTTGTGATCATGGTTGTATTGTTGTCATAACCACTAATGCAGGGCAGCTATGGTTTAGGTGAAAGAGTGGCTGGTCTATCAAAGGTTGACGGCTCAATCCTTGGCTTCTCCAGTCCATGTGTTGAAGCATCCTTTAGCAAGAGACTGAATGCAGAGTTTCACTCAATGCATTCATCAGTGTGTGAATGTTAGATACAAGTGCTGTATGAATATGTCTGTGTGACTGGGTGAATGAGATTTGAAAGTGTTTTAACTGCTCACAGTGATTATATAAGCACAAGTTCATTTATCTGCTGTCTGCCCTTGTTCCTCTCCCTGATTCAGCTCTTCATGGCATTGGGGTAATTCTACTTGCTGGCTGGGGTCTTTCTGCATTGAATTTGCACATTCACACTGTGTCTAAATGGATTCTCTGGGTATTCCAGCTTCATTCTACAGTCCAAAGACATGCATGATAGGTTAACTGATGGTTCTAAATTGGCCATAGGTATCAATGTGAGTGTGAATGCTTGTCTGTCTCTCTGTGTTAGCCCTGTGTTAAAGCCCTTCCAGATAGGACATGGCATGTGCTGTGCTGTGCTCTGAAACCCATTCTTTTCTCTGGCTTGCCCAGCACAATAAGGGTTTCCCACTGGTTCAAGCAAAGCACAGTGCAACTGTGCCAGCCAGGGAGCATTCACACAGCCAATGCAGGGAGCAGGCATATATAGTACACTTAAAAACTCATGAGCGGCTGCAAAAAATTATTTAATATAGGCAGAGTGCAGCAGTTAGCTCAATGCAATCTTTGGGCTGTCCACTCAACCTAACGATCAGTGCGGTGCATGCCACTTCGTGTGTGAAAGGCCTTTAGAGTGGTAACCTGTCCAGGGTGTACCCCACCTTGCACCCTGTGACAGCTGGAATAGGCTCCAACCCCCATTAATTGGATAAGTGGAAGAAAAATGAATAGAGGGCTATCTCATTGTATGCTGATTAAGACATTTCCCTCACTGGGCTCCACTCAAGTAGGGAGGATACTGACCATTTGTTGACCTTGTACATTAAGAATCTGGATATAAATGTAGTGAAGACAGAGGAGAACACGCCCCTATCCTACTGACTCCATAATTAACACTGCACAGATTCGCTGTTTCCCAGGAACCATCAAAACAAAAAAGCATGACAGAATATGGACTTCCTTCAATAGCTGAGAAGTTTAACCTGCCAAAGAAAATGAAGGTGCATTTCTTCACTTTCTCCATCACCACCAGGCATCCTGTTGCCATCCACAAAAGCAAATTGCAGCATGTCATGTTCTCCTGAGAAGATGATTTGCTGTGGTCTACTATGTCTCCAGGACCAGTACACCTCCAGTGCCCCAGGGCAGGCAAAAACTTTGTAGCTGAGCCCTCCTAACCAGACACAAACTCTCTGAGCCACTCCCTTCGTTGATCAGGACCATCACAACCAAATCCTCATGCCTCAAGGACAGTTTCTTCCCATTTGCAGGTAGCATCATCAACAAGCTTTTAAGTCCCCACCCTCATCACGGACTCTTATACCAACCCTAGCAACAATACAAAAAACTTGCCTCTTGTTATATTAATGCATATTTCTTTTTCCTGATAGATACCTGCGCAAACACAAGCACATATGTAATGCTAGAAAGTGTTAACTTTTGCACACTCCATTGATAGCAATTTGCACATTCCTGAACTATCCACTATTGTACCCTCTTTTTCCTAAACAAAGAGTCTTGTCACAAAAACTGCCCAGATTGTGTGCCGGGAACATTTTGAACTTTGCATGTATGTATAATATGTCACTGTCATCTTTGTCAGGTCTATTTGTAAGGACATAATTTGAGATATTGCTTGCCTAGTGGATTAAAAAAAAAAGATATGTCTATGAGGCTGGTGCAAAACTAGGAAGCAACAGCATCATCACATCAGCCAATTTTTCTCATCAGGTGCCAGAATGCCACACAATTCTGACATAAGATTTGCTCTGTTGAAGAGCAAAACCAAGAGACATGTCTTGCCTGTTGTCTGGGGCTGATATGGTGGCAATCAGTAAGATCTCTTTAAGGTTGTCTGCTGCTGTGCAGAACTGGTTTGTAAACATACACCAACACTATCTCAGTTCTCCATCCCCAATTTGATTTTCCCAAAACGTTGGCTATGGTGCTCCAGATGAGGCACGACTAGGTCTGCTTCCCGCCATGGTACACTGCCATACAAAAATGGAACTTTTTGTTCCTGCTTTCTCAACACTGGGAATTTATAGGGCAGCTGCTGCAGATGTTCTCATAAAGAAAGTCCAAACACTGATGTCAAACGGTTTACATACTGCACTGGATCTCTCACACTCTTGTTCTCTTACTGAACCACAAGGGCCTTCTCTGGCCTCATTTACAACATCACCACTCAAGCAGATAAAGTTGGAATAAACAGATCATTAGCTTTACCATTACCAGACAAGAACTTCATATCAGTAGCCCTTTTTCAAAGTGACTAGTTGACTTTTTTGAATTACTGTGTCAATTGCTGGATTTTGTTTTTAATTTCTGAAATCAGTTGTTGGCTTTAAAACGTAGTTGAAGCTTTGCTTTATTTTATGTACTTTATTGTTTTGTACAGCACTTTGGTCAACTGTTGTTGTTTTGTTTTTTTAAATGCTTTAGAAATAAATTTGACTTGACTTGACTGTCATGGTCCTGGGCCTCATGCCCAGCATTTTGTGTTATGTTTCTTTAGGTTCTGTTTTCATTTGAGATTCCTGTGTTTTAGTGTTTATATGGTTTTGGTTCTTAGTTTATTTTAGGTTATAGGTCTTACTAGTTTCTGGTATTTATATTGAATTCCTGCTCCCTGTGTTGTCCTTCCTGCATCTCTGTGTTTAGGTGTGTTGTCTTTGTCTTTGTCCTTTGTCTCTTGTGTATTCTATTCCTTGTGGTCTGTTAAGTCTGCGTGTGCATCATGGTTGGTCACTTTCTGTTTTATTTTGACAGTCCTGTGTTCCCTGTGCTTTGTGTTTGGTTTAGCTTCCTTTGTGTAATTAGTTTCATTTTGTTCACCTGTTCTCTGCTGTCTCCACTCTCCCAATTACCCTGTTTGTATTTAAGCCCTGGGTTTTCTTCTGTTCATTGTTGTGTCCTCATCTTTGTTTCCCTGCTCACGCATCCCCTTTTGTTTTCTGAGTGTGTCACATTATGGTTGACGTCTGCCCCCTGATTTTGTATTTTTGCCATTCTGCCATTGTTATTCAGGTCCAGCATTAAAGCTGCCTTAAACCTTTAATTTTGTCTTGTGCGTCCTGCATTTGGGTCCACCCCTGCCAGCCACACGACCTAATTGTTACAGCTTCTTGTTAAAACAGGGGAATAAATATGTATTTTATTTAATCTTTCATCGTGTGTGTATGTGTCTGTGTGTCTGCATCATCATGGCAAAATGTGAAACCTAATCTTACATCTGTCTGTTTGCCTGTGAATGATTATTCAATGTGGTAACATCACAACTGTGCAGGATGCAGTCACAAAGGTTTGTAGGTGTTTAGCTCACATCAAAATGAAGTCAAAGTTAGGTGAGACATTTGCCTCAGTTTTCCTGTTGTGGTCAAAAAATGTTTAAGTTATGAGTCTTCAGTTCAACAAGGAGCACCTTTTCACACGGAAAAATATTTTCTAATTACCCAGTAAATTAAAAATAGTAAATCTATTTGGCTGTTCTATAAGACGCCTTACTTATATATGAGAAGTAACATTAGTGAGATTTTTGGATTACTGCAGTGATCACTTCTGAAATGTAGCTGATGAGAAACAGCACTTAGGTAAGTGCAGTTAGTTTTCACTTCTATTAAGTAATGACTGTGTTTATAACATTCTTGTGGTATCTCAGCTTTGTGCTTACTTGAGCTGTCTCTTTAAATGATGTCATTTTCATCACATTTTAATCTCAGAAGACAGAAGGGGAACATTTTCAAATTCATTCCAATTAGGTCAGAAGGGTTCACTCTCTTGTATCCGCAATGAAATCTCCACACTGGCCTTCCTAAAACCCCACCTGGATTGACTTAAGAAAATTCACTTTTGCGGAAGAGGTGTTTCCTACAGCAACACCTTTAATCTCAGATTTATTTGCTTCAATTGAAGTTTGGTTTGAATAAAACATAGTGTTGGACCAGACATGGCTGAAACTTCTGTCATAGGTTGTAATCAGCGCTTAGAAAAACCTGAATGGAAGTCTTGTCCTATGCTTGGGAGCTTGGGAAACACTCCTGTGTTTCACCACCTCTCTCTCATGAGTCAGAAAGTCCGCTGTGAGCCAAAAGCAATTACTACTGTGCCAAAAATGACAGCTTCAACTTCATAAGCACTGATTGCACAGATGGAAAATTAGGTTGATAATTCATGCCTTTCTTTTTGTCTCAGTTGCTCAATTCATCTGTTTAATTCATTCATAGTATGAGTGTGTCCTGCAAAAGCTGAAAACTGCTTGATGTAAATTATGTAACATGCAGACCCAATATGCAGGACTCAGGAGACAAGACTCAAAAGCAGCTTTAATGCTGGTCTCTCCAAAATACAAACAGAACATGTAAACAAGGCAGAGCTGGAGCCAGGAATACCGAACTTAATTAATGGAAACACACTGAACTCAGGATCACAGCAGGAGGGAGGACATGTCAAAGAACTGAGCTTAAAAACACACAAGTTAATAAGGAAGAGAGGACACAGCAGGGGAAATAAGACACAGGTAAACAATCTTACTAACAACACAAGGGGTAGAAAAATGAAACAATGCACATGAGACAGGAGACTAGCAAAATAAATCAGTGAGTAACTAAACACGGGACACAGAAACACTGACTTGACACACAGCACAAGAGCAAAAGAAAACAACCTCAGGTAATCAACTATAATTAAAATTTATAAAAGGAAGCAGAACCCAGAATGAGAATAAAATCATGGAGAAAAAAGCTAGAATAAAAAAACTCAAAATGGCTAGAACGAAGAACAATCTAAGCAGAGAAATATAAAGGTGAAGCGTCTAACCATAACCAAACTAAGAAATAAACTGAAGATACCAAGACGTCCCTGATAAAAACAGTCTACTTGACCTGGTTGTGAGAAGAGGGCCTTGATGGAGGGACCAAGAACTGAACAAAGAAAAGTAGGGATAAGGAACACACAAGTACAAATCACAAACACACAGGTCTGAGGGTTGACCTGGCCATGAGGACCAGCAGAAGACACAAAACAGATCAGGGATGCAAGAAGATGCAAAACAGTCCAGGGGGCTGACCAGGGAACCAGAAGCGGATACGAAGCAACTGGCAGGATGACCAGCAACAGAGACAAATCAACTCAGGGACCCACGGCCTCAGGCTCAGGCAGCACAGACCCCTTAGGGTCAGGTTCAGACTAAAGCAGCATGGGACCCATGGACTCGGGTTCATGTTCGGGCAGCTTGTGACCCACGGGCTTGGGTTTGGGCTCAGGCAGAGGCTGCTCAGCAGGATCCACTGTCTTCTCTGAAGACTGAGGTACTGGCCACTCTCACGCTGGGAACAGAACAGGTGCATGGTGCCTAGTCTCTAAAGAGGCCCTGGGTGGAGCTAAAGTTTCTGGGGATACAGGTGGTGATCATAAATAGTCTCTGGGGATGCCCCCAAGCGGGGCTACAGTGTGTGGAGCTGTTGCTGGGGCTGCAGTGATGCAGGGGTGCAGAGCTGTTACTGTTACTGCTGTTGCTGCTGCAACAAATCTTGAGTGCTGGTTAGCTGCTCCTGCGGTGAGGCTTGTGTGAGTAACTGTCACTGCTGTGATATGATGAGCAGCGTCTCCAAGGACCCACTTCCTCTAAGAGGAGTTGGAGGAAGTGGGTCAAGGCAAGTAACAGGCAGTCTGTGGCAGGTGGGTGGCTAGCAGGGTGCATGTTAAGTTTACCCACTCTGACAGTACGTGAGGATTTGAAAAATGGGCCAGGCACCCAGGAGACACGCCGTCCACCAGGACCACAACTTCCGGTGGGAGCCTTTGTTGCCGGACAAGTCCTCTGTGATCCAGGGTGAACCATGGCTTCAATCTAAAGTTGTTTTTTTTTAATATAGAAAGAGCTACCTGCTCCCACTCACTAAAATCCACATCAGCTGGGTCCTTCTATCATATAACAGCAGTGTGGAATGCAGCCCCAATATGCAGGACTCAGGAGACAAGACTTAACTCAAAAGCAGCTGAGGAAACAGCTGGGGAAACAAGACACATGTAGACAGGATCTAACTGATGACACAAGACAAAGCAAAACAAAACACAATGCACACAAGACAAGAAACTGGCAAAATAAAACAGAAAGTAACTAAGTATGGGACACAGAAACACAGACCTCAGGGAATCAACTATAATTACAAATTACAAAATGAAGCAGAACCCAGACTGAGAATAAAATCATGGAGAAAAAAGCCAGAATACAAAACTCAAATTGGCTAGAAAGAAAATCAAACTAAGCAGAGAAATATAAAGGTAAAGACTCTAAAGCATAAGCAAACTCAGAAACAAGCTGAAGATATTTAACAATAGCAGAGCTCTGAAGACAAAAGAAAAGTGGGCAAAAAACTCAGGACCACAAGAAGCTGTCCATTCAAATGAATGAAAAATATTGGGAATGCCTTGAGGTAATTTTTTTCAAATTGGATACAAAATAATAAACTATTTCAAATGGTTGAAGGGAAGCTTTCCTGTGATATTATAATGTTCTACAAAAAAACTTATCAGTTATTAACATAGCATAATGTTCATCCATTTGGTTGGATACTAGTCTTGAGTGCCCACTCTGTGGATTTTTATAAGTGTTGTGACTATAGAGATCTCCTTTGTTGTTTGCAGTAACATTCATATTTTAAAGCACTGTCTATGTGCTATTCATTTTAAGTATGAATACATGAATATAAACTGTATTTTGACCAAAGGAGGAGGTATACAACTCCCAGGCAGTACTTGTAGTTTTAAATACAGTTAATAAGATAATTCACATCACTGACTTTTTGACATGATTACATCCTTAGAGACTGCACCACTCCAAATCATAGACAGTATGCAATTAAAACTGTCATCTATGTATTTATACTGGTTTAAAGATGCCAGGATGTCTCAGAATTCCTTTAAATTGTGTTGTCACAGCTGCATTTTTTTTTTTAACTGTACCCATTATCTTGTCATTGTCTCATTTATCATTATAAATGCAAGGGCTAGTCACTGTAAATAGTGTCCAGTTGTATAAGGCTTGAATCTGTTCTTTCTTTTTTTTTTTTTTTTTTTAAGGCGCTTCAAACATTATCCAGCGTGTCTCATTTAAACACCTCTTGTCATAGTGCTGTCAGACCTGCAGCTACGCTGAAATATACAAAACCACTTTTGGTCATTCTGATTTCTCTCACTGTGTTATGCTAACCTTCATCCACGAGTGGAGAATCCTGCAGCCTCTGTTGACCACTTTGGGGCCACAGACAGATGATGACGCAATGTATTCTGCTCAGCAAACTGATTTACAACATAGAAGCCTCTAATGACCTGAATTTGATGGGCAGTTCCCTTTGTCCTGCAGTGAGATGGAAAACTCTGCAGAGCAACATATTTACAATCAAACTGCCTCTCATTACACTGCAACCCGATAGAGGAGCCTTTTGTTTGTCTTCTTTGGCCACACTACCAGAAAGCTCATCAACCAGAAAGTATAACTGACTGTGGAGTCTGTTCGTGTGTGTGTGTGTCTGTGTGTGTGTGTGCCCTTGTGTTTGTGCAGTTGGCATCTTGCTACCAAAGGCTCCACAGGCCCTCTAAAAAAAACAGCTGATTAGATCGTTGACAACAAGAGTGTTAAACTGCGGGACAGAAACGCAACGGAAAGAGGGAAACATGTCTGATTTCTGTGTGTGTGTTACTCCACTCTAGTAATAATCACCCTCATCCTGCCAGGCATGGTGGGCAGGCATGAACTGTTTGATACTGAAATGAAATAACTGTACCCTAGACAATATTTTCCCCACTTCCACTCTTCTGAACCACCCCTAACCCAGCACTGACTGTGAGTCAAAGAACTGCATGACTGCACGTCTCAACAATGAGGCCACACAAAAAGCACCGACTCAGCAGAACTGGATGTCCATTTCTCAGGCATTTAAGCATGCAATTATGCTCCCCTCTGCTCTCCAATTCACAATCGGGATTAGGGGGAGTACAACGTTGTATCTGTAGTAGTTCACTTAGCGCAGAAGGATCTGTGGAGACATTGCTATTTTGATTGGTAGGATTTTGTTTGTGTTGTTGCACGTGAAAGTGCTTGTGTAGTTGTGAGATTTAATTTGTGTGAGGCCGAACAGACGAATAGTTGTATTTTGATGTATCATGTGTAATGTACTTTGTGAATATCTTCATGTGTTTGCATATTTGTATCGGTGTTCAGTGTGATGTTATTGTGTGGGGAGCAGTAGGCCATGCGTCCATGCATCTAGTCCACACATACTCACCATATGGGGTCCAAAGGGGCTTTCAGGGCCAGGCCAGGCTATGCTTATGGACCATTTAGCACACATTGCTTTCTACTTCATGGCTACGCTGCATTTTTCCTGATGCACATATCAGAGGTGGAAATTTTTACAGTGAATAGAGAAAGGGCCCACAGAGAAAACAGGACCTGACTGGAAGGATATACAAATCTGTACTTATTGGAATATTTATGTATTGTTCCATTTGCCTTTATGTTGGTTTCTTGATACTTAAATTTAAATCTGTCAGCGGTACTGCAGCAGTTAGTGTGACCTGTCAAAGCTGACTACTGTGAAATGTAATCATATACCCAGTTAAGAGAAATATGGCCTCAGTGGTAGTACGTAGTAATTTAGCACAGCCATTTTACTTTTGACTTGAAACCAACAGCTGATTTAAACATGTCCGACTGTACAGTGGACACATTTAAACTATTTCAACTTTAAACTATTTTAACTATAAAATTAGTAGTACACATATTCTACTATATGTCACATGTTGAGTTGAAAAAACAGTTTTTCTTCAGTTTGCTGGATGTGAGGAAGCATTTTAAGATTCTACACCCAGATCAGCTAGAGCTAAAAGTGAGGTTGTTGCTGTCTTAAAAGATAATTTAATATTTAATTACAGCAGCGTTTGCATATCACTCTTTATATGAGGAAGTGAAGGCACCAGAAATATTACAGACATGTGAAAAAGAAAGTACACCCTCTTTCTATTTCCTAGTTTTACTTATCAGGAAATACTAAAAATAAAAAATCATCTAATCCTTAGCAGGTCATAAAATTATTTAAATACAACTTCAGATAAACAACAACACATTACATATTACATTGTATAATTATTTATTAGCAAACTAAGCCAAAATGTAATCATGTTCTGTATGATTTTATCAGTCTCTGGCATCATTATGGAGCAAACTACCAAAACCTTCTTTACAACGTTCCTTCGGTTCATTGAAGTTTGTGGACATTCATTTATGCATGGCTCTCTTAAGGTCCCACTGCAGCATTTCAATCAGGTTGAGGTCTGGACTTTGACTGGGTCATTGCAGCACTTTGATTCATTTCTTTTTCAGCAATTCTGTTGTAGATTTGCTGCTGTCCTGTTGCACAATCCATTTTTTGCCAAGGTGTCAGACACGTAGCCTTACATTTGACTCTAGAATAATTTGATACACAGAGGAGTTCTTGGTCGACTCAGTGACTGCAACATGCCCAGGTCTGGTGGCTTCAAAACAAGCCCAAATCATCACCCCTCTATCATGGAGCTCAATGGTTGGTATGGGGTATTTGCGCTGATATGCTGTGTTTTGTTTTGTGCATTATATTCAAATATTTCCACTCATGTCTCATCTGTCCAAATGACATTGTTCCAGAAGTCTTGTTTGTTGCAGCTGTGCTGGCATGTTCTTTTTAGAGAGAAGAGGCTTTCTTCTGGCAAACCTTCCAAAAAAGCCATGCTTATTCAGTCTTTTTCTAATTGTACTGTCATGGATTTTACCTTTTAACACGCTAACTGAGGCCTGTAGAATATGAGATGTAGCTCTAGGGTTTTTTTTTTTTTTCCAGTTTCACTGAGGACTGCATAGTCTGAGCTTGGGGTGAATTTGATGTGACGTCCACTCCTGAGAAGATTGGAAACTGTCTTGAATGATTTCTGTAAGTGACCTTAAAGAGGAGACCTTATAATCATAAAGTCACTTCTAACAATAATTACTGGGCAGCAACAATTGCTTCTCTAAGATAATTGCTTTCCTCCTTGGCATTGTGTTAACACACACCAGAATGCTTCAGACAGCACACTGCCAAAACCTCTGCATCCATAGAGATGTTCACAGTTGCAGATCAATTAATCAAGTGCATTTTATTAGCAGTGCCTCTTAATTCCTACGGAAGCAGTAAGAGTGTATTTAATATTTCACACAATGAAGTTGGTACTTATCTAATTTTAAGATATGCTGAGGACCAGGAAAGGGGTGTATAATTTATAGCATTGAGCTGCTGGGTTGCATTTTGAAATAGCTCAAGATATTTTTTGTGTGTTCAAACTATTTGAAAAATGATCTCGTTAGCTTTGATGTCTGACAGCAAGCAATTTAGTTCAAAAAACATTTTAGAGGAATTTCTGCACAGCTAAGCAAGGCCTGGGAAAACTGTTGAGCACAGCTTGTTTTGCTTTTTGCTTTATTCTGCTGTCAGTTCCATAAGAGGGTGTTAGGTTATTCACCTCATGTAGTTTGATATTGCAACATAAAGTCAATGGATACTTGCTGTGTTCGTGTTATAATCTTTTATATTTTAGTAACAGAGGAAGGTATGGCTTTATTTGATCATGAATAGTGTGTACAGACTGTCTGCAGAAAATAATTTATTGTTGATTTGGATGCGTGAGTTCAGTGTTTGATGGTGTTTGGTTAGAATACACTTAAGTTTGTAGCTCAAAGGTGTTATTTAATTTAATCAGTGCCTGTAGTTCAGTGATTTGATGTCATTATCACCATAAATCATTTTCTGCCCCCAGAACATTTTAAAATATATAATTCTGTAACATTTACACAGAGCACATTTAATCTTTTTTTTGGGGGGTTTTTTTTTTTTTTTGCTACTTTTCCACATTTCGAGCCTCCCTTCATCCATCCCTCACTCTTCACTCTTGTCTGTGTGCGGTCTTGAGACACTGTAAATCCCCAGCTCACACATGGTGCCACCCAACGCGACGTTTAGGCCTCCTTATCCACAGTATCAGCTACCGTGTCAGCCCAACCGAGTCAAAGTCATTTTTGCCTTTATACTTTCTCAGAGAAGACTTCATAAACTCTTTCCACATACATAAATAGACACTATCTAACCACTCTGATATGCAAAAAAAGCTCTAACTTCTCTGTACTCACTCACCCTTTGTGAATTTTCTTTTCTAGCTTTAAGGGTTTTATGTCCTTGTGTTAGCTGTGTTAATACTGGTTCCCAATTTTTCCAGATGGATGTATTTTCACAGTCCTGTAAGATAAGGTGTTTCTGATCTACTAGATAGATTTTATATGGAATTTATTTTAAATTATTTGTCCCTCCAGTGCATGTATCCTGGCTAGGAATCCCTCAAGGAGCATTGGTGTTGTTTCTTAATTTACTTTTGATGCACTAGAAAAATCCTCCTTCATATGACTCAGCTGTTTCTATCTTTTTGTCTGTTTTGCACATCCTGTCTTTTACCTGGATGTTCCAAAAGTGACTACTATGCAAGCTATGGCATGAGACACACATACTGGTGACAGAGAAGGGATTAATCTCATTCAGCTCTGAGGCCCTGGGAACAGCGGAGGCGTTGAAAAATAAAGCCTTAATTCCCTGAGTTTTGCCCTGACTGGCTGGGTGGTCTCACAGGCACAAATATCATACTAAGTGACCATCCTCTCTACAGTTCACATCAGCCTTTTCAAACAAACACTGGGGCACAGCCCACTGCTAGAACGGCAATAGAGATATGCAACAGTGGGCATGCAACCTCTGCTCTCCCTGGGTCAGGCTGGCCTGAGAGAAGATGAAATGTGGGAACAGAGTGAGAGAACTGTAATGAAGAAGGAGCGATACTGAACGAGTGACTATTAAAAACAGTGGGAACAAGCTAGAAGGTAGGAAGGGAGGAGAGGAAGGAGAAAAAAGAAAGAGAGTCAAGAAGAGATCTTTGCCTGCTCTGTGTGTGGTCTGAAGACCTCCAAGCTTGTTCCGGGCTGACTGTGTCCTTCTTGGGTTCAGAGAAGAAGGGGCCAAAAAAAAAAAAAAAAAAGGAGAAGAAGTCTGCACAATAAAAGGCAATGTTTGCCTTTGCTTGTGTAAGAGCACGAATGAGTAAACTTTTCTTTTATGTGGAATAAGCAAGCAAACACTGGTATGTTTGGCCCGCCATGGGGGGATTACTGTGTTATTTGCAAATATATCAGCTAGCCTGCCAAACAGTGTTCTTTTCACTGGGCATTCACCCAGGAAGAATGGAGCCTCTCTCTATGACACATAGTATAGTATTTTCAAAGCACCTGTGTGGATTTTGGTACATGCACTTGACAAAATGAATTTTCCAAATAGCCAAAATATATGATAGATATCCTAATATTGTATGTTGGATTAAAAGCTACTGAAATAAATGCTGTGTAGGTGAGCTGTCATGCATTTAACTGGTGAAAAGCATGTGCTTATCTCCATTTGGGGCAGTAATGAATATTTAAAATTTATTATAAGAGGTACAAGTAGCCAGTTTAAAAATGTTAAAATGATGAAGTGATTTGTTCTCTTTTGATGAGTTGCATTTTCTGTTTACACACAGTTGCAGAAAATAGCACATACAAATGTATATGTACAAACACTTCAGATGTGTCTGAAGTCTGTATGTCATGTGTAAGAGTCACAGAAACTCTTCTAATGCATAAACAATATGTAAGAAATATGTAAGCTGATAGCAGTGTGACCGTATTTATGTAAATGCATACAGTTAGGAGAAATAATTATTTGATCCCCTGCTAAATTCATGGGTTTGCTCACTTCCAAAAAAGTGAACTGTCTCTAACTTTTATGGTAGTTTCATTTTTTTTTTTTTTAAGTTTCAATTTTTTATTGAAATTATTTTCCAAACAAGTGTACATCCAAAACATTTACATTTTTTTTCCAACACCAGCCATGAAGAATTGTGCACACAATTCATGCATGTCTTGTACAAAACTACTTTGCTATCCTCTATATTACACATCCTATCCAAACACTTCCAAAACAAAAATAGGTTTTATTGTCCATTCTCTCCTCCCAATCTTCTCACTGAATATTACCTGCATCCGAACTATTTACATTCTGTAGCACTAGAAGGGTTCCCCCAAACCCAAACTATTATTCAACAAAATCTGATCTCAATGGTGATATAAAATCCAGCCAATTTTTCCAATAATTCATACATTTTGCCATATTCTAATCTAATGTAAAAAGTCAGCCTTTCCATCATATAAATATTATGCATTACATCAACCCAATCTTCCCATTTAGGAGCTTCTGCCTTCAGCCAGTTCCTAGTGATGGCTTTTTTACCAGCTGCCAACATGATTCTATAGATATATTTATCAGCTACAGTAGTTTCATTTTAGTGGAGAGAGACAGAATATCAACCAAAAATCCAGAAAAGACACGTTACATAAAAGTTATAAATTGATTTGCATGCCATTGAGTGAAATAAGTATTTGGTCCTTTGCAATCAGCCACAATTCTGGCTCCCACAGATTGGTTGCATGCCCATGTGCCACATAGATTACAATAAATCAATTAATTTATTACAGATACTTGATTATTTAGAAGTGAAGAAATATAAAATGACCGTCAACCGCTTTCCGTCTGGAGATCATGCAAGATCCTGCCTCACGGAGTGAGGATGATCATAAAAAATGTGGCGGATCAACCTAAAACTACATGGGAGGAGCTTGCTATACTGTAGATCTGAAGGCAGTTGGGACTACAGTCACCAAGAACCCCACTGGTAACACACTATGCTGTAAAGGAATGAAATCTTGTGGCGCCCACAAGGTCCCCCTGCTCAAGAAGGCACATGTACAGGCCCTGTGAACATCTAAATGATTCAGAGAAGGCTTGGAAGAAAGTGCTGTGGTCAAATGAAACCACAATCAAGCTCGTTGACATCAACCTACTGTGTTTTGAGGAAGAGAAATGCTGAGCATGACCCAAAGAACACCATCCCCACAGTCAAACTTGGAGGTGGAAACATTATGCTTTGGGACAGTTTCTGCTAAGGGTACAGGACAACTTCACCGCATTGAGGGACCAATGGACAGGGCCATGTACTGTAAAATCATGGATGAGAACTTTCAGAACCTTCAGTGAAGATAGGTTGTGGATGGGTCTTCCAGCTTAAAAATGACCCAAAACAAACTGACAAGGCAATAAAGGAAGAAGCAGCATTTTAAGGTCATGGACTGGCCTAGCCAGTCTCCAGACCTCAATCCTATAGAAAATCTGTGGAGGGATCTGAAGTGCTGAGTTGCCAAGCAGCAGCCAAGAAACCTTAAGGATTTACAGAGTTTCTGTAAAGAGGAGTGGGCCAAAATCCCTCCTGAGATGTGCACAAACCTGGTAACCAGCTACTGTACAAGAAACATCTTACTCCTGTGTTTGCCAACAAGGGTTTCTGCACCAAGAGCTAAGTCATGTTTCTTGGGGATCACACACTTATTTCACTCATGCAACACAGAAATCAATTTATAACTTTTATGTAATGTGTTTTTCTCGATTCTTGGTTGATATTCTGTCTTTCTCCATCAAAATTAAAGTACTGTAAAAATTAGAGACCGTTCATTTCCTTGCAAGTGCGTAAACAGAAATTGAGCAGGGGATCAAATTATTATTTCCCCCACTGTACATATAGTGAACTCACATGAGCTCACACACCCAAACACACCACACGCCCACAGACATCAAACACACACATACTTGTGCTCAATTAAAATCAACGCTGACTGAGGCCTCAAACCCTGAAATCATTTCCAGAGACATTTTGTGTCTCTCCAGTTAAATGTCGGTTGCGCCTCAGTCGTAGGGGACTGTAAAGGCTCGGCGTGAGGAGGCCTGGTGCTGAACAGACAAGGTTACATATGAGTCCGCTGCTGTGTGCCCCAAATACAGAGAACCATATACCCTTCTTCAAATAAAGATTCTGATTAGACTCCATCAGTCATCTGTTAGCACTGAACCACAGGGCTTTTTCACCTTCACATTGGAGAACAGATGTTGACAGATAAACACACACACACATGCGTGCGTGCGCACGCGCACACACACACACACACACACACACACACACACACACACACACACGCACACACACACACACACACACACACACGCACACACACACACACAACCCTAATTCCAAAAAAATTGGGACACTGTGTAAAATGTAAATAAAGACAGAATGCAATGATTTGCAAATCTCATAAACCCATATTTTGTTCATAATAGAAAGCAGAAAATGTTTAAACTGAAAAATATTTGTTGATTTTGAATTTGATGGCAGTAACATGTCTCAAAAAAAGTTGGAATGGAGGCAACAAAAGGCTGGAAAAGTAAATGGTACTAAAAAGAAACAGCTGGAGAAACAATTTGCCACTAATTAGATTCATTGGCCACAGGTTAGTAACATAATTAGATATATATTTAAAAAAAAAAAAAAAAAAAAAGAGGGTATCTGAGAAGTAAAGCTGAGCAGAGATTCACCAATCTGCAAAAAAAGCTTTTAAAAAGCATTTAAAAATTCCAGTATGGTATGTGCAGGTCTTAGAGCAACATGTGCTCCCATCTAGATGATCTCTTTTGCAGGCAAGGACTTGCATATTTCAGCAAGATGATGCTAAACTGCTTACTGCAAGTCCGGGTGCTGAACTGGCCTGCCTGCAGTCCAGACCTTTCACCAACTGAAAACATTTTGCGCATCATGAAAAAAAAAATATGGCAAAGAAGACAAAGAGGACTGTTCTATAGGATCTTATATCAGACATGAATGGAACATCTGTCCTCTCCTAAAAGTCCAGCAACTGGTCTCCACAGTTGTTTAAAGAAGAGGGGGTGCTAGTGGTAAACATGACCCTGTCCCAGCTTTTTTTGATACATGCTGCCAAATTCAAAATGACCTTGTTTTTTCATGTTACAGTACATATAGTACATTTTCTCAGCTTACACATCAGTCTGATTCAGAGTGTCCAGAGCACAAATGCATTGTCCATCCAAATGTGGCACCATTTAAGAGGAAAAAAGCAGGCTTTCCAATGGTATAAAATTTATTGCCAATAAGCATTGTTACAACGAAGAAATAATCAACCAAACACAAATTTCCTTTTTGTACTAAGTTTATATTTAAAGCTTTGGTTATAGTATGAAATTCATGTTCACTGACAGCAAGGATTGTTAATGGTTGTGTTAGGTCTCATCAGTGGTGTAGCACAAAAGATATAATGGCCTATTAAAAAAAAAATCTACAAAATTGATTTACATTTTATGAACTATGTCATTTTATTTAGTTCATCTGATGCTAGCGTCCTATCTAAGGTATGACCATCTTGTTTTCCACAGCTCTTGATAGTTAACAAATTAGGGTATTTCCAGCAGGTCGTCTTCATCATCAGAACAAAGTATTCCAACATTTGGAAAACACATGAGTATTTACATAATTTTAGTATTCTCTACAGCACCTATTTCAACAGCAGGAGAATCAAACACATTAATTTGACATGCATGCAGAATCAGTTAGGATGAGGTTATCTGCAGGCAAACACTGATGTATGGATGGAGTGTTTATTAAGTCAGCGCTGTTTCTCAGAATTACAGCATGTGTTGAGGTCATTTGCCACAGCTCCACATGGATCCGAGTGCAAACAGGATGTCCTGTCTGACAGCTCGAAATAATCAGTCATTATTCACTCTACCTTAGCAACGCACAAAGTTGCAAATACACACTAGACGCTAGATTCAGGTATGGCTAGTGTTTGGTGTTGAGGTTCTAGTGTCTTTGTTCCATCTTCAGCCCTGCTTTCATTCACTAATTCCAACAAACATACAGATAATACATTATTTCTATATATCTAAATGTTCAAATGGCATTGTGCCAACTGAAGTTGGGGGGGAGGGGGTGGGGGGTTAGATGATGATAATTTTCATGATATACTTTTGGTCAGCTGTGTTTTGTAAAAGATGTGATTAATGGTTAGAAGGCCATAAAAGGCATGCCCGTGGTTGTGAGGCTGTGACATACACTTGTTAAATCCACATGTCACTCTTATACACATTCAGAGACATACCCCGTGGTGCTCGGTGGGGTCCTTAATAGCCTCATCCTTATTGTGGTAACCCCTGGAGACGTGAAGGTTGGTGATGGGTCAGTGACATTTCTGCATAGGTACTGTTGTTCACCCAGCCATAGATCCTAGCCAACAGCTCAGTGCTAATTGATAATGGTTTAATACTTCAATGAGGTTTGTTGTGATGTTTTTTATACTGTAGGAGGGGCAGAGTTTTTCCTCTAAATGGAATGGTTTGTGAAATATATCCAGAAACAAGTATGTTCAAAAAATACTACAGCTAACTGGCCAAAGTAAGCACATTTTAAAGAAATACAGTGCAAACCAGGTTAGATTTTTCTGTTAATATAGCAAAGTAGACCAAGCCATTGGTCATTTGTGCAGTTATTACAACCCATGGTTTAGTATGGAAAATTTCTTTGTTGGAGTGAAAGAGCCCTTGGTAATTATAGCAGGAGCCAAGGGTGTGTGTGTGTGTGTGTGTGAAATTATGCTTTTTTTCTTTGCATTTTTGGCCACAGCAGCTTTCATTGATGGTAGAGGGAGACAGTAAACCGGGGGGAAGATACAGGGGAAGACATGCGAGCAAGCTGGCGACAGGCCGGGACTAAAACCCGCACCGCCCGCACCGCAACGCGGCATATATGTGGTCGCCTGCTCCACCACTGAGCTACCCGGGTGCCCCATTTTTTAGCAGCATCTATAGCTTGTCACCTGCCTCAAGCTCATATGAGTCAGATGGGTACATACAAATGACCTGTGTTTGGCGTTGGAGGACTTTGGAGGACTTTGCTTTTATGGCAAGTGGCAAATATCCTGATACTGAAAGGCAAAGTACTTGCTGACATATTTGATTTATTCATGTTTTTTTTTTTTTGGTTTTTTTTGGATGCAATGCAACAGTATTACACATTTTATGATTGTGTTTAGGCACTGGTAGTACATCTACTGGTAGAAGACCTAAAAACAGGGGACAGTAAGGACCTAAAAACTGCTACTACTATGAATATAAGCAAAGTTTATCACCATAGCACAACTGGTAAAAGATGTATGTATTTTCTTTGGAGCCTGGTTGAACACAGAATATGTTTAAAATGATTTTTGAATGTTGATGTTGTAAATATCCAAGTATGCATGAATGGATTTTAGAACAATTTTAGTGGAAATTTTCTCTTCTTTTTCTCTTTTGAAGGGCTAATGACTATTGTTGGTTTTAATGGTTTTGGTCTTTATGTATTCATAAGCCTTAAACCTGGAGCTTCAAGTGGCTGTGAAAGTTAAAAAAAATATTTGATACTTTAGGACAAACTTGAATATCATGTTTACTCATACTGTAGTAAACACTCTGCCTCTCATAACACAGAGAAAGACGGCTTGTTCATTTAAAAGTAGCCCAAGGTACATTCCCACCTATGGCTATCATTCATACAGATGTGCCTGCATGGGAGACCTGTGTATATGTTGCAAGGTCACATCACTGTGCTTACCCACCCGTCGATCTTACCAGACACAGTCACCATTTACATCCAGTATGCAGGAATGTTTACAACACTCTGTTAAATATAACGATGGCTTGGTTTGTCTCTATGAATTAAGGCCTTTCCCGTAAAAAGAAGAGGAGGTTCCCCCGGGGCATGTCTGGAGCTCTCTCGTCGCAGCACAATGGTTTTTACACACAGTTCTGGAGAGCTATAACAGTGCTCTGTATATATGCTGTGACTTCATGATGTCTGCTAAATATAAGCCAGAAACCCTATATGATATTCACTAGATTTTTTTTACTGTAAGATGGTCAATTGAAGCCCTGTTCTGTTTCATTTCTCTTTAAAAGACATAACAGCATGTTTTGTGCAGGCATAACTCCAGAAATAACAAGAGAAATATATATATATATATATATATATATATATATATATATATATATATATATATATATATATATATATATATATATATATATATATATATATATATATATATATATATATATATATATATATATATATATATAAATTAATTTTTTTTTTCTGGGAAAAAAACAAAGACTCAGATCAGACACACTTAGCGTGAGAGCAGAGAACAGAAAGAGCCCGAGCTTCACCGTGGAGGATGAATGAACCGGCGGAGGATAACCGCCAAGGCTGGTCCTTAAATATCCAGCCCAAAAATGAGCAGATCTCTCACAGGTGTGACTTCGGCTGCCCCGGAGGAGACCAGTCCCACCCATCTCATCACCCGAAAGTGCAGCACACAAATAAAACCACGCACAAGCCCAAACCCTGACATTTGTTCCTATTTTGTATACCATACATTTTATTTTTTCCCTTCCTGTGGCATGCAACAAAATAACTGAGGAAACAATTGAACACTGGTCTCTGAATCACAACCCAGGCCCAAACTCGACAAGAGCCAGATGTGGCTCTAAAGATGCTGATTATGTTTGTGTTGTTTACAAATACTGCTCAGAGCAGATTCCTCATTTTTTTGGCCTTTTTCCCTTCCTTGGGTCTATATACACAGATGCCCATACTGACATAAACTGTAAACAATGAGGTTTTTGGTTTTATCATATAAAAGGTTCTGTTTGTTAGAGATGGCCGTCAGCGCCATGGTTTATAGCATCAGTGCAGCAGTCCTTACAGCGGGAATCTATGAGCAAAGGCTAAAGGTATAGAGATGACACTACTTCACCTAAGTATTATTGGCCTTTCTAACAGTTTACATAATAAAGTCATTTACTCTCAGCTGTCCCTGTCTGGCAGTATATGGTGTTATATAAGCAAGATTCTGCAAAGACACTAAAATTCACAAGTAGTCTGAAAATAAAATATATACTCTGCATATGTCTTACAAAATATGGTGTTCCTCTTACAATTTATGTCCCTTACCTTCCGGCACCCAAGTTGAGGTCAACCAGTTTCACCCCTTTTGTCCCTCACAGTGACAGTGGCAGGAAATGATTTCACACACGGAGAATGAATCCATACCATCAGATAACAACCTCCTTCACCTAAGGTCAAAGGTCAGTGTCAGAGTGTGTGTGTTTGAAATGTGTGTGGAAGCCAGTCTCTGATCAGTTGTCAGCAGTGGATAATTTGAGTGACTCGTATTTGTGGGAGCAGTTCTGTCAGGAATGTGTAACTGTCCATGTGTGAGTGCAAATAGTTTGCTTTTTTTAGGCCCCATGGATTTTCTTTAAAGTCACGGATGACCTCTTTTAAAATAACTGCTCAAAACGATGACAGCAAGGCCACTTACCGGAAAACCTCCTCCTCCGAGCGGATGTTCATTTTTCTTGCACTTATTAGGATGTGTGTGTGTGTGTGTGTGTGTGTGTGTGTGTGTGTGTGTGTGTGTGTGTGTGTGTGTGTGTGTGTGTGTGTGTGTGTGTGTGCCTTTGTAGCTGATTGCTAGTGAAGACTGGGTTTTTTGAAATCATGAAAATATTTAACTACATTTTAATTAATCCTTCATGGCAAAAAGAGCCATCCGAGCAATTCTACCAGATTCATGGTGCTCCTTTGTATTTTTTGTTACTGTAATGTAAAAGATTGAAACAAAGGAGTTAAAAAAAAAATCTGGTTTTGACTCATTTAACAATTTAGGAGGCAAACACACCCTTGTAAGAGATTTACTTTGTGTAAGGCAAAGCTAGAGGAGTCGCAGTGAAACTATCCACATGGGTTCAAGTTGATGTTAGTCATTTGCAAGATGAATAGATTGTTGCCTAGAATCCCATCAATCCCCATTCAACAAATGCCAGTTTGACTTTATCTTTAGGTCAGGATTAGATCTGTGTTTAGTGCTGCTTTTAATTTGATATTTCCACTCTAAGCCTTCATACTTGCCCACAACACACACATGTATTCATGTCTTTAATACCTGTTTACACATTCAGCACAGCTCTACAGTACATCAGAGTCAGGGCGGCTCCACATTGTGCAGGGTTTTCCATTAAAATGTTTTGGTGTGAGGACAGATGAATGGTACAACATCTGTAATTTGGATGAAGCAACTTAAGTTCCAGAACTTTGTTTCTCAGATCTCTTGGGTCTGCACTCTTTGTCAACATGCCCCTCACGAATGATAAAACCAAGAGCAGCTTTCAGTCTGACATTCACCCAAAAGCAATTTTCGGAGTCCCTCTGTATACAAGTACGTGTTGACTTTGTCTCGGATTGTTTGACATTTCTGTGTTGAACACCAGCATGGTGGCGAGAGGACAGACGAATGGGTGTTTATCTGAAGTGTACAGACCAAAACCTGCAAACAATGTGTCAATATCACGCATGATATCAACTCTGAAACAAATTTTCAATCTATTACTTTTTATGTCTATGAATTACTTAAGTATTTTACACCTACTTCTTTTTCCTTTAACTTCTATTCAGTCCCTCATTATTCATCAAGAAATTGTTGCAACAGGCACAAACAAAGCTCTAGTTACATCACACTTGACTCCGTGATGAAAATCTCAAACAATGCTGCTTTTGAAATGTGCAGATGGATATTTACTGAGTTCCAAGACTTCTGAGCAAGCACCTTTTATGCAAAACATGAGAGTGAATTCAGATTGATATTCTTTGTATGCATAATAGCCTTTGGCATTCTACAGGAAAGCAAAGCAATAATTTAAATAGAACTAATAAATACTCTCATCCAGCTGTGTTTACACTGATCCATTTCTGTTTGAAATGTCAAAGGACATACTTGCTTTCCAGCTTTTTTTTTGCTTCTTTAATTTATTATTTTAACACTGAAAGCTATTTTACATATTCATGCACACCTGGCTTGGAATCTTCTGTGTCATTCTCTTGCGAATGAAAAGAGAGACCCATAATTCTCCAGCTTAATGTGTAGCTGTTTAGAGGTTTCAGCAGAAATTATGGTTAAATGTTCACTGCTAACAATTTTGGCTGTACTGGGAAACAGTTACAGAAGAGAATGCCCACATCTCTTGACCAATACGCATAAATTAGCAAGATTGCTTGCAGGCGGTAATTAGGAAACAGGGATCTCAACTACAAGATACAGGCTTGGGTAATTATGACAGCTATTTTCCCCTGCTCAAGGCAGACCTCACAGTAAGCGCACTAGACATTTAACCAAAACAGCCCTGATGCCCAAAGACATAAACCAGAAATGCACATAGTTATGCACACAGAAGTGCAGGTGTGGTATTACCATGACGGGGATAAGTTAGACAGGTTTCATAATCCCCTGTTTGCAGATGTCCAGTGAAGCAAGAAATAAATACTGCTCTTCATTCTGCTCTTGCTATCACTGTAGAAATCTCAAATTTAACTGTGTTTGGGTTAATTGGCCGCTTACCCTATGACCTCATGGTATTGTGAAGAAAATAAGCAGATGACGGCTGTGACGCCACGTTCATGAGCCAGAAGAAAGCTGATGCAGACGCAGTGGTTTGGCAGCAGGTGGTGTCAGCACATATTCTGTAGGTCTGCACTGCAGTTTAGGTGATGATATTAAAATGAATGAAACCTATATTCCCATCTTTTTTTCCTCTCTCTGTTGCACTTATTCATTCCACCCTTTTTCGCCCCTCCATATGCATAATGTGACTTGAATAAGAACAGCAAATGAGAAAATTCCCTTGTTGTGTCTACATTTCAACTAGGGAGCAACAATTAAGACAATGATCCATGTTCCAACATTTCAAGCCTGATGTGTCCTCATAAGGTCTTTTTTTTTTAATGTGTTGTGATGGACAAAACAATCCAGAATCCAATGAGGCTGCACAAAAGCTAATTTTCCAGAAGAAATATTGACATTTTGTCAGAATGCCCAAATTCCAACATAGCTGATGCAAAAAGCATCATAATTAAAAGTCTTACAAACATCCCAATCACTGTAATGAGAGGGTTTATGATATATGAGCTTTCACTCACATGCTGTCTAATTCAGTCCACAGTGTATTGCAACATGTGTAGTGCAATATGATGCTTTTTATTTGTCTTTCCTCTGTGTTTAAGGTTGGGGTCAAACATCTCACTGTGGTCAAGGAAGACAATACTTGAACATAATTGTAGTGCTTTTGCCTTTGTTGTTTGATGCTTGTCTTTTCAATAACAGCATATAATTATGCAGTATATAGTACAGTATATAACACTAGCTTTGTGAAACACTGCTGTAGTTGAATTTAAAACATAGACTGTATATAAAAGATTGCCACAGCAACAGTGATGTCCCCCACTGGTTTGTGAAGTCCTGTTTTTAAGACTTAGTGTTAACATTTTTTGGACCAAATTTGCACAAGAATCTAATCTAATTAAATCTGCCAAAAGACCAAAAGAAAAAGACCACCAGTCATTGTTCAAGCTAATGTAAACAAACACAGTGGCGCACTGGTTTGCAATGTTGCCTCACAGCAAGCATGTCCTGGGTTAAAAACCACCTTTCTTACGGAGTTTGCATGTTCTCCCATGTCTGTGTGGGTTTCTCTCTGGGTGCTCCGGCTTCCTCCCACAGGTGATTCTATGATTCTGAATTGCCCGTAGGTGTGTCTCTCTGCCCTGTGACAGACAGGTGACCTGTGTTCAGGGTGTACCCTGCATCTCACCCTATGGCAGCTGGGATAGGCTCCACCCCCACCGGATGGATGGAGGATGTAATTCGGCCAATTAATGTAAATAGCCTTGCCCTGCTAATGTCCACCCAAGTCAGTAATTCAGCCAACAGGCAGTCCAACTTCTCAGTAGCATCATTTCTGTCCACAACGCTGTGGTATAGAGGTGTCTATGGGGATTTACTCACTTTGGAAGAGCCTCAAGTGGCCACTCAAGGCATTGGCAACATTTCCAGGTCTGAGATTGCTGCTTCATTTAAAATAGGCACTATGAATCTATTTACAATTATTTGTACTGTTTCAGAACAGCATACAGAGACTTTCTCTTTATTGTGTGATTCAAACGGATGGAATTTATATTTCAAAGTGCACTTCATTCCTCTTATAAACCAACAGAAAATCCTGTAATTACAGGTTTATTATGCTATTAGGCACACCTGAGAAGAGCTCTGGTATTCCAAGCACTGCTAAATACCTTTTTATCCTCATTAATAAAGTTCTTCAGCTCAAACTGCCACCACTGACACACTACAGACATTTACAAGGAGGTTATATTAAATTATTAATTTAAAATGGAACATTAGATTCATTAACAAATACAAAGTATGCATCCATTCTCTGTGCTGTTGAATCAGTTTCTCTTAATGAGAGCAAATGCAGCTTGTTTATGAGCTTGAATTCCAGAAAGGTAACAGTTCCTGCTGTTGTTATAACTCAACTGAACAGGAGGTCTGAGTGAGTAAACAGAGGTCTGGACAGCTTATTAGGTTCTTACCCTTAAATGTGTCACTTTTTCCAGTGGGCCTCCCACAGAGACCCACCTCAGTTCAAATTGAAATAAGAAAATCCTCCATTAATAGGGTGCAGTCAAGATACAGGAGTGCAGATGTTTGAATTTAAACAAATACATTTGTTTGTGAATGTGTTTCTGTGAGTCAAAATTTCCTTTCTTTCTTTTACACGATTTACAAAAATGAATTTTATCCGAAACTAACTCCATCTGTTTGATTGCTCTCACTCGCTCTCAGCCTGTTTTGGACAGTCTAACTTTCCTTAATTTTTTTGCAGGCCCTTTTTCTACGGAGCCACAGCGTTGATATTGTATTATACTGCTTATTTGTTGAGGCCATGTGTATACATTCAGACCAGCACACGTTTCCTGTTAACATTGGAGGCTCAGCTCGCTTCCAAAAATTACAGCTTCTCAGGCCAGTTCTGCAGAACAGACCACTGCCTTGTCTAAATATCTGCTTGCTCCAACATTGTCCATCCCAGATTTCAAAGTAAATGCCAGCCAAACAGCAGACTGACTGTGGACTGCTACACATAGTGCCAATGAGACTGACAGGATTTTAAAAAATCTTTAATGCCCTGCATGTTAAATTTTGCTTCTCATTTGCAGTCACACACTTCCTGTCAGGAACACTTCTTCTCATTTCTCCATTCTCACATCCTGCCTACCGACTTTTTTGAGAGGCATCGCTAGTAAGACGTGCAAATCAAATTGCTTTATGTACGTAAGCTTTAATTTCTCTGACATATCTGTGTGATTGCACAAAAGAAGCAAAATCAGAATCAGAATCTGCTCTGCTTTCTTCACTGCAGAGTTTACCTTTTCTGATTAAGTCAGTCAAGCATGCATTTTTTTTTTTTTTATCTCGTTAAACTTTTGGTCCGCTTCTCTGTGTTGCTGCTAAATGTCCTTGCAGAGCTCCTCTGATTGAGTATGCAAAGCCTTAAGGAAATTGGAAGAGGTAAACAGAGGCCAAAATCTGCTGCTGTAACCTGTCAAACAGCTCTGTGTATGATTGAAGACAATCTTGAGGTGAAACATAAACATCCCAGCAGGCTCTCACTGTGCACTCAGACCCTGCTGCTTCACAGGGAGCCATGGTGGACCGGGGGGGGGGGGGGGGGGGGGGGGGGGCAGTAAGATGGAGGAGGAGGGGATAGCTTTATGAGCTGGCAGAAATATTGGAAACGGTACCTATATGGGCCTTCCAAAGGGGGATAATGTAGAGATGCACTGACCAGAGAGATTTTCTATCAGTGCACCTATTTCTATCTGTAAGGTGTAGCCTTACAGATAGAAATACACAAGGGACATTTCCCGTTTAATACAACTTGCGTCACATTTTGATGGTTTGGACCAACAATTCTCTTTTTTTTTTAATATAAGGCCATCACAGGAATAAGTTGTCGTCAGAAAAATTGTAAAAATGCAAACTGCTTAACCAAATCTTTGTGATTTTATAAAGATGCAAAAATAGCACGACTGGAGTGGTGGCCTAGGGGAGAAGAAGAGGGTGGCATCACTGTGGGTCCCTGAGCAAGCCCACCACCCCAGGTTGCTCCCCGGGCGCCCTTTGGCTGCCCCCTGCTCCATGCTGTGCTGTGTGTACTACATACTCCGTGTGTGATGGGTTAAATGCAGAGAATGAATTTCACTGCATGTAAATGTATGTGACAAATAAAGCTCTTTCTTCTTCTTCTACATTTTAGTCAGAAGAGGCCAGCTCTGAAGTGAACTGTCCTTAAAGACTAAAAAGGAAGGGGTAGTGACGCACACACACACACACACACACACACACAAAAAACAAAACAAACAAAAAAAAAATGGGCAGAAAGGAAGTAAACCAGGGAAACCTCACAGACAAACTGGCAAACACAGGACTTTATACACAGAGCACTAGTTAGAGAACAAGACACAGGTGACAGCCCAGTTTACACAGAGGACACAATTACAGCAGGGTCCTGTGCTACAAAGTGAGTTCAACACATCCAGGGTATCTTTCCGTGATCTGGATTCACTTACCCTGATACTGGCAAACAGAATAAGCAGTCACACATAGCTGGTTATCACCTTGCTAAGTTAACCAGGGTTTCCCCTGCACATTCAAATCAAAGGGGCAGCACTCTTTCCTGTTTCTTTTTTCTATTTTTCTCTCTATTTTTTTTTCTTCTTCCTCTTTCCCTTTCTCTTTTCTTTCTCTTCTCTTTTCTTTTTCCTAAGCCTGTCATTTCTGGGCACAATTGTCACATAGCATGTTAAAAATAATTCAAATAAAATAAAGGGTCACACAGTAACAAGAGGAGCCTATAGAGAACCTATAGAGCTCATCTTGAAACAGCAAATATGTTTGGTACAACAACGCATTCAGATCACAGTTCTGTTTGCAAGATCTGCAGACATGACAGGCTTTTAAAAAAAAAAAAAAATCAAAGGGGCAACATTTGACCAATCACAATATACATAAGTGCACTGATTGCACTGATTTTACAAACTAAGATAAAACTATAATTTTAGAAAAATATGAAAAGGTCAAACATGTTGGAACAGCTCTTCCTCAGCCTCCTCAGACCCCAGGAGAAACACGCCGAGGAGTGTCTGCAGTTTGCATACCAGGCAGGTGTCGGTGTGGAGAACGCCATCCTCTACCTGCTGCACCGAGCACACACTCATCTAGAGAAGAGAAGTGACATGGTGAGGATCCTCTTTGTGGATTTCTCAAGTGCCTTCATCACCATCCAGCCCCTTATGCTTCAGGATAAACTGGACAGGATGAGAGTGGACCCCTGCCTGGTCACCTGGATCTCCAACTACCTCACAGGTAAACAAGTAAAGAATAAAAGTAAAAACATAATTCAAATGTAGGCTAAATTTTACATAAGTCAGATATAGCTGCACTGGTTTACAGTCATAGATATGGTTGAGATAAAACTCTGACCTTAGCCTTTGTTTTCTCATTCAAGTTTTGGCTAGCCAGAATATTTGTATAAAACTTCTATTATTGTCTTATTGTTCACCCTGTTGGCTGTCCTTTAAGCAAAGTTTCCATGTTTCCACAGCAAACCACCCAACTTGGTTAGAAATGTTGGGCAAAACCCAGAAAACAACATATGATTAACATGGGCTCAGCTGTGTGTGCACAAGGGCACACAAGCAAACAAGAAGTCATGCTACGGGTACTTACAGATTTTGCACAGCCCATTTTTTATCATCAGTGCAATGCAGCTAAAGTTAAGTTAGATGTATAAACAGTGCTTTTGTCCAAGAAACCTTCAGTCCCAGACAGCCATATTTTTTTTTTTTTTTCCTTCAATTTTTGTAGATGGAATGAAGGACAGAGTAAAGGGTATTCTTACTTAACTGTGATTGTGAGAACATTTGTTTTCAATAAACAGATGCACTTTGGTTGCATTCTGGGTTTTTTTTTTGTTTTTTTTCTGTTTATGCCCCTTTTGGTCTTTCTTTAAATGCACTTTAATGTGAGTGACTTGCAGTGTGAATGGCTTGCGGTTCACTATGCACCACTCCTCCACCTACTGTAGTCTTATAATGATTGGAAAACACAGCTTCATAAATACTCAACTAAAGTAGAGTACAACTTTCTACATTTATGAGACTTTTTTTTTTAACTGTGTGGCTGGAAAATGATTTGACTCGAAATCCAGTGGTTAGACTGTTAAAATAAGTGTAAAGTTGATAATTACACCAGGTAGTGGAGACAATATTGATTAGAAATCTCTGCATATCCTTGAACCAAGCATAACAATGGTTCTGGCTGAAAAGACACTTGTTTTGACTCAGGGATAGCAATGTGTTGGCACAGTTCTGCTTGGAACTGTAATCCACCTGCAGATATAAATAAACGCATGCACTAAACAAGGTTTTTCAGCTTTTTCCCATGGCCACTAGCCAGCAACGAGCCTCTGAGGGGTGTGAGGGGCCCTGCCAGGGGTCACAAAGGTGATTGGCTGGTGAAGTCATTACGGGATTAATGCCCAATTCCTCAAGCACCTAAATGAATACTTCATCTCTTTTCCTCATTAAGATATCCATGTGGCTGTGGAAGAGCACTAGA
Source organism: Archocentrus centrarchus (assembly GCF_007364275.1). Taxonomy (NCBI): domain Eukaryota; kingdom Metazoa; phylum Chordata; class Actinopteri; order Cichliformes; family Cichlidae; genus Archocentrus; species Archocentrus centrarchus. The sequence goes on from NC_044354.1 coordinate 9,485,022, forward strand.
TAAAAATTAATAATCCCAGAAAGGTAAACATTAACTCTCAGAATCCTCAAAACTACTAAGGAGTCTGATTCTATCTCTTTCTGTGTGTGTGTGTGTGTGTGTGTGTGTGTGTGTGTGGTGTGTGTGTGTGTGTGTGTGTGTGTGTGTGTGTGGTGTGTGTGTGTGTGTGTGAGAGAACCACACCTTGTGTTTCAGGGGCAGGCCCTTCCTCTGCTTCCCACCATTCAGTTCTGCACACCTGGAATTAATGAACTCACCTGTCGTAATCGTCTGATTTGCTGCTTACTATTTAAGGTGGAGGAAGACCTTCACTTGATGCCTGATTGTTACGCTAGAAACAGTTTGTGAAGTTGGCTCCTTCACACATTTGCATGCTTTTGTTCTGTGTCTTTGCCTCACCTGTTTGTTCACCTGTGCACAGGAATCCAGGATTGTTTCTGAGTGAGTGACAGAAAGAGAGTTTCCCTGTGGCGAGATTAACCTGTGGACCTGTCTGTATTGGAGCCTTGGAACTGCTAACTTGAATTCTTTTAACTGTCAAACCTTGCCTTTGCCTAGTTGTAAATAAACATGTTGCCTTGTATTCAGAGTCTGCATTGAGTCCAGTCAGCACCTTGAAAAACGATGACTGCATTTTCTGATTGTACGTTTCTTGCCTAGTTGACCTCTAATGCTTTCTGGCTGGTTTTGATCTTGGCAGCCGCCTTGCACTACACTAAATGGTGAGATCATTGGGTCATAATGTACACCTTTACATCACAACACCATTGAAATTCAGCAAAACAAGAATTTCAGAGAGCCTTAAAAGGGTACTTAAGACCAACATTTTTAGAATTTTAGAGTATTGGACTCTAAGTAGTCAAGCTGACAAATCTGAAACTGTCTTGGACCCAGGGTTTTAAGTTTTTGGGATGTCTGTTTTCTTTAGCTTTGTGCCTCTGATTATGGTTTTGGTTTTGTATTTTCTTGTTGCTACATTTCCTGTTTTTTTTTTTTTTTTTTATTCTCAGATTTTAAGTTCTCATCTACTTCTGTTCTTGGTTTCAGTCTGTTTGGGCTATTCCTTGAATCCCTGTTATTCCAGCCTCCCTGGTGTTTCCGTGTCTGGCTGAGTCTTTGTCTGTCTGTTTTGGCCAAGTTAATCATGTCTCCTCGTTCCCTTGTGACTCTCTTCCTGTTTTATTTTGCCGATCGTTCGTCTTTGTCTCTTGTGTCTAGTTTAACTTCCTTCCAGGTCATTGTGTTATCCCCAGCTGGGTTCCCACCTGTTTCACATCTTCTCGTTATCCCGTGTTTGTATTTGTCTCTGTCTCCCTTTGTCGTGTGCTCCCTCATGGTTGTGTGTTTCCTTGTTCCATGTTTGCTGGAGATTTCTGGTTTCTGGATAATTTGCTCCTGTTCAGCTGCTCTGTGTATTGTTGTGAAAGAGCTCAGTATTAAAGCTGCTTTAAGTTTATATCAGTCTGAGTCCTGCATTTGGGTCCACATCCTGCCTGCCACACAGCTGACCTTGACATAAACCTAAACTGTTTCCTTCACTTGCAAATTGGAATTAGCTGGATTAATTCCTCCCTTCCTAAAGTTGACAATTAGTCTATCTGATCCATGTTATAGCAGTTAATAAATAAATAAAGGATATATGTTCATGTTTGGTCAAGGCTGTTTAAGTGTTTGTGCATATGTATATCATTAGTTCACACAGATGCTTGCAATAATAATCTCCCCAGAGCATTTTTACAGGCATATCTTTACAACTTTTAACTACGGTATTCAAAGGTGGGGGGTGGGGCATTTTCCACAATGACCCGAGGCACTTTGATGGAGTCCTGCAGCGTTACTGTCATGACAACAACCTGAACCTGCCTAACACAGATATTGTGCAGCAGTTATGGCTCCTGCTTCCTCCTATTCCACTGGGACCGGCCTGGTTCTGCTCAGGAGCATTAGGGGGCATCGCAGCCTAACTTTGTTTCCCCTTGGATGCTTTTCCTCACTCAAATATCGCACCTGGGATGTTTGATGGCAGTTAAATTATACATATTCAAGGTGGGTGTTCTCTGCCACACCCAACCACCCTACTAACTCCAAAGAAGAATTTTAATGTTGATGGTATCGTCAGATCAAAAATAAGCCTTTATAAGTCATGTTATTTTCAGCAAAAGAGGATGATATCAATCCTGAGGGTGGTTTAGACTGGTAACCAAATGTAAAATGATTTGCTCCGAGGGTGACACAATGTCTTTCTTTGATAGAAACATGAATCAGTCCGTTTTCAGGTGCTAACATTGTAAATGGTCTGGTACTTACGAAGCACTTTTCTACTCTGAGCATCCAAAGCACTTTTTACTACAACCCTTATTCACCCAATCATTCACACATTCATACCTCAGTGCTTTGTCTAACATTTGCACACACACACAGACACACACACACGCAGATGCATCATCTGTAGATTATGTTGCCCAAAGATAGTTTTATGTGCAGACTGGAGTAGCTGGAGAATCGATCCACCGACCTTCAGATTTGTCTACCTCCTGAGTTTGTGAATTGGATATGTGACTATTTCTGTTTTCCTTATTACACATCATCTACAACAGCTTATGCCTCTGTGTGGACATGGTTGATTGATCCATGTGCGTGCTCCTTATGTGCACACGTGCACATGTATGTGTCTGTTTCTAAATCAATGCATGCACTTATTTGTTATGAGAGTACAACTGTGTAAGCACAGGTGTGTGTTCACTCACAAACAATAACTGTTTTAAAAAGTAAACTATGTAACTCTGCGCTCTCTTTCTTCAAATCCCATATCCTGAAACACGGGAAGCTGCTGCGTGCATGATTGGCACAGTTTACAATTTTGGGCTAATCACGTGACAATCAAAGGGTCCTGCCTATGGAGCTGAGGAGACCACCAACGTGGCCAAAAAGGAACAGTCGTGTAATTGTGAGTGAACCTTTTCAGAGCATGATGACTGCGACTAAGACTCATCCGGATGCGATGCAGTTTTTCCGCTTTCTTTCTTTCTCCTAACAACAGTTAATCATTTCTTTTTCTTTTCTTTTTTTTAATCTTTATTATAAATGACGCGTTTCGCTCTCCGCGGGGGCGGAAATCACGGATTTGATCTGAGTCTGAGTCTGAAGGCTGCAGCACCGATAAATGCTACCTGCTTCGGCCAGCAGGTGTTAGGTGCTTGAGGACGTGCCGTGAGATTATAACGACATCCGCAATGTGCGTGTTTACTACGCTGCTGGATTTAAATGTGCAGCTAGGTCTTGTGCAACTCTGTGAAACATGATTTCATTATTTTTGAACGAAAGCTGCATAAACCCACTTCTGTGACATTGCAGTATTGGATCAATAGAATAAAGTGAAGAAAATGCATTTGCGTATGTAATGGCCCGTAAATCACAAATATACTGGCACTTTATAAAGGTCACATTTTCCCAGTTAGCAGTCTTATCAAGGGGTTATTGTTTTACAGAGAAGTGTGGTCTTGAGGCTTTGTTGCATCTGGAGATGGACAAAACACTATTACCAGAAGATGAGACTAAAGATCGAAGCGACACTACAGCTTGCAAGTCCGATAACATCTCCCCTTGAACCAGTTAGAGGCTCAACTGTCACCAGAGGTGGTGAGGGGGGGGATAAAAAACTTAAGTTATAACATGCCTAGAGCCCCCCTTCCGTTTCACAAACTGGGTACACTGGCTTTGACTTCGGGTCCTCTCAGGGAAACGCTTCATTATTATAACGGAGATGTACGTGAAAACCTGAATGCACCAAATGGGTTCGGCTCTCGGCGAGCCTCCCCTGAAGTTGGAGATGCTCACATGAGGTCTGTCTGCCTGGGTGGTCTCTCTACTTTAGTGAGCTGTTGCTAAGCAGCTAATAATAGTCGTGTTTGCTGAGTAATTTCTGCCCTTCTGGAACCAATCAGATGCAAGAAAGTCCTGCAATCTGACAGCCCCAGAGGCGGGATCTCGAGTATTTTTTTCTCTTCTCACCCCTCCTCTTTCTCTGCCTCCAAATGGAGAGAGGTCTTTTTCTCCTCTTCTATTGAATCTCAGAGTTGGCCGTGACGCGCGGCCCAGGGGAAGACCACATAGATGTCACCAGAATGCTACGACTATCGAGGTTTCATACCCGACAACTTGTGTATGGAAATCACTTTGCGCACCTCGCTTTTTGAAAGAAACTTACTTTTTTAAGAGACACGGTGAATGCGGTGAAAGCGGTGGAGACCTCCGGATCACGAAATGTTGGGATGGAAGGCGCAGACTTTGACTCGCCGTCTCCAACAGGAGTATGAAGTCCTACTTCACGGGTGTGAGATCTCCGAGAGTGAAACTCTGTTACCTTGGGATATCGCTACACGCTTTCGGGGAAACACTATAAAGTGGGAAACCATATCGCTGTCCCCGCAACATGGCCTCGGCTGGTAATGCGCCCTCCGAGCAGGAAAACAGAGACCCCGATCGGCCGAGGATAACGCGGAGGAACAGGGGGGACTATACCCGCAACACACCGCTGGATTTGGAGTATTTGCAGCGGCCGAGTTACTGCGATGCGGGCTTTGCTCTGGAGCAAATTTCAGAGGTGCTTATTTCTCATCTTGAACGGGAAAGAGGTTTATGATGCTGGTTTCATTGTATTCGTCGAAAAAAGTGGCCAAACTGTCCAGTCGCTGCTAGGTAACGGGACGGGCTGGGCAAGGGGTACACCGCGGTAAGGCAAGGTTGCAGAAAGCCCAAAGTAGTTTTGTTTGATTTCATGCGACTCTTCCTGTGCAGCCGGCTTATGATGAAGGACGTGCAGCAAGTTGTAAGTTCCCGTTTCCCAATACAAACACTCGATTGTTTCCAGTGCATCCCAACCTATAGTGGCCCCACACCAGGCAAAAACACGCAGCGTTTACTCGCAGGCAGCAGTGCAGTTGACTTTTTCATAACATCCAGCCTGTCTTTTACGCGAAGCTCCTAAAGCGTTAAAGAGTTTGTGTGACACTGACTAAACTTGGGGTGACTCGTGTAAAGAGGAAAAAAGGTCCATGTGGCTGCCCTCTTCCGTTCACAAATATTGTGATCCCCCCAGTGAGAGCTCCTCCACTCCCCGTGCAGGCCGGAACACACGAGTCGCCGGACGGGGAGAGCGCGTGTGAGTGTGTGGTGGTGGCATTTGTGGTTTTACCACATGCGCCGATTCAGGGTATTTAATATCACCGGGCGATGTGTGCGTGCAGGTTACTTCAGCAGCAATTATACTGTCCCCAAAATGTAATAGTTTATGTCAAGCGAGGAGCTTTCAATACATTAGGTATTTTTTTAGTCTGTTTTTAGAAATTATAGTCTCCTACTAATAGTAATAGTATGCTTCCAATGGCCATTTTTCATAAAAAATATCTCAAGGAGTGGAATGATATGAGAAGTTCACCTTTTGTATAGTTGTAGTTTCACAGTTATGTCCTATTTATCTCTGTCTACTTTTGGTCCAGCTGCACTTATTTTGGAGTAGGCGTTTTTTTTTTGTATCACCATATTCATAATTCATCATTGTAGCAGTAAAATGACTGAGAACGGTGGCACCTTTTCATTGCATGTGTCATGCTAAGGCTGCTGATCTGACAGTACCTGTACCTCTAACTCTGGAGAGTCTTCAGGATTGTCCAGGCACTCCCCAGCTGGGGCCCAGCACATGTGTAGATTTCACTTAATAAAGAAGAAGAAAGAGCTTTATTTGTCAAAGGTTATGGAAGATCACGGCTCTCATTGTCCTAACAGGGGCTTGTAGTTTAAATATGTAAAGATTCTTTAAAATGAACACCAGTTCTTGTAGTTTATTTGAAAGTGTAACATTAAAAACTTCTCCTTAATCCTACAGCCTCACCTGAGCAGGTAAGTGTGGTGCTTTATCTGTTAACTGACATTAACAGTGGGACTCTTGTCTTATCATAGGGGAAGGCAACTGGGAGGAAGGCACCTCTGTGGCTGAGAGCGAAGTTCCAGAGACTTTTATTTAGGCTGGGCTGTTACATTCAAAAGAACTGCGGAAAGTTTTTGGTTGTTGGCCTCATGATTTTTGGAGCTTTTGCTGTGGGCTTACGGGCAGCTAATTTGGAAACGGATGTGGAGAAACTCTGGGTGGAAGGTAAGAAGCTCTTGATTTATTTTGTTTTTGACAAGCTGTACAATTCATCTGGCGTTTGAGTGCAGCCTGCTGGGAATTTTCATCTTCTCAGTGCTTTTGAAACAGTTTGACTTAATATTGCATGTTTACAAGGATTTTGCACAGTTTAGTTTGGAGGAGGAAGGTTTGTTGGTGCTACTAAATGAAATTGGGGGGGTTGGGGTGGGGGGGGGGCTTGTTTATGTTTAGGTGCTGGCAAGCACCCAAGCGAAACTTGAAAATACTTGCTTCTTTCCCAGTATACTTAACTTCTAAAACCATTCTAGATGCACACATAAGATGTGCAGGAGCTGAGTATAACTGTGCTCATAAAAAGTTGTAATTAAGTTCATAAGGGGCTTTTGGGGTAGAGGAAATTTTTGTGAAAGCCGCCATTTTGTGAGAGTGTGTGTGTGTGTGTGTGTGTGAGTGTGTGTCTGCCTGCCCCAGCAGTTGACTGTGTGTGGTCCCGTTTTGGACAGCTCTCAACTTTCCAAAAAGATTTGTCTCCGGCTGCAGGGAAAAAGCGGAGCGAGGGCAGGAACTCATGTCTGTGGGGTGGATGGAACACTTGTTCTTTTTTTCATTTTTAAATTCAGAAACATCTTATGAAGAATAAAATATATAAACAGAAGAAAGAAACTGTGCATATGGGTGGTGCTTTTTTTTTGGGAGGGGGGAGTAAGGGGAAGGGGCTGAGCTTTTTCCTTTCCTTTGATCCGCATTCCTGTGCTTATGGGTAGAGTCGGCTGTAGGAGTCATGAATGGAGGGGTAGATTTGTTGAGAAATTGCAGTGGAACACTATTTGCTTATAAAAAGAATGCTTTTTGGTTTTTAAGCATGTGCTTGTGTGGTTGCCTTTCAACTTCTTAAACTGTGTCTCAAGTTAAAAAAAAAAAAACTAAAAAAAAACAGTTCATGAGATCAAGCACTGATTCCTGTACAGATCAAGCACCACACCTCCTGCCCGGGGTTGGCTGGTCTCCCCTTGCGTGCAGCTGCCAGGGGTCTGACAGACGGCGTGTTCTTCTAATCTGCGACGCAGGCGCAGTTAGCCACAGTTTGGGCAGAGGGGAGCCTCTTTGGGACAGGACTCCTGATTGTACTTGAGAGGATCGCACTGTTTTCACACCCTTTCACATGTCTGACCACGGTCGTGTATACTTCAGTGAGGGCACTGAATGTTATTACACACTTGACGGTGCATCCTTTGCTCTTACACATAAGTGCTGAAATTAATGTGCAATAAATGTATAATTTCTAGTAATTTATTTAAAAAAAATCAAACATTTGCAATTAGCCTCTATTTTCTGTGGACGTTTAACAAAAATTTCTAAAAATATTAAGAGCATCACTTTGGGTTGTTGTAACTTATCAACTTTACTCTTTCATTTCACACTGTTGCCCTTCTCAAAGAACTAGTTTTAGCTCAATTTTGGCATTTAAAGTATGCACAAACAGACAGAAGTAAGTTGTTTTGGGTTTGTGATGCATTGCAGCTGCTTGCTGTAAATTGAAGCTGCTCTGCTTCAAGAAGCAGCAAACTGCAGATTTATTACAATCTTCATTCTATTGGAGTTAAAATTACTAAAAGAAACCCCTACAATTTCAGAGTTATTGAGTAGAAAAAAAAATTGCCTTTTTGCAGCTTCTCAGATGTGAGAATCTGTAGATATTTCTCAGTTTCCTCTTATTATACACACATTTTTGTCTTTGTTAGACAAAATATATCTGTTTGGCTCGGGTAACTTGTGATTTGTCAGCATTTTTAGATGTTTCATCTGAGTCTATTGTAAGTTGAGCTGATGCGTCACTCTGCTGGTGTTGCATCAAATTCAGAATGTTCAAACTCAGATTGACTGTGTGCTTTTGTTTTGTTCCACCATTAAATTTTGGCATTGACAGAACTGAACCTGAACTTGGCTGACACACAAGTAGTGTAGTGACCTCTGGTAGACATCTACCAAATGGTCTCAAACTGGCTCACACGAGACACGGAGATCTGCTCGTACACAGACACTGACTACAAGACAGGGCTGCCATGGTTTCTACGTCCCGATGCATGAGGGGTTCCAGATGCTGGTAGGGAGAGATCTGTTTGTTTAGATTAGACTGCACAGCTGAGGGATAGATTAGTTCTGCCTGGACCATGGAACGCTGTGCTGGGCCGTGCTGGGGACTGGCCCATCTTCCGAGAGGAAAGAGGAGAGGACAGAGCGGCTGGTTATGTTTCATTTGGAACTGCCCCTCCGCAGGCGACCCATGGACGACCCCACGTGGAAGCTGTGTGGCCTGTGGATGCGCGCACACGTACAGTACAACCCAGCTTGTATCAGATATCTCAACTCCTCTAGTGTTGACTGGAGCAGCGTTTACGTTTGCGATCTCATGTCGTGTCGGTCGTCACCTGCTTTCTGATAGTGCCAGAGCAGCTGAGGTCTCCAGCAGACCACTGTTAAGTGTGTGCTGCAGTTAGCTTGTGCGTCCCGTGCCACGGCTTTTGCAGGGATTGTCTCTTTTCACACAGTGCTCACTCAGCACTGTTTATAATACTCTGACACAGGAAGTTCTGTTTATTAGACAAAGTGACAGAGACCAGTTGGGAGTGAGATGCATGTCTGCACAAAGAGGCAAATGTGTCAGACATCTGAGGATGCATGGAAGCTTGCACTTAACAATCAGGGCAAGATAGGAAGAGTTTGAGTCCTGTTTTTCCAACTTAGAAAACATAAAAGTGACTGTGGCATCTATTTAGGGCAGATTGTATCCACACTATGGACAAACTCTGTGTTTATATCCACTCACAGGAAATGATTAGTTCAAACAGGAAGCTGTAGTATTGTAGTGTACTGTCTCGATCTCCACACACACACAATTGTGGCTTGAAGCTCTCCGTGTGCGTTCCTCTGTGTTGGAAAACATGCTCACTGGCTTGTGTTCAACTTTTGATGCATCCTCAGTTGAATCTTGACAAACATCTAGATGATCTTGCAGTGATTAACAATAAGCCACATTCAGGGCGCAGAGATGTAGACGAGAGGAATGAGACTCCTTTATGTTTCCTCCTGGCTGCAAATGGAAAATGGAGCCATCACTTCGTTATTCTAGGTAAGGCAAGCACTGGCTAAATTGTAAAGAAAATAGGAACACTGCCTGCCTCTAATTAAAACAGTATCACATAAACATTGGCCTTCCTGTAGGACAGCCCCTCAGTCTTTTGCTCTGTTTCTGTGCACAGAGAGAACGACTGGAGATTATGGGGCTTTGCTGATGGGGAAGAGAAGACACAGGGAGGGGATGGTTTGGAAATAAGGCTTTTGAAGCTTGAGCTCTGGGCAAGGGTTGAAGTTGACAGTAGGGGTGAAGCAGATGACATAGAGCTGTAGTGTAATCTTGGCTGCATTTTATTTAGTCTATAGATACAGCCCGGACTGGAGTGAGGACGGGCCCTGTAACATGCAGAGGATGTATTTTGTTTTCATCGCACCTCGAGTTTGGAGTGAGCTCCACACAGATGAGTGAGTATCCCAGTCACTCTGAGTCCAGAATTCTGAATCTGTCCACTCCTGTTGTCAAGCTGTGTGAACCAAAGAGGGGGTGATGAAAAATAAGGAAGGACTAATAACAGGCGGAAACGAAGGCTTCATATTAACTGGTAACCGCTACGTAAACAGCATGTTTTTAGTTTAATAGTTTGTTTTAACTTAGCTCTGCTCCAATCTTAAAACCATGTTGACATGGCTACACATCAGTGTTGACCTAGAAATACATTACATCCAGTCAGACACTTTGTTTTTTAATGACTGGTTAAGGAAAATTGAATCCTTTTCCCCTATGGAAACTGATTATAGAGAGTGTAGTAACCTGACAGTTCTGTCTGATATCAAATGTATGGCAATTATATGAATGATTCAAGTTTAAAAGAGCTTGCAGTCTCCAGATTTATGGCCGGGTCTGGGCACAGGGCAGTGGATTGTAGTCTCAAGGCTACAGACTGAGGGGAGGGCTTTGGTGCCGGAGTGCTTTCTTGGGGGGCATAAGTGCAGAGGCCGGGGGCCACAGGGGTAGACCCCTGGGACCCTGAGGTCATCTTGTAGAGGCCCCACTATTTAAAACCTCACCTGATACTCACCCTGTGGCCTGGGTGCAGAGTGAAGACTCACAGCAGAAGTGAAGGGGGGGGGGGGGGGGGGGTGCAGCATAGGTCACAGCTGTCACCAGTCACTGTTTGTATATGTTCACGTGTGTGCATTGTGCATGTGTATGCCTACTGTATATGAGAGCACCTCATTACCAGCTGTTTTCAGGAGAGTTTGCATCGCTTTCTCACTGTGTGAGTTTTCAGTTTTGTGAGTTTATGATCAAACTTTTGAAATCGCTTCTCCAGCAGAGGGCAGTGAATGTATTTTTTGATTTAATCTCTGAATTACTGTATAATAATTGCATGTCCAATAAATATCCAAATGCTACAAAAAACACAGCATTATTCCAACTTTAATGACAGAATATATGTGGAAGAGAGATGTGACAGAGAGGGCAATTTCAAAGTTGTACTGCAGAAATTTCACAATTTAATTTCCTTTAAATGGAAAATGGATTGCCTTTAGCTCGCCCCTAAAATCAGTATGGTAACAGTTAAAACGGTGCCAGGCTATGTTCGTGTGCTGCCTGATTTAAGGTTTCAAATCCAGACTGATAGGACCAAATTTTTTGTTTTGTTTTCTGAAGCCGTTCCTTCCCTGTTCCTGCATGTCTGTTTTATATCTAGTATGATTAAGAGCTGATTTAACAGAGTTGGTGGTTGTTTTGTTGTTTTGCTGGTAATGGCAGTGGAAAAGGGAGCAGTATAATGTTAAGTGCATGCAGAAGAAGCCCTGACATCCTTTTTTGTGGACGAAGAAGAGGAGGAGGAGGAGGAGTGCCCTGAATGTGGTGTCTCCACTGAGAGGATTGTGGTTTGCATGGTTGAATTATTCAGCTTTTGATGTGTATACAAGCATGGGTGCATGTGCGCACACATACACGGAGAGGCTTTGCAGTTTTGGTTCTGTGAATGAGTGGGTGGTTGAGCAGGGCTGGCATGGCAGTCTATTTTGGTAGTATTTTCCTTTATCTCTTTTCTCCCATCATCTTTCTTTTTCTCTCTTTTCCTTTCACTCTTTCTCTCACACTATATCTCCTGCAGCTTTCTTTCAGCAGCACCAGCAGCATCAAGAGATCAAACATACAAACGCCCCCACACCCAATATTTCTCCCTAGTTAGCGCAGAATACACGACATAGAGTCATCTATCTTTCTCTCCTCATCCGTTTCACTCGCTGACATCAAGTGTATACAGTCATACACAAATGTGAGTGTACATACACATGCACACTTGTTCCAAACTGGTTTGTGTTTATCAGTTCACTACAAACATGATTAAACCCCTCTATGAGGAATAACATTCCAGTGTGTTGTGTTAAACTTTACGAGTTGATGAAAAGTGCAGGCTGGCTGGTGAGGGATTTAGTGTGGGGAAACATTGCACCTCTGGTACTGTACACAGACTCGCTGCGCTGTTTCTGAAGCTGCTCTCCAGCCTTTAAAAACAGCTTTGTGTATATTAGCCCGACCTGGCAAAAGTAAATGTGAAATAACATTTAAAGATTTGCTCGTCAAGCATGCCCTGTGTGTGTGTGTGCGCGCGCTCTCTCTCGAGGCAAGCACGTTCCCATTCACAAAACAACATCCTGAGATGCCTCCGAGCACTCTGTTTACATTTTGCATTCTTTCATGCGCTCTTATTCAAAAACCAGAGCCCTGCGAATGACCGACCACAGGAGACTGTGGAGAGAATTACCCCCCCACCTCTCTCTCTCTCTCTCTCTCTCTCTCTCTCTCTCTCTCTCTCTCTCTCTCTCGGCCAGAAAGGTCTCTGTCTTTACCCGAACCCCCCCCAAACCCCCTCCCCTTCCTCCACCACCACACCACTCCCCGTCCCCTGGCTGGAGAGAGAGTGGCCTCAGAATGCCAGATGTATTACAGAGTGAGCCACGGCAATGTAAACACTCAGCCCTGCCATGAGAGCAGGGTGGTCTGGCCTCCCTCCTTCCCTTCCCTCTCCTCCTCTCCCTCCCTCTTCCCCTTTCCTCTGTTCCCTCCCTCGCAGCGCTGACTGCCAGAAGGGTGGAGAAAAGTACAAAACAGCAGAGGGAGTGTGTGTGTGTGTGTGTGTGTGTGTGTGTGTGTGTGTGTGTGTGTGTGTGTGTGTGTGTGTGTGTGTTTGTGTGTGCGCTGGAGAGGAGACAGAGTGAGGGAAGAAGCAGGAGTATAGTAGCGGTAGTGTGTTTGTGTTTTGGCTGCAGTGCCTACCGTACACTAGGCCTGAGATTGGGGTGTGGATTGATGCTTCTCAGACTGCAGAGCAGAGAATTTTTCTTGCTAACATTTCCAAATTGTGTGTGTGCGTGTGTGTGGGGGGGAAATTTTTTTTTTTTTTTTTTTTGCCCCTCTGGCACACCATAGTTACATACGTAGCTGTATATTTCATTGCAATTCCTGCAGCACGTCGTCATAGAATCTGGCAGCCACAGCAATTACACAAGTACCACACATGCACATGCAAGGCATAAAGATACAAAGATAACATTCCTTTCACAGATGATTAGAAGTTTAGAGCTCCAGATTGAATCAATATGCAACAGAGTGAAATAGTGTCTTGTACTGTAACCTGTCTGCATGTTAGACTGGTGTTATAAAGACCATGTCTGTTTATACGTTTTTCTACTTCGTTTTTCGCTGGTATCCACACTACTCCATCATCTTTGGACTCATCCATTTTATTATTTGCACATCCAGCTTAGGTCTCAGAGGGCCGGGCCTATCTGAGCTCACAAGGGTAAGAGGGTAAGAGGGTAAGGGTAAGACTTGGGTCCTTAGACAGGTCCCAAGTCCGTCACATGGCTTGTTTTAGGATCCCTGAAATGTAAAACTTTCTACACTTCAGACGCCCTTTAAGTTTGAAAACCATAGCACTGTGTTTTAGTCTCAACTTGCAGGAACTTTTGCTGCCCTTTGCTGTTTTATCAGTCACTGCATGTCGTGTTCCCTAATTTGTCACCACCTCATCGCATGACCCTCTACCAGAAGAAAGCAAGAAATAGTTAAGAAATCTGCCTTGACTGTCAGTGGTTAATTCAGCAAAAGGAACAAATTACAGGCTTTGTCAATGTCTATTTGCACTTAAATTCTGCATTTTGTCATGCTACTACTGCCTACACATTCAGGAGGGATGCAACTGTGATCCATGTAAACCATTGGCCTTTGCCTCATAGTCAAAATAAGGGGACACCCCAGTGCTCTCACTTACAATCTTCCCTACTTTAAAAATTTTGCTAAATTTATTGGGTAGACCAATACAGAACAGAATGCTGTATAAGCAAACAACATTTACTGAATTTGTAGAATAGATGGTAATTGCAATTAAGGAAAAAGAGAAATGCCTAATTCCTAATAAAGAGTTGTAGTGTATGTCACTGTCAGGCACAAAGTAGCAGATACATCCCAGAAGGTTGCCTAAGCAAGCAAGGCACAGGCTCCCTGAACCCAAAAATGTCCTGAACCCAAAAATGAGATCACCCTTCATCCAAACAACCTCAACAACCTGAGTAAGTCAGATTCCCAGCAGTGCACCTACCAAGTTTAAAACAGACTGGACGAATGGTTGTTGTGATGAATACACAGATTCTTCAATTTCAGATCAGTTATGAGGGTGGTAACCATGAACCTGCTCTTTCTCTTGGTCTTTCTTTGTCTTACTTTCACGCTCTCTGTTTCTGTGTCCTTTATTCCACCCTTAGGAATGCGTGGTTTTGGGATACCTGAAATCATGAGCCATCTTTACAGGAAATGACAAAGATGGCTGGTTGAGATTGGTTGTTCAGGCTCATGTCATGGTCTGTTATGGTTTGGTTTTGGGCCAGTCACAAGGCTGTAAATGCAGTAAGAGGAGAGGGTCACCTGGCTTAAGTTTGACAGGCACTGTCAGAAGATACAGGATGTGATTCTTTCTTTTTTTTTTTTTTCGTCTTCTTCTTCTTCCAGCAGAACTTTAATTAATAGAACAGTTGTCACAAGATTTTTGCTTTTCAAATTATTTTTTAATGTCTTTTAAACTGTTTTCTCAGATGTGCTGGAGTCTCTTTTTTTCAATACCACCTGACGAAGAAAGAAGAAACATGTGAGAATGCAAAATATCTGCAGCAGTTGGACTGGACATTAGCTGGTCTTTAACCTGCCAGCTTCTGAGTACAAAGTGAGCATGATGTCAGATTGTACCAATGTGTGAAACCACACAATTATCAGGGGTACTCACCCCTAGTGCGTGGGCGTAATGTGTGCTGCCACTTGCACATTACATTCAAGCAGGTTCATTTCCTAAATCAGACCGAATAGTCCCAACTGTAGAAAATAACACAGCTTGATTCTCCAAAATTTTTTTACAAATATTATGTGTAAAAACAGCTAAATTGATCAAAGTGAGGGGTACATTATAGCCAAAGATTTTATAAAGCTTTTACATGACTTTAATGATAGTGGCTTCAGATCTGCTATATCTGTTTGGCTGCATTATGACATCACTTTTAATTGAACCACAACAGCTACACACTGCATGCACACATGCTACAAACACAGACTTCTGTCAACGTTTTCTTCCCCAACTACTCTTTCCACTGCTCTCTGAATCCATTGGCACTGAATAGGATTTTTTTTTTTTTTTTTTTTTTGTGGGGGTGGGGGGGTAGAGGAGAGAGGGACCTGAATGAAGGCAGCAACGTGGAAGAATCTGCCCATTGAGGAGTGTGTGAATGTACACCTCAGGCCCAGGGGAAGCTGCATTGGGAGCCAGCCGACTGCTAAATACACCCATTTTAGGGGCTGCAGAGGCCGGACAGGTGATTAGCATAATCAGGGGAGAGGGGAGCTATACATATGGTAATGCAATAGTTGGGGGGTGAGATTTGGTGGTATGGGTGGGGATTCTGGGGCAGTGGTTGGCAGCTGG
This sequence comes from Archocentrus centrarchus, assembly GCF_007364275.1. Classification (NCBI taxonomy): domain Eukaryota; kingdom Metazoa; phylum Chordata; class Actinopteri; order Cichliformes; family Cichlidae; genus Archocentrus; species Archocentrus centrarchus. The sequence continues at coordinate 9,500,235 of NC_044354.1, forward strand.
GGTGTCACATTGTGCAGGGGGTCGGAGTGCTGGGCGGGGGTGCGCGGCTGCATGAGGAGACATCGGCTACAGCTGCACGTCAGAGCACTTCCACTCTCTGTTCCTTTTTTCCCTTCACTTTTCTGTCACTCTCTCATTTTTTTCCCCTTTTATTTCAGTTCCCCACTCTCGACCATGCTTGTTTACCCTCCCCTCTCTGTGTGGCAGCCCCTCCTCTTTTTAAGCTGAAGGAGAGAGGGAAAGAGTGCGAGGGAGGGAGAGAGCAGAGAGTGAGGGGAACTCCAACATGGGTCAGATAGGGTCTCTGCTCTCAGTAAGGCCTTTTCACCACATATTTGTGGCTGTGTGCAACTGCATGGCAGAGCGAACATTCAAAAGTACTGTTAATGCACTGTGTACTGCTGTGTATGCTGCGCAGCCAGTACTCTTTCTCTGCTGCAAAGTTGTTTTTTTGCATCTCCTTACACACTGGCATCTCCTTTGCCAGTTGCTGCCACTCTTTTTCCTCTTCTGCACTCATATTTGTCTGCTCCTGGGAAAGAAAGCCTGGACTTCTTTCTTGGTTGTTCCTGTGTGAGCTGATCATAATCTTTGCCTGCCTGCAGTTCAAAAATTCGCTAACAAATTTTGATTAAAGCTTTGACAGAAGTCTGCAGCACATATAGTTTTTTTTATATATTTATTTTTTTACCTTGCAGCATAATATACAGAGCAGATGAATGGTGGAGGACAGAAACAGGTGGGTCTTCTTAGTGACCAAAGCTTCATTGGGTAATTGGCAGTAGCAGCTGAAAAGGAGGAGAGGTGGGCACCTGCTGTGGGAAGCTACCTGCGCAGCGTGACCAGTAGCAGGGATCAAGCAAGGTCAAATAGATGATTGAGAAAATGATGTGCAACAGATGCACTTTTAGTATATGGTATACTGTATTAGTATATTTCTAAAGCTCTTGAGTATTTTTTTAATCATTCCTAGAATAAGTAGCCCTATCATTAGATTTATGGGATATTTTACCAAAGTATTGCCTCTGCTCGTAGCTTCTATACCAGTGACTAAAAGATGATTTGGTGTCCAAAGATTGAAACATTATTTCATTTTAAGAAAGGCAAAACTTTTTTATTTTTCTTGTGCAATTTTTTCTTTTATTTTGGGTTCCCACGCAAAAAGTTTGGGCACTAAAAAATACCAAGGTCTCAGATCTTAATTAGCTTGGCTGTGGTGATGCAAATATATTACTCAAACTTTGCTTCAGGATTTAGCACTCCTACGTCCTGAGGACTCCTATAGGCAGCTGCCTGAAAATTTAAATGATCATTGTCCACATAGAAAATAGATTTTGTACGTCACTTTTTTTACAGTTTGTAATGTAATAAGAAAAGAGTAAACAGGACCGGTGGAGATCAAGTAAAGAACTTTTACACAAGAACTGGGATGGCCTAAAAAGAAATGAAACCCTCATCTGACTGCAAAAACCTTACAGGAAGATTTGGCATACTCGAGTGATTGTCCACTGCTCTTCTTTCTGCATCACTTTAGTTTTTAGAATTTCTGGATGCCTTATGGAACAACGCATGTGGACTGAAATTTTTGCTTTTCACTAATTGAGCATCTTCATAATAAATCTTTCTGGCTGAGACCCTTCATCGCTGATACAGTATGAATAGGTGGTCAGCTCCAGAAAGACTGTTGGCAGGGACGGACCACTTCCATTTTAAGAATGATGTAGCCAGCACTTTCAGTGTTGAAGAAATGTTCTTGTTCCTCATATCTGAGCCTCAACACATTCGTGTCTCAAGTGTATTCATGATCCTCTTGACTTCATGGCTTGGTTTTCACTCTGACTCATCAACTGTGAAACCTGTTACCGGCAGGTGTGTGCCTGTGTCATATAAATGTATTTTTTATATCAAGCCCTTTCATGAAAGTGATATTTTTGTATCTCATGCAACAGGTGTCACTTCCTGTGTTTAAAGGGTTTTACAAGCATTTTTACAAACACTTTGCCTAAAAGCAGAGTTGCCTGCATGTACACTTACATTGTCTGTGTAGGTTCAAGCTCCAGAGACTACACTTACATTTGATTCTCTTTAGGCAGCTTTTGGAGGAGCTATTAAAGGACAATCATTGTAGTTTTTAGGGTGGTTGTCTCTTCATTCCTTTGATGGTACTGGGGGCTCAGGGTTTGGGAGGTCGCTATAGACTTGGTGGTAGTGAGATGACCTGGTTTTGGGGGACTTCCTCCTCACCACAGGGGGTGCCTGCTGAGATGGGGCCTAATCCAGCTAATCCGTTCTCTGTAAACACACACACACACACACACACACACACACACACACACACACCACACACACACACACATGTTTAGCCACCAGCAAGTATATATTATGTCACACCTCTTTAAGTGATGGAGAATGCTTGATTTACTGAAGGGAAATCATGTGCAGAAAACATGTGCATATATGTTCAGGTGTACACTGTTATTGGTATTATACCAGCATCGCACAGTTGTAGGAGTAATGTGCTGCTGTGGTGCGTGTTCTCCTCCAAAGTGTGGGTTGCTTCCGTTGTCAGACATAAGAGATGTGCTGGGGTGGGGCCAAGCTGTTGTGTGTTGCATGGAAAAGAGAGAAAGTTGGCGAGAGGATATGGAGGGTGGCCTGGCTTTGACAGAGGGGCCGGGCTGATTGCCATCATGATCTGGCCAATCACAGCATAGAGCTGAATAGAGCAAAGAGAGAGAGAAAATGAGAATGAGGAGGGGGTGTTCAGAACTGAAAGGAGGAAGGGGGTGATGTCAGTTCCTTAGAAACCTACTTTCTCTCCTTTGGTGCCCGCCACCCCCCACCATTCCACTACTTGGAGAATAGGGGGGACCAGGGGTTAATGTTATGCAACATGCTGAATACCCACACCGAGGGCTCCACTACAGTGACATGCATACTTCTCTTCTCTACTCTTCTCTTCTCTTCTCTTCAATTTTTTAAGATGCTTTTTTTTTTTTTTTTTTTTGTAGTCATTCATTAATCACTAGTAATGCTTACACGCAAGTACATACACACAGGTGCCAGTGCACACGAACTCCTCAGTAGAAATAATACAGAAAACGCTGGCAGGGTTTTTGCAGACATGATTAGCCAAATAACTAACAGTCATATGTTGCTGATTACTGTGATTAATAGTTTGATCTGAAAATAATAAAGCATTTCTATCACAATTTTTCCAGAGCCCAAATTAATTAACATAGACAACTAAGGAACAGCACTTTAAAAAAGCTGGAAACAGCTTGCTGATTACAGTTCTGTCAAAACTAATTGTGATGTAATTTAGTGGGATGAAAGCATTTTTTGGCTCAAAACCAGTTTGCTGACTTTTGCAAATGTGTGACAAAGTTAATGACTAGTACAATTTGACTTAATCAGATTCTACTCATATAAAATGTGAGAAGTTTTTTTTTTTTTTGTACAAATTATCTTTCTGTTTTTGTAAGCACTGGAGATACCGAGCCGATGAGGGAGTTATTGAAAATCATTCCCACTTTGTTTTGGTCTCAGCTGCTGAGCCTGGAGTGGGACACCTTCAAGATATCAACACATGCTGGGGTCAACCAGTTTTCTTAGGAGAAGGAATATGGGAATATGTGTCATTGAAGAAACACAGCTGTGTGTACACACACACTCATATGCACACGCTTGCGTGTACGCTGAGTGTGTGTGCGCACACGCATTTTCTTGGTCCAGCTGGGGTGTTAATTTCACCCCAAGGCTGTGTGAGTGTTGACCCCAAAACTTTGTAACCTCGTGAAGTGTGGAATTCTCTAAGCCTGAGGCTGTAATGTGCTGTTTCCTGTAGAGGGAGAGTGCATTCCTTTGACTTGTCCCATTCCTCACTGCTTGCTGTAAACTCAAGGTCTTTGGGTGGCAGTCCACAACTTGGAAAGAGTTCAGAACAGACAGTGGGTTCTTTCTAAACATGACCCTCCCATCTTTTTTCAATCAGACTTTTTTTCCCCCCTTGTCTCCCATGTAGTAGTATATTGATTGATGGATGCACCTTTTTCTATATGCCCACGTTCATACCCCCCCCCCGGCAGTGCACTTAAACCAAGCCTCGGGCTAGCATTGCCTTTGAGCGTTGAGACAAGTCGACTTGTTAGTGTGCTGTCAGTGCGCGTCAGATCTTAATCAGTTCCATGCGTTTTCCTTTGAAGGAGGGCTGGTGTAACGTTAGCTCTGTAGCTGGCCTCGCAGTGGAAAGCATTGTCGCTCCAGTTAGCCAGGCCTGCTATTAATGATGAGCATTATAAACATGCATTCAGACAGGTTCAGATAGGAATGCTGTTTGGGTCCAGAAAAAAGAAATCAAATGTGTTTTCCTAATGCTCCAAGACATGGCCCCTCTCTCCCTGTTCCCTTGGTCTGACTGGGTGGTCCAGCCCAACAGAACAGGCATGCTTATGTTCAACTTTAATGCCATTACAATAGACTAAAAATATTCAATCCATGCCCACTGTTGCATGGATTGAGCAGAATTGTTAAATTGGATTAAGGCATAATAAAATGTTACAGATTTTTCACACAGTCGGCTCGCTCACTGGAGAGTTTTCTTGTTTTGTGTATGTGTGTGGCTGGGTGACCAAGTGAAATAAGATGACTATAAATTGCTCGAGCTTTCACTGAGGTTTAGTCACTGACGATTGAATGGCTCAAATCATCTGCTCGTAAATTAGACACAGACACACCGAACTGGCAGAAGAAGCACATGAAAGACACAAATCTTAAACCTGAGCATAAAACTTCAGCAATTCTGGTCCATTTTTTTTTTTTTTTTTTTTTGTCATTCGTTTGACTGATAATTTGAGACCTTGCCCCATCCTTGCATGCCTAAATTTGTTTGCGTGTGTGTGCTGTGTGTGTGTGTGCGTGCGTGCGTGTTTGTGAGGGAGACCTTGCCAGACTTTCCTTGGATGTACTGGGGTGGAGCAGGGCAGCTAAAGGGTCTGAAAGGCTGCTTTTGTAGCTCGGGCTAGCTCAGAAGCTCAGAGCGCACGCACAGGGCTTAGTCTCACACGATACTGGGAGCAAAGCTTGGAGAGAGCCTCTCTCTATCAAACACACACACAGTGTCACACACATATGCAGACAGCATGTTTTGGCACTGCTGACATGTTAGCAATTTGAGTGGAAACACTGAGCTGTTTTGTAAAATGTGGATTTGTTGGGGGTGATGCTGCGCTTGTGGATTCAAAGGACTTGGGATGTTTGCCATTGTAGTGTTACAGGCTCACTGTAAGGAAAGTGCTTTTATTTAAGATACAAGTCAGATAATGTCTATGGACAGGCTATGATGTCTTTGGGTCTGCTTTGCAGAAAGAGCAGAGGATCACTGTCTGAGTCGCAGACTTTTTAGCACACCATGCTGTGTGCGTTGTGTGTGGTGCAGCTAGATCGGGCTTAATATTCGTCTTTGCTAGAGGTACTGTCTTAAAGTCTCATTATTTATTTTGTAGTTTAAAGCAAAAAATTGCATTAAAATCTTAGTTTGAAAAGTATTGATTGTTGAATAGATTTCATGGTGGTGTGATGTTGCCTAGACAGCAGTACTCCTGTGCATGTGAAGGACCACAATAGAAATCAGTGTTTTACTTTAGTGTGTTATATTTTGTAAATATTTGCACCCTGTGCAATTAAATCATTTATTTTTTTAAGGATCTTTTTAAAGATTTTTTTTACATACATACTCAGAGACATTTTTCTGTGTTGTGTGTAGATTTTCACAAGTTTTGAAAGAATTAACTGCAATAAGTTTCTTACTACCAGAACTTTTGGTCTGTTGAGGGAAATGAAACCTGATGAACTTTAACTGTACTAAATAATAATACGATCACTCCAGCACATTAACAGTCTGAATGTTTGTGGGTTTTTTTTTTGCAAAATCTTTAAATATGTAACTCACATTCACTCTTCTTTGTCCAGTTGGTGGGCGTGTGAACCAGGAACTCAAGTACACACGACAGAAAATAGGCGAGGAGGCCATGTTTAACTCTCAGCTGATGATCCAGACGCCACGGGAGGAGGGAGCCAATGTTTTAACGGTGGAGGCGCTCCTGCAGCACCTGGAGTCAGCTATCCGAGCCAGCAGAGTTCATGTTTACCTTTATAACAGGTAACTTGCTATTCCATAACTGCCTCTGTTCGAGTCTTGCCTCTTGTCAGTCTGTATTTAAGGATTTTGTTTTCCACTTCTAGGTGAGTTAAGTCACTTTTAAGAAAAAGCTAAACTGTTTTGTTCTCCTTTTCAGACAATGGAAATTAGAAGATTTATGCTACAAATCAGGAGAAGTAGTTACAGAAACACATTATCTGAATCAGGTAAGATGCAAACAGCACATGGATGGATGAATGGACTTTGTATCTTTGTATTGTTGCTATTGTCAGCAGTGTTTGTCAATTCTACGGTGTGATTACCCATTTAGATCATAGAAAGGCTACATCCCTGCCTCATCATCACACCTCTGGACTGTTTCTGGGAGGGAGCTAAGCTCCAGTCTGGAACGGTCTATCTCCCGTAAGTACTCAGACTTTTTTTTACTAGACAGAATCTGTATTTGAGATGTGATAATTGCAGCATATCATTAGATTGACCAGTCTCTTCCAAGGTTATGGCCAAAAAAAAAATCCTAATTGGGCTCACATAATAGCTTTCTTTACTGTGAGGCCAGTTGGCAAACTGACTGATGATGTTGGAACAATAAGACCACAGTGTCAACATACAGTGCTGAGCTGAGCTCATAACTCTAGTGTATACAGTAGGCTATGTTAGCTGTGGCAATGTGATAATGAGAAAAGGTTAGAAGAGATGTGAATCTCTGAATCTTGTTTTTTACCCCTTTATAAGTGGCAGCTGTAACACACTCAACCCATCCAAAGAGACACCACAGAGAAACGTGTGTACGTGTGAGTGTGTGTGTGTGTGTGTGTGTTGTGTGTGTGTGTGTGAGTGTGTGAGTGTGTGTGTGTGTGTGTGTTTGTGTCCTGAACTCGTCCCCTCTGAAGGCTCTATTGTAGTGGTTGCTGGCATGCGTATCGCTGGCGATAGTTTCTCTCGAGCCCTGGGCCTCCCACCATTGTCTGGCCGTTCTGTTGCTAATGGCCTGCTGCTACAGTAATACTCAGCAGACCTTTACCTCTGCATGTGTTTACGCATGCACATATTGTGTGCCGTTGTCATCAGTGCATGCATGTTTTGTCCAGTATGTAAAGGTGCATCAGCTTGAGTCACCGTCATCAGAGCGCGTGGATATATGTTGTCTATGTGTGTGCGTGTGGTCTATGTGTGTGGACTGGTAAATAAGGTTTTTACTATGTTCTGGTTGGGAGGCTGGGAATAATAACCCAAGCCTGGTTAAGCACATACAATGTCGTCTGAATGGCAGAGAGGAAAAAGAGAGATCGGAATGTGTGAGGATAGAGAGCACAGAGGAACGAGGTCTGGGTTGGAGCAGAAAAGCTGTTGCATGATGGGAAATTATCTCCACTTATTATTTGCTGTCACCTAGCAAGGAAGAGATTATTTGTAATTCTCAGAATTGTGGCTGTTTTTCGTGAGATAAAATGTAATGTTGAACATCTTATCTTTTCATGGTTTTATCCACTGGAACGAGGAACAAAACATGTGTTCTGCAGATAATGTTAAAGAAACTAAAAACAAAACCTGAAATATACCATCAACAGACACACAATGACGACAACAAGGTTATCAACAGAAACTTTCCAACATATTTTCACAGTGTGGGCATCATATACACTGGGTATCTATACATAATAACTCATCAGCGCTCATTCAAACAGGTTATATGGTCATCTAGTTTGATCTTACTATAGCTAATTTCACTTTCCAGGCATCCAATAGTACAAATGCAACTCTCCTTCAGAATAGTAACCCAGCACCATAAAACCATACTAACATTTGTCTTTAACTTTGCAGAGGTAAAGAACCTATGCAGTGGACCAATTTTGACCCGAACGAGTTCCTTGAGGAGTTGCGACAGCTAAACTACCATGTGGAAAACTTTGAGGAGATGTTAGAAAAAGCAGACATTGGACACGGTTACATGGACAGACCCTGTCTAAACCCCGCCGATCCTGACTGCCCCCGCACTGCGCCCAATAAGAACTCAACTAAGGTAGGCATGCATCAAGCCTCAAGCTTTTGGCTCGGAACATCTGAATACGCGTGGAGCATTTTTTTTTTTTTTTTTCGGCCCAAACATAAAGTGTTTAGTTTGAGATTAGTTGCTGACAGTTATTTTCTTGCCTCTTGCTTTTATTGCTCCAGCCATTCGATGTGGCACGGGCCCTGAGTGGAGGTTGCCATGGTCTGGCCAGAAAGTACATGCACTGGCAGGAGGAACTGATTGTTGGAGGGACCACCAAGAACGGCAGTGGACCCCTGCTCAGGTAACATAACAAACTTTGCGCCTTTGTAAACACTGTAGTAATCATGACAGCGCGTACTCTGGAAAGACTGTGTGTTTTTTGTTCTCTTACGCACCAAAGCAGCACGTGCACGTTTGCGTGTGTGCTGTGTACTATAAATCTTGCAGTCATTAGCAAATTCCAGTGAAATCTTAGAGCTCCAGCTGTTCCTGCTCAGCTCTGGCTGCTCCGCTTGGACACTACCCACTCACACGTGTGTGTGTGTGTGTGTGTTTGTGTGTGTGCACAGAGTGATGCATTGCCTGGCTAGTTTGTCCAAATATACAGCGATACATGGACTTAATTCCAGCACAAGCATCAGGTTAGAGCCTAAAGATTAGGTAGACATGTACAAGTTCAGTGCATGGCGAGCGAACATATTAACACTGTTATGTTAATTTAAGTAGGAAACACAAAATTTGCATAGAAATCAAAAATATATTTGCCAGTAAGAAACTTCCTTCAACAGGAAAAAGCGGCACAAATCACCCAACCTTTTGCTAACATACCGCTTACTTTAAGGTTAAAATGCACTTTTTGGTGTATGGATACATGTATGCACAAAGGCCGACTCACACACACATTCACCCATATAGTGGTCACAGGGTACAGTGGGGTGCGTTGTTTGTGTTTTGTGGTTGTGTGTTTTCCTGGCAAAGTTGGGTCATTAGAGTGTCTGTGCGTGCCTGTCTGCTTGTGTGTGTGTGTATGAGTGTATGTGTGTAATATGGCTGCCCTCTCTATTGGGCTGTTGCTGCTGGCACCCAGCTTCTTCACCTTGTTTGCTAACTGCCACCATTACTGTGATTATCACCATATTACAGAGCACACATTCATAAAGACAGGCAAATGTCTTCTGCTTTGGTTTATATAATTTTATGATTTGAAAATAAATCCGCTCACTGGACTACTGTTAAAAAGCTGCACTCTGGTCCAGAGTCATTATTATTAACTAATCAGCTATATTACTTTATTACCTTAATAATTTATCACCCTATAGCAGTGTTAATTTTTCATTACACTTGATGTAATGGTCCTCATGACACAGAGCCTGAAAAGGGCTGAAGGACAGCATGCTGGACTCAAGGCAGAGGGTACATGTGAGGAAATATGAAAACACACACTTATATTATCCTTATTTAATTATTTTTATTGGTTATGTGTGTGATTGTGAGATATTGATCTTATTATTTTGAGATCAATTAATCACACACTGGGTGTTAAACTGATTAAACTGAAAAATTGAGTTTCTGGGATGTGTCCATCTTTTTCTCTCATCTCCCTGCTGGTTTTGACGCTTTTGATGGACCATTATTTTGATGAACACCTAATCTGTTCAACCGCAGATGTTCAAAGCTTGTCTAAGATGCAGCATTTTTACTTCTTATTTATGGAGTGTCAGTTATCGTTGGGAATCAAATGAAGATATTGATTGGCCTGCTTAAAACTTTACAAGTCCAAGTTTTGATTTTTGTCGTTATTTCGCACAATCCAAAGAACCTTCTCACCAACCCCGTGCTCTTCCTTTCTGGATGTGATGTTCTCACTGAAGGCTTGACCTCCTTTCTTTTGTTCTTTCATCCTTTCCATGTTTTCCTTCCCCTTTCCTCCCCTCATTTTCTCTCTGCCACCTTCCCCCTTAACTCTTTTCCAGTGCTCAGGCCTTACAGACCATGTTCCAGCTGATGACTCCCAAGCAGATGTTTGAGCACTTTCGGGGCTACGATGAGGTTTCCCACATCAACTGGAATGAAGAAAAGGCTGCAGCTATACTTGAAGCCTGGCAGAGGCGGTACTCTGAGGTAAGGGCCAGAAAATTTAGAAATGAGAACAAGAAAAATTCAGAAAAGAGAGAAAGAAAGTGAAAAGAGAAGAGAAATCTAGCCTGAATCCTCTACAGCCACAACGTAAATCACCAACCGGATACAGGTGAACATGGGAAGGCCCCATCCAAAGCCGGGGCCCCCAGATAGATACTAGAAGCACTGTTGGTGTGTGGTAAAGGGCTGAAGTTTTCCTTTCACTCCTCAGTAGAGAGGGGCAATAGAGCAACAGGGTGAGCATGTCTGGAATACATAAGTAAGTGCTGGATATAGAGCTAGACAGCTAGGGATATAGGAGAGAGATAGAGAAGAGAGAGAGAGAGAGAGAAGAGAGAGAGAGAGAGAGAGAGAGAGAGAGAGAGAGAGAGAGAGAGAGAGAGAGAGAGAGTCTCTCTCTCTCTCTCTCTCTCTCTCTCTCTCTCTCTCTCTCTCTCTCTCTCTCTCTCAAACTTACACACAACCACACACTCAAAACTTCACACAAATCACTTTCCCAGCTGTGGCCCCATTGGTGGCTCATGTGTGACATCATCTGGTCTTTGTTTTCGGGGCCCCAACCAATGTTCCACATGGTGTGACCTTGTGTGTGTGTGTGTGCGCGCACGCGTGCGCACGTGTGTCATTTATCACTAGGCCTAAAACTTACCAATTTAAAAAAAGGTGTGATCATATATTTAAATGAGATTTTTTTGTATTCATCAAGGACAAGCTTAAAAGTGGAAAAATATGCCAGAAAGTGTTCTTTGTGTATATTATTCATATTTAGGTGTGTCTGCAAGAATATGCACAAGTGTTGATATGCGCCAGACACATGTGCAAGTTTACATATGGGTGCGAGTGTGTGTGTGGTGTGTGTGATCTAGAGTGTGTTTCCTAATGTGTGTCAGCCAGCATTGCTCCCCACTGAGCAGTAACAGGAGTTCAATGTTGAAGCCATCTGTCTGCCCTGAGATAGTAAGAGAGAGAGAGGGGATAGGTCATGGTACTGTCTGCAGAGTCTCCTACAACAAATCGCCTTATTCAGGGCAGTTTTTTAAGAGACACCAAGTGATATTAGTTAGTTTAAACCTAGAGACAAGTATTATATTACATTTAATTTATCAAAGACTGATAGCACTGAATCACTAAAAATGAATTTTGTTCCTTCAGACATGTACATTTTAGTTAATATTGTGTAAGCAGCAATGAGGGATGGTCAGTTGTGTGTTCTGCTGAAACTGTATGTTGATAGTTGGTGCTGATCTATTTTATATCACATTAAGGGAAGAATGAGATGGGGATAATAATATCTGATTAGCTGATTAACTGATTTAGTTTTCTTCTTCCACTTTGTCTTGTCTTTAGGCGGTGCAGCACAGTGTGACAGCAAACTCGTCTCAGAAGGTCTTGTCTTCACAACCACCACTCTGGAAGATATTCTCAAGTCGTTTTCTGACATAAGTGTTATCCGTGTGGCCAGCGGGTACCTGTTGATGGTAAGACTAGAGCCATATTAAAAACAACAACAGCAACAACAAAAAAGGCCATATTTAATTAGCTTTTCTTTCTTGTAAATGAGAAGGGACCTACACCACAATAGGCTGATTGACTAATGGCTTATTTGTTTGCTGTTCATGCCTAGCTGGCCTATGCGTGTCTGACCATGCTGCGATGGGACTGTGCCAAGTCTCAGGGGGCTGTGGGGCTGGCAGGTGTCCTACTGGTGACGCTGTCAGTGGCAGCTGGCTTGGGCCTCTGCTCCCTCCTGGGCATTTCCTTCAATGCTGCCACCACGCAGGTAACTTACACACATGTCACTGGACCACTTTGACGGTTAATAAAGATCAACACCTACTGACTTGTGACAATGCATTGACAGAATTCTATGGGCCAGTTCACCCTTTCAGGTGAAGTACAGTTCCTGACAACACTAACCAGCTGCCCTCTAAAGTGGGCTAGGATGGCCTGCACTGAGTTGCAGTCTCCGCTAGACTTTAAAATCATATTTATATTAATAGAAGAAGAGAAATCTTTAAAATTACTTAATTGAATAGGTTGACACTGACAGAATATAGTACGTATTACTGGGACATTGGATACATGTTTTTGGCTTTTGGTGCTTCAAAATAATTTAGCTTGGTGCTAAATTTGTGTTACGCAACACAGCTCTTTAATATACAGGATACTGCATGAGTGGGTATCTATAATAATATGTGGTTCTGGCTGCTCTTCTTCTGAGGTAAATGCATGCAGGAGCTCATTAAGTTTGTGGTTATGTGTGCTACAGGTGCTTCCCTTTTTGGCTCTGGAGTCGGAGTAGTAGATGATGTCTTTCTTCTTGCCCATGCCTTCAGTGAAACCGGGCAGAAACAAGAGGATCCCATTCGAGGTGAGACAAACACCCACAGTCAACCATTCCTGCATGCCCCCTTTGTTGTTTTATCTTCTCCGTGGAGGAATGTGTGAAAGCCTGTCTGTGCCTGTGATGTAGCATCAAACAAACCATTCATCAAACACCCAGCCTTCTTATCTAAGCAGCACTCCAAATTAAATATGTTCATTTTTCTAGAACAGAATGGCATTTCTGTTTGTATTGGATTATTCCGCTTTACGCACAGGTTAATAACCAAATGACCAAATGCAGAAATACACATTTATGAGTGGTTCTAAAGAAAAAAGTCCATTATCTAATTTGATGCGCTTAAAGTATTTTGTGTGTTTAAAGCAGTTTAAAGTGTAGATTAAAACAGTAGTAAGAGTCTTTGCATCCATTCGCAGATCAAGCACACAGAATTAAAAAATAACATTAAAAAAGAAATGGTAGAATGATGCAAAGTTTGCAAAAGTGTCAAAATTGTGTATCTCTGCGACCGTGTGTGTGTGTGTGTAGCATGATAGCTTTTCATCTCCAGAGGGGAAAACACAGGCATGTATTTGCTTGTTTTTGTTTTCCCTTGCTTCCCTCCCGTTCAAGCCCTCGTCTCTATGCCTCCCTCATCCCCGAGCTTCCTTTGTGTGGCTGAGATGAAAACTAAACAGAGCCGAACCTGATCTCTCCTGTCTGATACACACACAGAGACACACACAAAGATGCACATGCCTGCAGATGCTCACTGTGTGGTCCTGCACGTCCTTAAATCTTCACACAGTTGCGCCCAAAGTATTCTAGAGATGTGCGCTTATCACTGTTCTCTTTGTGCGCATTATACTACAAGAAAAAAAAGCAAAAAAAAAAACAACGCTTTTCGGCAGCAGTGATTTCACTGAGTCATTTTGTTCTGTCGGCTATTTCCTCCATTACTTCAGACAGAAGTAGACGGGCCCAGGTGGATTATTTAAGCACTTCAGGGCTTCAAGAAACACTGCAATCACTGTCAGTCATATCAGTATCATGATAATTGTACATAATCTCCAGTATTACACTTGTGCCTTTGGCTAAACTCTGATCAAAAGTTCCATCGCTTTTCCTTTCATCAACCTCTCTTTCTGTCTCCGTCAGGACCGTACGGGGGAGTGTCTGAAAAGGACAGGGGCCAGTGTGGCTCTCACCTCCATCAGCAATGTCACAGCATTCTTCATGGCAGCCCTCATCCCCATCCCAGCGCTCAGAGCCTTTTCTCTACAGGTATAGTGGCTAGTGAGTGAGGGTTGGGTGTGTGTGTGAGAGAGAGTTCAGTCGTGTGGGGCCTCTCTCTTTCTAATAGTTCTGTTCCTGTCTTCATTGGCTCCAGATTTCTCCAGACTGTTGTTTTATTGATTTCATTCATCACATTGAAAGTGTGTGTGTGTGTGTGTGTGTGTGTGTGTGTGTGTGTGTGTGTGTGTGTGTGTGTGTGTGTGTGTGTGTGTGCGCGCGCACATGAGGAGGAGTGTGTGTTTTGTTAAATCCACCCCACCCCACCCCTCCCTCCTTCTTTCTTTGAGGCTGTTTAGTGGTGGGCCCGGTGTCTGTCCAGATTGTGGCTGAGGTCCATGTAACTGAAACCCTGTGTGTGTGTGTGCGTGCGTGTGTGTGTGTGTGTGTGTGTGTGTGTGTGTGTGTGTGCGTGCGTGCGTATTCACATACCCTCACATCCATGTTTATATGTGCTTGTGGGGAGTTGTAGTATCTGTGTGGGAGGTTTGAAATGCAATGGCCTAGATGTGTGCATGTGAGTGAGCGTACGCGGAAAGGTGGGTGAACCAGAGGGGAGCTTTGACTTCTCTAACATCTGTCAGTAATTATAGACATCACCAGAACAATGAAAACTAATACAAAATGCATCCAATAATCAATGAATTCTTAAGTCATTTAACAGTCAGTCATAGTGATACATGCTGTAAAGAGTTATTGCAGCACTAAAAATATGCAATAGAAATTTTGAAAAAACTGAGGGTTACAACAACAGATTTGAATGATATCTCATCTCAACTTGGTGTTTTGAGTCAGTGCTGGACTGATGATGGCTTTTTCGCATTGTGACACTTGATTTGGTGTGAGTGTGGGCATGAGTATCGTATTTTTGTCAAATATGTGGTTGGGTAGGTTTATTTACAGGCTTAATGATTGTGGATGATCATTAAGCCTGTCAGTTCGCCCTAGACAGGTGGCCAGTCCATCACAGCACTAATACAGAGAGATAGACACTCATCACAGTCAAGCACATTAAAGGCATTCAATAGAGAATTTAAACACATATTTTGCAAAAGGAAGGTACGAAAACCTCTTGTAATACACATTTGCAACAATTTGCGGTTACATAAGTGATATATCACTTACTGTAATGCTTCAAGAAAATAATAAGTCATCCCCCTCCTCTTTCTTGCTCTTACTCGATTTCTCACACACATACATAGACGCACACACACATGCATACACACGCAGTGTGAGGTAAGACGTTGCCACATTGAGTAGAATATTAGCATGTGTGGATTGATGGCTTTAGTACAGCGAGTCTGTCAAACATGATCCATTTACCTCATGGGTCTAATCCATGCAGCCTTGTTTTCTACACACACACACACACACACACACTGAGAAAAACGCATGCATAATACACACACATACACATACCATGCATACTTTACACTAGTGGTTTTGTTACTGCTAGGCAGCAAAACTTCATGAACTAGACAATCCTGGTGATACTCATCTTTTATTATGAACTGCATCCACACACCACAATGTTGTATCTGTGCATGTAGTCTTAGTGTGTATCTGTGCATCTCTTTATCAGCATTAAACACTTCCCGTGGTCAACTCCACCTTGAATTCATCGCTCTTGCTTTCCTGCGTTATGTCTCATTCACTTCCTCCTATCAGTATAAAAAAAGGGAAAAAAAAAAAAAAGGAATCTTGTCCCGATAAGAGCAGTGAAACACACACACACACACACACACACAGGAACACACACGTTCATGTGCAGAAAACAGATGTGATGATAAATATCCCCACTCTGGGGTCAGCTCATGGTCACTGTGTGTGTGTGTGTGTGTGTGTGTGTGTGTGTGTGTGTGTGTCAGTAGACTCATACTGTATCTGTCTGGATGTTAGTGGGCCAATTGAGAATTAATTGTTCTGCTCTACTTACAGAGCTTTTTCTTTCTTCACGTCTTTTTCTTTGACATTATATCTCTCTTGCTGACTGAGTAGTGAGCTGAGGAATGAGGGAGGGCAAGGATGTGAGTGTATGTGTGTGTCTGGTTGGTGTTATGGTGTGGTTTAAGTAGGAGGCTGTACAGTTTTTAAGGTGACAGATACGTGTGTTTATGTGCATTTTTCTGTGTGAGTTTGAAAGGGGTGTGTGTGTGTGTGTGTGTGTGTGTGTGTGTGTGTGTGTGTGTGTGTGTGTGTGTGTGTGTGTGTTGTCTGTATAGCCACAGCGCCTGCTCATCACCTCAGGCCCCGCGGGCCTCTGACTCCTTGGGTGGTCTGGCACACACACGGGATTGTGTGTGTGTGTGTGTGTGTGTAGTGGTCTGGCAACTACGCAATATCCAGATTGTACTCTGGGCAGGGTCCCAACCTAACCTCAACCCCCACCCTCTGCTCCAGTGCACCACCTTCAAATACTTAACCACAACATTGTACTGGCTTCTATTACACATACATATGCCTCACTTTTTCTCTGCACACTCAGTGTTTTTGTCTTGAAAGGAACTGGAAATGTGTTGAAAGGCAATTTTCCCTCACTTGAGCCTATTCAGCTTGTTGTTTTAATATATATTCAGAGCACCACTGTTTTTGTTAAATGATAATTCTTTCCTTTGTGCAATGTTTTCTAAATAATTTTGCAATTTGCAACATGTGCATGGACGACAATGCAGTTTTTCTTGCAGGCCGCAGTGGTGGTGGTGTTTAACTTTGCCATGGTGCTGCTCATCTTTCCCGCCATCCTCAGCATGGATCTCTATCGTCGAGAAGACAGACGTTTTGACATTTTCTGCTGCTTCTACAGGTGTGCACACACATGCAGACTTACAAAAAGAGCTTTCATATGTGATGAAGGTTACTGCTTTCCTCTTCTACCTTTTTATGTTTTCTTCTGATCTCTTCCGTGATAATGAACAACGTGCACACAGAGCTATCTTTAATGATATCTTCACCTTAATCCCCCTCAGTCAAAAACTAATTACTGCTAAAGTTGTCTCTTTCTGTTTGACTGCTTGGTTGTATGACTGTATGTTTATCTTTTTCAGTCTTTATTAAACTTTGCCAGTCTGCCTGCCAGCCTGGGCATGCTCATTGGCTCGGTTATCGTACAGATGTGTACAAACACTATTAAATTCCATGCTTGGGTCTCAGCCCTATATTTCATGCTGCTGGCAAAGGAGAGAAGATTCACAATAACATGGGGCTGATAAATATTTTTAACTGATGTAATGCAACACTTAACTAGTAATTAGATGTACGTATGTACTGGAATTTTTTTCCATTAGGTCTGGTTTTAAATTTTCTTTCGCTACAGTGTATTGTCTGACAGTGTTTCACATTATTTATGTCTGCAGCCCTTGTGCCAATCGTGTGATTCAGATGGAGCCCCAGGCATATCTGGATGGGGCAGACGGGAGTCGCTACAGCCCTTCCCCATCATATCGCACCCCTCCTCCCTCATATCACACACCTCCCCCAAGCTACAGCAGCCCCCCTCCTTCCTATAGTAGCCATGGTTTTGCTCAGCAGACCCAAATCACCATGCAGTCCACAGTGCAGCTCAGGACGGAGTACGATCCCCGAACTCAGGCCTTTTACACCACAGCTGAACCCAGATCCCAGATCTCTGTGCAGCCTATCAACCCAGCTCCAGCTAGGACCAACCGTAACAACGAGTATTACAGTAGCAGCAATCATGCCAATATCAGCAACAACAACAACAGTGGGAGCCGAAATAATGGGGGATCTCGAAGTTCTGCCACCTTTTCCCATCATCATCCTGCACCTCCTCCTGCTGCCTCGACCCCAAGTGCTAGCTCAGTTGCTCAGGGTGATGGAGCTTCATCAACTGGCCAGAGTCCAGAGAACAACAGCTCCACACGGGACCTGTTGTCCCAGATCGGAGAAGCCTCACTGGGCTTACGCTGCCTCGAGCCCCCCTGCTCACGCTGGACCCTGGCCTCTTTTGCTGAGAAGCAATATGCTCCCTTCCTTCTACAGCCAACCACCAAGGTGAGTTCAGTTGCTCTCTGTGTTTCTGTAGAATAGGAGACAAAGAAAAAAGCGGAATAGCTTCTGTATGAGGTAAAAGTGTGTCTGTGTGCTGACTCACAATGGTGATAATTTGAATGGGAGGGTTAGTCACCGGAGTGTAGAGTGGAAGGAGGAAATCGGGGGTGGAAATTGTGGTCACGTCCTATATGAGACACACACACATGTGCGCACACACCCAGTCTGGCTTCAGTCTAGTGGGTGGTCAGTCCTTTCATTTGGTGGTCTGTACTTGACATCACAAAATGTTGCTCAATGTTATTATACTGTCAGATTGGATATATATATATATATATATATATATATATATATACTGTATAAAAATGCATCTGACAGCTTGTAAAGAAGCAGACAGTTTATTTGGAGGTAAAAATGCAAATTGACCCCCTTTAAATTGCAGTAATGTTAGTAAACCTTATAAAACTGTGCATGCAAGCTGAAGCAGAAAGTCAATTTATTTGGATGTTTACAGCAGAAAATTTGAACGATCATTTTGTAGTCTCATTGAAATCTGTGGAGTCATTTGGGTGTTTTTATTTCTTGGCCAATCATCTTTGAGCAATACTGCTGTTCTAATTCATTTAAAGTAAGTGCTTCCTCCTCTGCATCTTTTGCAACATGCTCCCAAAATCTATCTTAAATTATGCATTGAATGATATTTGAACCATCGTTCCATTCCTCACTCTTTTGGAACATGCAACATGTTTTAAGATGCAATTGGTGCACGTCGATGTGCCGTGAGTTCATTGATAAAGCTGTATCTTCATCCCTCTGATTCCAGGTGGTTGTGATTGTGCTGTTCCTCTGCCTGCTGGGAGTCAGTTTGTACGGGACCACCCAAGTGAGGGATGGCCTGGAGCTGACAGACATTGTACCCAGGGAGACAAGCGAGTATGACTTCCTCGGTGCCCAGTTCAAGTTCTTCTCCTTCTACAACATGTATGTGGTAACACAGCGGGCCGATTATGCCCAAAACCAGCCACTGCTTCACCAGCTCCACCAGAGGTTCCACACTATTCGCTACGTGCTGAAGGAGGAAAATGGACAGCTGCCTCGCATGTGGCTTCACTACTTCAGGGACTGGCTGCAAGGTACATTTAAGCTTGATGTACAAGTACCACCTCAACCAGACCTAAACTGGATTGAATCATAGTGAATAAAAAGGAATATTAGTCATTATTTATGGCTCAACACAGATTACACTTTCAGGTTCTCCATCCCATTCTCATGAATGCGAACATTCATCTGGTTTCAAGGATGAACTGACCACAATTATGTGATGGTCAGAAGTCAAAGCTACTGTGACATTCAGCAAATCTAAGATAATTGTGACTAAAGGAGAAAATGATGCAAAAATTTGGTTGGATACTGAATTAGTGAAAATAATCTTTTATGGACACATTAAATTCCTTTCAAATTTCCATGTATTACATGAGCCTGAACAAACAAGGATGTAAACTTCACCTTCTAATTTAGAACAAAATGGGTCTGATGTAGCATTATGGTTTAGAGCCAGTGTTTTTTGCCCCTACACTGACATCACAGTTTTGTTTTTTGTTTGTAGCTCATTTAACTTTGCTGTTCGGGATAGTTTAGGCATGGAAATAATTTACTTTCACATGAAACCATTTTGAGATCATAATTTTCTTCTTTGTTTTGACATGAATCTGCAGGAAACAAGATGTTAGGCAAGAGTTCAGAAGTAGGAGGGATTGCAAAAATGGACACTGACAGTAGCTGATTAAAATCACTTGTGTCTTCCATAAGTGGGATTGATGGAGAAAAGTGAAGTGGGAGGCAATATTTTTCAACTTGGTCTCAGGCAGTGTGCAGTATTTGAAAACCTTTGGCAGCAAATAAGCCGTTAGTGCAAATTGGCACGTATTAAACTAGTACTGCTTGTTCTAGTTTTTTTTTTCTGTTGGTTTTCTAGATGAAATGCATCACTTTAATGTGTTTATAGCAGCTGCCACACAGCACCTTAAATTAATTTTGAGTGAATGCAGGATTCACTTCTGGATGGATTGTTTTCTAGAGAGTCGCAAAGTACCGTTGAACAAGATCATTTTTCACATTTCAACCCAGTCTTAAGAATGGCTTGATTCTCAGTGAGGAAACGCACTCACTGCCTTGCTCTTAACGATAAAACACATTGTGAGAGTCTGTGTGTGAGCCGGCTGGGAACCACACAGGGAGCGTGTGGGTGAAAGACAGAGAACTGTGCCTGATATTGCTCTCTGCAATGGTGGGACAAATTGGAGCCAGACAGGCCAAGGAACGAGACCCAAAACAACATCTCCCACAGACGGACCACAGCATGGGCCTTGGGGGAGAGCCGAGAAAAGAGGAGCGATACACATATGGATCAGAGAGTGGTATAGAAAAGAAGGCAGATGTTACTGATAAAGCCCCTAACGATCTCTTTGAATTAAAAGCAGCCGATTTTACGTTTTTGAAGGCATGTTTAGTGGTTGAGAATGGAACTGAGTTATCATATTAAATCAATCAAGCTTATTATAGTGTTAGGGGTAGGTTGGGGTGTTATGTTCTGTTTTGCTGTTCTGGGTTATTATTTGTTGTGTGTTGCAGTGGAAGAATGAAGATAACAGGGCATGTAACCTTTTTAAACATCCACATCTAACTAGTATGTTTTGCTGTGGTTTCCTACAGGTCTCCAGCAGGCATTTGACAAGGACTGGGAGGCCGGCCGCATAACCCACAACAACTACAGGAATGGCTCTGATGATGGCGTCCTGGCGTATAAACTCTTAGTGCAGACAGGGCGCAGGGACAAGCCGATCAACTTCAACCTGGTAAGTTTAGGATTTAAACATCTTAAAAGTGGATAAGTGATTCCTCTTGTCATTAATGCAACCCCCCTAAAAATGCATCTACCAAATGTGCACATTTAGTTTTCTTTAATGACAATAATTACAATAATCCCTTCACGGTTTAAATTCACAAGTGCTCTTCTGCATGGAGGAAGACATAGCACAAGTGCTTAAATTGTAAATCGGTAGTTCCCAGAACACACTGAAGGTGCTGTTATGATGATAAGAGGAGAGAATAATTCACAGAAGTCGCCAAAAAAAAAGCACCCTGGATGATTAAAAGGAAACAAAAATTTGATCTCAAAGCAAAGGCTTTAGATGGATAAACACTTCTTGGTAAGTGATTATTGTTGCACTGGATAAACCTTGTTCTCATTTGTCAGCTCTGATAAGTTAGCGCCATCCCACAAGTGGACAGGATTGGTTCCGTATGTGTAAAATCTCGGGTACTTGAATCTGTGGGTTTTTTTGACTATCATTGGTACACTGCAGTTCCAAGATGAAAATGCTGTGCCATGTGGAGGTGTGAGGAAGTGTATGCAGACTGTATTTAAGTGTAGACCAAGCTGACTGCATGACATGGATTACAACTTGAGGATAGACTTGAGAGACACTCAGACCAATTTCAAAGCTCTTTTGTACCACTGTATGTGCATGCGTGTCCGTCTAGAAGAGCCACGCCCAGCTTAAAACCATTTCTATTCATATTTTTCTCTTTCACTCTGTCTGTCTTCATGTGATGACTTTACCGAGCCCAGGAATTTAAAGCTCTCGCTGGAGCTGCAGCCTGCCTCTGAAAAACCTATTAACTCTTCATTTAAACGATTTGTCAGTTTGTGTGTGTTTTTGTGTGCATGCGACGTGCATATAGCAGGGCCTTGACAGTGAGCTGTTTCCCTTTAACATCAAGTCTTTCAGCTTGACACTTTGTCAGTGACTCCAGCCACAGTTTATAGTGTGAGAAATTGGATGGCTGAAACAAACTGGTGCAGAAAAACGCCTGTAAACCCCAGAGGGTCTATAAATTATTAATCTGGATTCTGTGGCCCTAAGTAAAAACATTAGTCTGATTCACTAAGAAGTAAAATTTTAGAACATATTTGCATATATTTTTTATATATAAATGAAAGAATCTACTTGGGCAGACTATTATGTGGAGCCCTTGAGGTGGTAGAGAAATGCTTATTTGCTGCAGTTGGATACATTCTGTGACTTAAAGGTCTGACATTTGTTTGAGTCTGAGATGCCGGTGCTATATTCACAGCACATGTAAAATTAAAAACTCCTACTCTTCCCAGCCACTTAATTCCATAATATACACCAGCATGCAAAAGTATTCAATCAAACAATTGTTATATTTACGAGACCTGCAGGGGAAAAAAAAGGTGCCGCATGTGCTGCGTTATGTGGCCTGAAAGTCTGCTTTGGGTGAGGGGAAAATTTATGGTTTGAGTGCAGCACATGACTGTTTAGGTAGAAGAGTACCCATATTTCATCTTTGGTACTGGCTGAGCTACAAGAAGTTCTTGGCAATGAGTTTCTGAAAGGTTAGGCCTGCACTGCGATTGGTGGCGATGTTGACATTGCTCCTCGGTTAAAGTACAAATGAAACATAAAAGTGAGTAAACAAGAAAGCATGTTATCTTAATCATGTAACGAAATCCAGCTGAGATGTTAAAGCTGTTGAAGCTGTCTCCTGCATGGTACTTAATGAGTGTTTGATGTCCAACAGCGACTCGAGTGTAGCTACCAAGCACCTTGGGTCTCGGAAGGAGGTCGAGACAGGAACTTAGTAGAAGATTAAATCAGGTCTCTTATATGTCAGTGGAAAGATACCAACCTGATAATGTGAAAGTCTGGGGGAGAAACAGGAGGAAATGAGGGGAAAGATTGTGTTTGTGGAGCTGGGTAAATGTTCTCAGCTTCAACAGGGCATTGAATGCTTTTCTTAGTTTAGTATCACCTCCAAAAAAACAACATATGTGGATGCATGGCTGCATTCTTTGGCAGGAAAACGCGAAAACAGAAGATAAGAAACTGGAGAAATATAAAAACAAAATTCTTGGCCGGGATATCTGCAAAGCTCAAACACAAAACAAGCCATGTCCATTTCAACACTGAGCTCATTTTCATCAAGGGTAATTAACTTTGACTCTGTGTCTTGTGTTTATTTATATTTGGAATTTGTGCAACTCTGTGTTCAAGTCATACGGCTCTACAGATGTGTATTAAAGCTTTTCTCCACCCCTCCCTTTTACTCTTATGGCTATTCTCATACCCAAATAAACTCCATTGGAGCAGTTATTTAGCTGACAGGAAACAGGGGCAGTCCTGGTGTGCGGCCCCGTGACATCACTTCCTCTGCCTGTGAGGGAAGTGTACTTGCCGTGAGGCGTGGGGGCCGCCAGCAGAGCTGCCTGGGCTTCCCGTGACAGCTTGAAGACATACAGTTGTTGAGTATCCTGCTGTTAAATTCGATCCAGATCCTCTGGAATCTGTCTCTCCCTCGCTCCTTCTCCTTCACAAACTCCTGCTCACACTACCACTCGCTCTCTCCCTCTCACTCCCTCTGTCTTCTCCTCCCTCCCTTTCTCTTCCTCTGCTCCACTGCTGTGTCCTCTTTCAATGAGGGAGCTGGAAGCACGTGGTTTCTTTGAGACAGCTCTGTGTGCGCATTTGTGTGTTTTGAATGTGTGTTTCTCCTTTTTTTTTTTTCCTGATGTGCATGTACTTGTTGAGCAGTAGCTGTCTTTTGTTTCTCAAAATAAGGACCAGATCTTTACCAAATCTGGTAAATTACACTGCTAGATGTTTTATTTTGATATGCCACTCTATGAATCTGTGCAGAGGTGTTCTGTTTTTGATTTGTCCCTGCTAACAAATCTCTATGCTGGTGACCATTTGGTTCTTGTATGTGTGGTTTTAAAGGTGTATATATATATTGCAATAAAAAGATAAATGTTTGGTATTTGAGATTAGAGATTAAGGAGTAGGTTGAAAGTTTGAAAGTCCCAAAAAAAGGCTTTGTCTTACACTAACACTATCAAGAGCTCTTTTCTTCTTAGGGCAGGGTCCATCTGTGGCGCCAGGCTTTCTGGGTACCCATAGGGGTCAGGAGAACCATGTGTGAGGAACATTTGTACAGATGTTGTGTTATTTTTATAGCTCTACTCCATTTGCTGGGTGGCATTTCCTTCAGTGTTAACAACCAGGTTAACTGCACACAGACGCGCTCAGGGACTCCAGCCAATTTTTTTATTGTTACGCTAACTCAAGCAATTTTTCTCTCCCCCACCCCCCACCACAAAAGAAAAAAAAAAAACTACTCCTTTCTTCATGTACCTAACCCCATGAGTCCAGCTTCAACCCCCAGAATGCTCCCTGCCTCTGTGAAAGAGGGATTTATGGTTCCTAGAAAGGAGAGTGGCAGAGTGGTGTGCAGTAATGGTTTTACCTCTTAGGAGGTAGCAATGCTAGACTACACTCCTGTTTCCACATGGGAGGGCAAAAGAAACAGCCCTTAGTGAGACAGTCATTCGCATCTACCTACTGACCTACGCCTTCAAGCCAAGCGATGCTGAATAAAACACTGCGATAAGGCAGAATCGCAGAATCACACACCAACTGAAACATATGTGTTACAAAGCCCCTTAGAGATTTTATCATAAGGAAAGCTAAGTGATGTCATTATTTGTATTGTACCATTTTTGTCTTTAGGCACAGCTTTGGTTATATATTGCTGAGATATTCAATCTGGACCAAAGTGGTGGACCTACTTACCAATATGTATGTTGAACATTGCACTTATTCTCTTAACAAGGCCAACAAGAAAAAAACTAAATACATTTTTTTTAACTCACCTGAGATTGTCCAAGTCCAGAAACTCAAAACACAACCTGCACAGCTCTACAATAACCAGAATATCTAATTAAAGCTTCCTTCGTTTAAATACTGGATTTCTTGGTACTACAGGCAGCAGCAACAGCTGCTTCTTGACAGGAGAGCATTGCAAGGTTTCCTTTAGAAATTTATTCAGAGTGGTCAGGACATTGGGTCTGAGGGTTGGCCAGCCAATATCTACTATATGTAAAGGGAGAAGCTGATTCAACATTTTCCATGTTTTAATGTGGCATGATAATTCTGGGAAGCTGTGATCAGAAGTACGGGAATGTTCAGAAAGGCAACCAGTGTCTGACTTGTTGGTTTTTCTTTGGTTGGAAAGAGAGAGGGGCTAATATTTGAGTCATATTTTGAAAGCTGCTCCGTTCTCTTGCACTCATGCGTGTGTATAAATAAGCATTTCTGTGGTCAGCTCACCTGTAGAATGTTATGGTTAAACATCCCATATTTCCACAATACCTTTCGTTTCTAGTGTATACTTAACAGCCGCAAGCGCCCCAATTTTTTTTTCCCCCCGATGTTTTTCCTCAATTTAATTTTTTCCATTTTCTAATAATTCCATTTCAATTCAAATTTCAAAGTTTTGCTTGGTACTAGTATACACGTGAATGACACAATGCATTCAATTAATTATGTGTCTGAAAACTGCAATGTAAGAGACTATACCAAAATGTATTAGTTTAATTACCATCATTAATTCATCTCATTTGTGGGTTTTTGTAGCTGACTCGCCAGAGGCTTGTGGATGCAGACGGGATCATCAACCCTGGAGCTTTTTATATCTACCTAACAGCTTGGGTCAGCAATGATCCTGTGGCCTATGCCGCCTCACAAGCTAACATTCGTCCACACCCTCCTGAGTGGCTCCACGACCCTACCGACTCCATGCCCGAGACACGCCTCAGCAGTAAGTCTGCACGCCCTATGTTCACATTGGACAGTTGAGAACCGAATGCATAGCAGTGCGACAGAGTGGAGGTTTTCTTTCAAGCTAAGGAAGAAATTGTAAATAATAATGCTTTTAGCTCCAACAAGTTCGGCAATCCATTCATTTGAAATATTACTATAAGGTACAGCCAAACATATTGCATTTATTATCTGCTTACTGAAACTTTATGCCTAACTTTCGTGAGGTTTATGAGTCTCGGCTACAACTTTTTCAGGTTCCATAAGGCAGCGAGTACATGTAAGCAGTGGTCACCGCTTGTGGTTTGAGTTATTGGTCCTTTTAGCTCTAAGTGAGGTATTAGACTTTACTGTAGCACTGCAATATGTGTGCATTTGTGCATGACTGAACTCACTCTGCAAAGCTGAGGACCAAGACGCAACTCGCTGTTATTCTTCTAATAGCGCCTGTGGTAAATGCTATAATCCTGACTACCATGGGGCTCTACCATTACACCCACATACACACATTATTAAAACTCAGTGACCCCAAAAACAGCGCACACCCTGCTCTCGTTTCCCTGCCACACACACAGACTGTAAGTCACATAAAAAGTATACTTATGTTGATATTTGACTCTAGCCTGTGATCTGGTGCAAGAAGGTGTTCCACGATGAGGGAGGGGATGATTGGATAGTTAAGAGTGAGACAGGATTGGGGTTGGAAGCACAATTGGATAACAAGCAGGAAGTCCTTGACAGAGGGGGTGGAGGTGGGGTGGAGTTGATTGGATAAGCTGCATGAAGTGTTTGGCTGTGCGGAAGCCCCCTGGATTAGATCTGTGTCTGCCAAAAGTTGCAGGTGTTCTAATGGAAATTTATAGTTGAGATTATAATGGGCCGTACCATGTTAGCAAGTTCTTCCATCTAACCCTGCAGTTACTGTGGAATACATAAAAGCAGCATCAGACAAGGAAATACAGGAAATAAAAATTGGCAGTTATGGAGACGTGGAGTGTGGTGGTGATACCGCCACTACCATCAATGTGCTGTTCATTACACCAAAAGCAGATTCTAAATGAATGCAATATTTTGTCAGCATGTAATATGACTCTGTAGCAACATGACAGGCAGATACACGTGATTGCGCATTTATGTTCTGCTTAACGTGGTGGCGCTAAGGTTAGGGTGTGGTAATGGCAGTGATTCTGACATTGTAATTACCTTGAATCAACGTTAGCTCTGACAGTCTGCTGTGTCTGGAACTGATAGGCCCTCATTAGCCTGGCTGGGCCACAGGCTGGCCAGGATTGAGTCAATGGAGGTCTGTTTCACTCTCCTCGCCCACCCCCACAACACACACACACACACACACACACACACGCACGCGTGTTCATCCACAGATGTAGCTTCTCTTGGAACAGAGCTGGATTAGGGAGGGAAAGCCTTGGTATTGATGGTTTGGCTGAAGAGTCTCAATTAGTTCTGCAGATATACAGTGATCAGAACCTAATTAGAGTAAATCAGAATAGACAAATGTCATCTACAGATGCCACTGTTGCCACTGTTGATTTATCCGATTACTTCCTAAATGTTCCTCAACAGTCTTTTTTTTTTTTTTTTTTTAGTTGAAACTTTATCATCTGTGTGGTCTTTGCTTCCAAATCCCCAAAGTGAATACTTCACCAGTTGCATTGGGCAAATGTCATATAATGAAAAATCTTTAAGTCAAGTGGACAGTTTTGCTAACGTTATCGGATTTTCTCTCCATCCAGTTCCAGCTGCTGAGCCCATCGAATACGCACAGTTCCCCTTCTACCTCAACGGGCTCCGGGAGACGCCGCAGTTTGTGGAAGCCATCGAGAGCGTACGGGCCATCTGCAGCAATTACAGCCGACAAGGCTTGCCCTCCTACCCCAACGGCTACCCTTTCCTGTTCTGGGAACAGTATGTTAGTCTACGCCACTGGCTTCTGCTGTCCATCAGCGTGGTGCTTGCTTGTACCTTTCTCGTCTGTGCCCTTTTTCTACTCAACCCCTGGACCGCTGGCATTATAGTAAGTGTTAGAGAAAATGCACAGAGTGCACCTAGACAAATGCAGTAACTGCAAGTACAAAGGATGATAATGACCAAAGAACACACATATATCCCTAGACTGCAGCGGATGTACTGAGACATAATTTTAGAGAAAGATAAAAATGTGCCTGCGCCTTTTGATAAGTTGGCTGCCTGACATAGAGAAAGAGACCTTAGCTTTCAGTTATTTACTTAAAACTTTTAGCTTTAAGTCATTTTTTTCCCTCTCCTGTCATTTCCTGGTTTTTGCGTGTGGTCCAGAATGCATGTCAGAGGGAGAGAGTCGGAAAAGAGAAGGGGCTGGTGTGTGTTATCGTAGCCCCCGTCACCAGTGTTTATCTTGTGCTGTTTTGTTAGGACCAGTCTGTTTAGTCTAGTCCAACACTCCCAGACAGTAATTCTGAAATAAATGGGAAGAGGACAAAAAGTTGCTCCAGCAACTGGCTCCCACTCTAAACCTATAAAATGTTTGATTTTATTTCCATCTCTAACATTCATCCACTCTTGCTCCTCTCAGAAGAGACGTTTCCAAGGATACCTGCAAACATGCATTCGGATACACAAGGCAGTTCTCAAAAACACTTTGAGTACATGTACATACTTGCACACACATACAGTATGAATGTTTAAACACGCAGGTACATAATTCACATGGAAACACGTACACAGAGCACTCTGGTTTTTCTCTCTGGTGGGTTGCATTTTACAACAGGCAGTGGCCAGGCCGCCTGAACCCTAAAACAAGGGAGGAGGGGACTTCATGTTTATTGTCTCCAGGCCTTACTAGCAAGATCAAAACATCAGTTATGAGAGAGGTGTCATGGACCAAACTATAGGCAGCCCTACAATATCAAACACTCAAGCCGTTTGAAAGTCTTCAAGCCCTGAAACCCATCATAACCATGTAGAGTTTAAATATTATGTCTTGTTAGATTTATATAGTTAGTTTCTAATCCACTTGATATTGATTGTTCTTAACACTTCGAATCAGAATGGGTCTCAGCATAATCCATTGTAATCTGGCTGCTTTCTGTCTTTGTTTGCAATTTACATTTTATATTATCTATGGGAAAAAAATGACTTGAAATAAACAAAAGTACAGAATTTACCTCACACAGAGAATAAGTGATAAGCATTAAAAGTCTACTAATTCTTATAATGAAAGAAAAATTGTTAAAACTAGTAACACCTTTTCCTCAAACTCTATATTTTAGTAACGTGTTATTAATGTATCTGCACACTTATGATGAGTTCACCCAAAATGCACTTCAGAAGAAAGTGGTGCACACATCACAAAGTACAAATAGCCTTTGTGGATATGCACATACTCCGTGCTGGGTCACCTATACATGCACGTACACATACCTACCTCCTCTGCCCACCTTAACCCTCTTCAAAGGATTTGGGCCCCATGTAACCTGACACCTGTCAGCTGATAATGGCAGCTCCTGTCCTGCTCTGCTCAGGAGCCTACACACACACACACACACACACACACACACACACACACACACACACACACACACACACACACACACACACACACACACACACACACATTTCACCCACATGTATGGTTACTGCGTAACACATTTATACCTCAGAGATATTCACACATATCACCCTCATGTATTATTTCTCTGCCTCATCTGTCTTGTATGCAGTCAAAGTCCAGGTCAAATGTAAGTTCACACAGCACATGCAGGGAACAGTGATTTGTTTATGCTAGATCATAAAGTAGATTGATTCCTTTTGTGGTAATTAAACCTACTTCTCACAGACAGTTTTCACCTCTTTCACCTAGCAAATGTGCATTATATTGCTAGATTAACTGCCATTTTCTCATCATTTTGAATAAAGGGTATTGTTATGATCTTTTGAAGTCAAATTTATAAGAGAAAAAGACATTTGTGCCATGAAAAACCTACAAACAAAAACATTTGAATTGATGAAGAACATAAAATGGCTGTAAAGACTGGTTTGTGCAGATTTTTTATTTATTTTTTTTTTTTTTTAAGGCAGGTGTAACTAAAGCTTCCTGTAGATTGAACAACCACACACATTTCTTACAGAAACTCTTTCTTTCCCTTCAGGTGTTGGTGCTTTCTCTCATGACTGTGGAGCTGTTTGGCTTCATGGGGCTGATGGGAATCAAGCTGAGCGCCGTCCCTGTTGTCATTCTCATCGCCTCTGTGGGCATCGGAGTGGAATTTACCGTCCATGTGGCCCTGGTAGGCTTAAAAAATGAATTAATGAATCAACATTAGTGTGTGTTTCTTTTACTTACTTTCTAATCATAACTGCTCCTAACTTCTTTTTCTGTGTGTGTTGTAGGCATTCCTGACAGCCATAGGGGATCGTCACAAGCGGGCAGTGCTGGCACTGGAGCACATGTTTGCTCCGGTGCTCGATGGAGCCTTTTCTACATTTTTAGGCATCCTGATGCTCGCAGGCTCTGAGTTTGACTTTATTGTCAGGTCAGTAAAAAATCACTTACAAGAAACTGCTACATTCATTCAAATATAGGATTTAAATAATGACCGTAGACCAAGATCTGTATGCCACACAGGAAGACTCCAGTCATGCATGACAGCTGCGCTTTTCTCCTGCCTCTCTTTAAACCTCATCCATTTCCCGCTACCACTAACAATCCTGTTATTATTATTATTATTTTGTCCATTTCTGGGGATAATCTCTAAGAAACCGCATCAAACAAACATTCATCCTTTATGTCTTTTCTTTCGTCTGCCTCTTCATCCTCATAAT
The DNA here is from genome assembly GCF_007364275.1 of Archocentrus centrarchus. Taxonomy (NCBI): domain Eukaryota; kingdom Metazoa; phylum Chordata; class Actinopteri; order Cichliformes; family Cichlidae; genus Archocentrus; species Archocentrus centrarchus. The sequence goes on from NC_044354.1 coordinate 9,530,651, forward strand.
GTCACGTCATGCCTGATGTTTTAGGGGAAACCAGGGGAAGGATTGAAAATTAAAGGTCAAAAATAGGTTGGGGAAAAGGGCTGTAAGGGAGGTGACAGAGGGGGGGCAAAGTGAAAGAGAGTGAGGGGCAGAGAGAGAGCAGGAAAGACCTCTGGCTTTTGTAATCTCCTTCAACTGGTTTAACTGCCCTCACTAGACATTTATAAGCACGGAAAGGAGTAACAGAGTGGGGGGCAAGAGGGCAGCTGTGCAAAGACAGGAGAAGTGGAAATTAAAACCGACACACTGCCGGGGCTCCATGCAGGTGGCTGCTTTTTTGTGTGCACCCTCTTAAGCGTCAGACTGAAAGGTAGCAGCCAGCTGCCATTCAAAGTAAGAGTATGAAGAATTCTGTATATTTTCAAACTCTATATTATTTTGAGAAGTTTCCCCAGACCTCAGTGCATTATTTAAAGTAGCTCATGTCTTTGCATGGCTATATGTACGTGCATCCTTGGTTGCCGCTGGATGAGGTAGCTGTATTGGCCTGTTTTTTTGAGAACTGGAAGCACTGAAATCCATGTGATCTGTAAGCATTCATATGCGCATGCCTCATCTGTGCACACCCACACAGTCCCCCCTCATATAGACACACCAACCTGCTCCGTGACCCTGTAATCATGGGGGTCAATGATGGTGTGCCTGCCAGTAAGAGTCCACACAGATACACACCCATACAAACATACACATACAAACTATAGAGGCCTATAGACCTCTCCTCACCTCCAGTGGCGTGCTCTGGTTTCTGGCTCAGTCTCGGGCCTCCATTTAAAGGTTCTGCTGTTGTCTGAGCAAACAAAGCAGCGCCCCAAGACGGCGCAATAACAACAGGCCCAGCTCATATTTTTCTGCTTGTGCCGAAAGAAATGTTTCCCTGGCTTTCCCCATCAGCCCTGTGAATGTTTTCACTCTAAACAGCCTGGCGGGGCATACAACCTGGTATGTGGGCTGCACACGTGCACACGTACATATGTGTGCATATGTTTCTCCAAAAGCTTTCACTCCTGATGGTGTGTGTGGAAATGCTAGCTGTAGTAATGGCACAATTATTTCAGGTCAGCTTTGAGAAACAGTTATGATAATCAAATAAAAGCAGATAAAGGATCTGTGGCATTTAAAACTATGAAGTGTGATTTGCATGTCTATGACACTTCAGTTTTTGAGTGTTACCAGAAAGCTAATCAAAGGCCCGTTATGGCTGTAACGTGTCCATTTGCTACCAAGTTCTTAAATATGCTGTTATTATTAAGGTGACTAAATTTCAACTGTGTAAAAACTTGTACCAATAAAGTATCCTTAAAAAGTTTACTTTACTACCTTCCATTTCGCAGATTAAGACACAGTTTTGTAGATGTAAGTATTTGTTTACTGCTCCGTGTTGGTTTCTGATGTAGAGTATTCCATTAGCTAGTCTGCTGACACAGCCTCTGGGAGCAATGGCCAGCTTTTTCGATTCTTCCAGTGTACTTAGCACCCAAATTTCATATTTCCATCTACCAGTTATTTTTCTGAAAAGTAGATACATTAAAACAATTTCCAAATCATCCTAGGACAATTCCTGATAGTTAGCTGACGCCTTTGGCAAATGCAGTCTCTCTTTTTCTCCCTGCATTGACTTAATTAAGGCTATATCCTCCCTTGTTCCAGACTTCCATCAGCCCCAATTTAACAGTCAGTACAAAATACTATCACCTTAACACAACCATCTACAGCAGGCAGTCCTGTCAAAATTCCTGCAACAACAGGTGGTGAAAATACCACTTGCTGATCTCATCATTGCAGGCTGCACCTGAGAAGTCTGAGTTTCTATAAGTCACTTCATCCATCTTTTGGGTAGCTTTGCAACAATTTGTATTTTTTTTTTTTTTTTTTTTTTTTTGGAGTCCATCTTAGCTTGTCTGTCATGTAAATAAAGTGGAAGGATGAGAAAGAGACTGTTTCACAGTCATTCAATTTTCTAGAACTGTGTATGAAAGGCCCCCCCCTGCTGTGTAGACATGGACCCTTGCTCCTTACTTGTGGATAGTCCTTTCTGCAGTGCCTCTTCATTCTCTACACACACACACCCCACTATAACACAACACAAGGATTAGTTATGAATGTGCACTTAATCTGAGGCCCAGCTGCACAGCACATCTACACATTTGTTAGCTCCTATTTACACCCACCCACGCACACAAACAAAGAATATAGTCAAGAGTCAAAAAAAAAAAAAAAAAAAGCATTCATAGTGTGGCCCTGAATACCTGAGAGCTTCCACTGGAAAACCAATGGGTGGCTATTGGGGGGGTGGCTTCCATAATGAAGGAAGCAGGGTTAGTAAGAGAGGGAGATTTAGAGTGGAGATTGGGGAGTCTTACCTGATACATTGGAGATTTAATTAGACGGAGTGGCTTGTGGAGTGGCCGGGAATTTCACAGGGGCTTAGCTGGAAGGAAGGGAGAGAAAAAAGCGAGGAAGAGAGAGAAAGAAAGGAGAGGGAGAGAGGCCAGGGAGGGGTGGTGCTGAGGGTCCCCTTCTCTTCTTCCTAGAGTAAATTGTTTAAATTCTATACCCTTCACTTCATTTGTTTGCTCCTTGCTTTTTTTTTTTTGAGCTAGAGAGGAAAGAGAGAGAGAGGCCCCTGTCCTCTTGTACCCCCCCCATGCCCCAATGTCACCCCCCCACTTTTGCTCTCCTTTGCCCCCCCCCCCCCCACACACATTCCTCACTGCTTTGTTTTCTCCTTGTTTGCTTATACACCACACACCCAAGAAAGAGTACCCTCACCCCCAATAACCCCCCCACCCTCCCCCTCGTCTTTTTTCCCTTTCCTCCCGTGCCTTTGAATTAACCAGCTCTGGCTAATTATGTTTCCCCTTTCTTTTCTCTCCGCGGCTTCTTTAAGACTAACCCTCTTTGGCAGGACTTAGAAACGCACAAGGTACATTTCTGTTTTGCTCCTCAAGACTGCAGTGCATGCCAGCCTAGTCTGTGGGGGGTTTGTGTGTGTGTCTGCATGTGTGTGGGTGTTTTGGGAGTGGCGGGTGTCTTTGTGAAAGTATTATTTTGGGCATGTGTAATGGTTGATCTTGCACATGTCTCCCCACGTCTAAACCTCTGTGGTTTGCGCAGGTATTTTCTTTGTTTCTTCAGCCTGCTCCATTTCACTTCTTGTGTGCCTGTGTTGGCGACGTTGATAAAATCTTATAGCTTTAATAAATGTTTTCATGTTGTATGACAGAGAAGGCCACAAGAAAATGTTATGTTTATTTATTTAAAGCTGATATGAAAGTTCATTCCCCTTTGTGAACTCTTTCTTTGTACGACAGGTATTTCTTTGCAGTGTTAGCCATCCTAACAGTCCTTGGAGTACTGAATGGATTAGTCCTGCTCCCAGTATTATTATCATACTTTGGACCTTATCCAGAGGTAAGAACTTGCAAAATGCAAGAAAATCTAAATTACCCAGGACAATTGACTTTTTTTAAGTTCAGAAAGCCAGAATATATATAATAACTCTCTCTGCTTACCACTCAGGTATCACCAGTTGATGGTCGTAGCCGGTTACCAACCCCATCTCCAGAGGCCCCTCCTCATGTGGTCCATTTCTCACTCCATCCTCAGCACACCACTGCGGCCACCACCACCTCTGGTGCAGCTTCAGACTCGTCAGACTCGGAGTACAGCTCAAACACCACAGCATCCGGTATCAGCCAGGAGCTGCAGAATTACAACCTGCATTCACACAGAGGACAAACTCGAGCAGAGGACCAGCAGTACCACCTCCAGATCAGCAGGGGCAGAGCTAGGACAGAGGAGATTAGGAGGGGAGCATCAGGACATAGGCGCTCAGCTAGACAGCCTGACCCTCCAGCCTATACTGTGTCTTCAGTAAGAAAAATATCCCATATTGTGTTGCCTGTATGACTCTTTTGATTGTATATTATCTGTCTCTGGTCACATTACAGAAATGGAAAACTAATTTTAAATGTGTTTTTCTGTTCTGCAGTCTGTCTCCTCTCAGGGTTGTGATTCTGCTACCCAGCATGGATCTACTCAAAACAGCAGTAGGGACCCCAAGAGCCAGCTGCACTGGCAGGGCCCGCCCCCAGCCCGGCCGCGCATGGACGCTTTTGAAACTGCTACTGAGGCTGGGGGCCATTTTGGCTCACACAGCCATAGAGAACACTCAGCAGGCCACAGAGGCCGCTCTTCCCATAACCCACAACCTAGTCATCACCTCCCACACCAACACCCCAACCCCACCCCGTATGGCCAACCCATCACCACGGTAACAGCATCAGCCTCAGTCACAGTTGCAGTCCACCCACCCCCCTTGTCCAGCCAGAGCGCTGCTTCCACTTATCCAGGATACACTGCAACAGACAGTTACTGCCCATCAGGGACAGAGGGGCCAGAGTCTGCCTTCCAGGACCCACATGTGCCACTCTACACCCACACAGGGACCAGGGGAGTCAAAGTAGAGGCCATGGAGCTCCAAGATTTGGAGTTTGAGGCAGCTGAGATCAACAGTGGCAGACGAGCTAGCTGAGGTGAGATCTAGTCTGGTTGAGGAGATCCATTTGTAGCACAACTGTCCTTTTTAGTTTCAACACAAAGTACTGACAATATAGTCTCCTTTTTGTTTCCAGGTCTGGAGCACAGAAGTACTATGGCCAAAGATGGACTCTTCTGTATTACTGAGCAGCTGACCCAGTCTGGCCTAACTCAGCCCAGCATAGCTCAACCTGGCTCACCCCCAACCTAAGCAGCGAGAAACTTGCCAGTGTTGCCATAATGGTGCTCATTCTTACTGTAACCCAGTGGACTATTGTCTTAGATATTTCTATCTATATTTAAAAGATGTATACATATGTAAATATGAACATAAAGTAGGTATAATTTTAGGAGCTGTACAACTCCTCATGTTAACAGACTGGGGCTGCCATATTATTTGTGTTGTGTACATGAGTGCGTGTTTGTGTGTCTGCGCGTGGGAGAGAGATAGATCTCTGATTACTGTTGACTTATCTGTGGATCTGTGCCATTAGAAAGCTTCATTTTGGCAAAAATCACCGGTCAGCATTCACTGTTGCTGCTTACAATATTTTTAAAATATACATTTATAACTCTATGCAAATGTCTCTTTAAACAAAAGAAGTGATCTGTGTGTGTGTGTGTGTGTGTGTGTGTGTAGGGCTGTATAATGTGAAACAGCGTCATCATTTTCTGGCTTACACATCAGATACATCCTCAAAACTGACTAACATTTACACTCATTTAAAATATGAGGGAAACTGTTAGACTTATCAAACCAAGCTACATATATATGTGTGTGTGTGTGTGTGTGTGTGTGTGTGTGTGTGTGTGTGTGTGCGTGTGTTTATCTGTGAGTGATTATTGTATAAAGGTACGCTTGTAAAACTATTAATTTTTATCACAAACCTGTGGTAGTTATGAAACATTTACTGTTTAACTTGACACGCTATGCGTGCTATTTAATATGAGCTGATATGAAGAATTTTAAAAGCTGTTTTTTAATTTTGATCTATTTTGTTTGGTTGGTTTGTTTTGTTATCGCCTCGGCATTGGAACCTGTTTCTGCTCTCAGCTTTGTATCACTGTCTGTTAAGCTGGTTGTATTTTACTGTACGAGGTTATGTATTGTTTAACCCTAGCAGGCTCAAAACAGGTTCCGTCTTATATACTGACTTATGAGCAGTAAACCCACCTCAGAAACTCACTCTACCTTTACAGGGACATTCATGTTACTGATTCTGGAACAGGGTTAACACGGGGTGCTAACTCTGCACCCTAAGTGGTTGCATCTAGTGGATAAGCTAAAAAAAAAAAATCTGTATACTGTATGACCCAATTAAACATGGCACTTGACTGCATTTAAACTTCACAGGAATAACTCGCCTAAAGTAGCTCTTTCTGTCCATCCAGTAAGCTAGCCCATGCAGCCTGCTAAGGGCTAAGCCCTATATGGCCTGACAATGTGCTCCATGTGTTTAACAATGTGCATGTGTGTATAATCATTTGTGTATGTGTGAGAGTTCTTCATCTTACTGCCTATGCTCGTCTTAGTGACAGTAAAGAGAGCTGGCTCCAGTTTGCCAACAGCTGTCCCCACTATCCTCATCTCACAAAAAAATCCACAGCCTAATGCCATGACAATAATTGGACGTCTCCACTCAAAATGCTGTGTTGCACAGCCCAGAGCCTCAGGGGTCAGAGTTTACACCGCCAGCCCCTCTCTCCACCACCAACGGCCATTTTATATCTGCATGTGTACTCGTAGCCTCTCCAGGCCCCTTTGGCACCCTGCACACACCTTCCTCAAAACCTCCACTTTACACTCACATCCTGTTAAACACTTGTAGCTTTTCCCAGAAGTCTTTGCAGTTTTTCTCCTCCTGTTACATCAGCTGCTTGCATGAAATAGGTTGTTCTCTTTGTGTTCTTTTTTTTTTTTTTTTTTTTTTCTTGTTCTGTTTTCTCCCAATGTCACATTGGCAGTAGCGGAGAGAATCATAGCTGGCAACTATTTTATTCATTCTAAATGTTTTTTTGTTTGTTTGTTTTTGGTCAATTGTGATATTTATATTTTTGTAATATAAAATATGTTTTTTTTTCTTTCATTATTGTTTTGATGTGGATAACAAATGCAGGGATTTTTATGACTATTGAAAAAAAAAAAACACTATTACATTTTAATGTTTTTACATTAATGGAGTTTGATCTGTATAAAGTGCTTACTAATGTTAAATAGGAAAAAGAGTATATAACATTTTACACTACAGGTCTCATCATAGCTCTTAGAGGATTTTAAAAGGAAAAAAAAAATCATTGGTTCTTCCAGACTGCCTTTCTGGTCTCGGTTGGCGTGGATGTATGCTGTTTTCAGTTACAAAGATAAATGTATGCCATATAATTTATTTATATGAAAATTTATTTTTGTAGTGTACATAGTAGTCGTCAAGGTATTTGACAGAAGTATATTTTTAAAGAGTTTATATGTAATGATATACCATAACAGAAAAAAAAAGCCTTAAGGTGCACACTTTCATTGCTAACTGTCTTGTTAGACAACATTGACACCTCCCCTTCAGTATTATGTTCCGATCAGCTGTTTCTATGGGTTTGTCAAAAGCTAGTCATGAAAGTAGAAATTGTACTAGCTCTCTAAATATTAATGTTCAAACACTGATAGATTTCTAACTAATAAAAATATAACTTATTTGTCTTTTTGTTCATAACTTTAATAAATGGAAACTTAAAATGATTGCTTTGGTCTGAGTGTGAGTTGATTCTTCTCCAGATAAACATGATCTCCTTCCATCCCTCTCTCCTCCCTCTGACACATCCTGCAGTTTCAAACTCTGACATCTGGTCTGGAGCCCTACAGCCCCCCCCCCCCCCCCCCCCCCCCCCGCCACCTCCACTCTCTATTCTGCATGATTTTGATTGACAGCTTTATAGACTGCAAGGAAATTGGTTGTAGTTACAATACAGCTGGCCTGTTCAGAGTAATGAAAAAGGGCATGTGGCCTTAAGCTTGCTGCACTGATGGTGAAAGAGTACAAGCGCCTTGTCAACTGCATGGGTGGCAGCTATTTATTCTCATACTCGAGAGTTGTGAGAGAAAGTTTTAGCCACCCTGGAGGAAAGTGCTTCAATCAAAATACAAGTGTCCTTTCTGGTATTTCTAACCACAAATACAAGAGCTATTTTCCTAAGCTACAGTCTGAACCTGAACCTCAAGGAGGCTAAGGAACTCACTGACCCTGGATCAGCGGTAAACGGTGGGCAGCAGGCATGTCATTATCTTTTAAAGCCAATAAAGGCACACAACTCTCCTGCATCCTGTCCAGCCAGTGCAAAACTGCAGGCTGACATCTTACAAATGACAGGGTGTACTTGGAAAAGTGGGTGGTAGCATGTTGTGTATCATGTCCTGAACTTTTCTAACTAGACTTGACTTTTTTACGTTGCTGCTTGATGAGAATTCAGAGCAGAGGTAATGTGTTGCATGCAGATTGTGATGTGGCAGTGAAAAAAAAAAGAAAAAAAAAAGAGGTTTCAAGTTCTTAAATTCTCACGAAAATCACAATGCAACCTCTGCAGGTTAAAAGTCATTTAATGAAAAACAGCGTGTTGAAAAATATGCTGAAAGGTAAATTATCTGTGCCGACCCCATGGTTGTTTGTAAGCGACATGGTTCATCGAGTTCTAATGTTCTTAAGATCTCTCTCACCAGCATTTCCCTCATCTGCTGGAAGACCCCAGGTCACCAAACCTGCACACTCACCTCCGCTGGCCCTGCCTTACCCTTTAGCCCCCCTCACCTCTAAGCCCCTTCACAAACACATGTATGCACACACATTCAGAGTTGCCCTCAGAGGTGGAATTGCACATATTCTGAAGAGTACTTCACCAAAGCTAATGAGCTCCAGCTTGTTAATGAATGACTATTTCCTGTACCTGTCCTCTTGACCAAGAGAAAAGGGGCTTGTTTGGCCATGGCTCTCTAACCAGGCAGGGTGACAATGGAGTGAAAATACACTATACAATGACAGCTTTTACCTTTTTAAAATTTCAAGCTGTTTTTTTTTTTTTTAAACTTTCCTTGCTTTCTTACCAGCAACATACACTTGTAAGGAGAATTACACAAAGGGGTTTGTGGATTTTTCTGTTCCAGTCCTTCTTTTCCAACCATCTGTCTCCCTCCTCCCTCTTTCCATCCCTCACTTGTTCCCTGAAAGGCTTGTCCATCATCACCTGCCAGCAGAGCTAAACCCTCTAAGTGTATACTCTCCTTTACATGAATGATTGCTCTGTTGACATGACTGCATGGGACACACACATACGCACACATGCACTCCAGTGAGATCCAGGGGAGCAGATTTGCACATTCTTTATGAAAAAGGGAGTTCAAGAATAAATCTGCAGGAAACATCACATAGTGTGCTGATTCGACTCCAGGTTCAGACAAATGGGAGTTTTACCTTTGAGGCCTCTCAGACACCTTGAAAGGCGTTTAACCGTGGACTTATGTTTGCTGCTATGTGTATGTGTGTAACAGGAATGAATAAGCTCTGTTTGCCAAATTGATGTCAAAGTTACCGGAGGTATGTAAATACCTGACTTGAGTAAGAAACGTATGCATCAGTTTCTGCTGATCATTTGTCAAATCATCATGAGACACTTTAAAATGGAGCCATTAGATTAGTTTTGCTTCAAATGGAATTTGAATGGCATTTTTTAAAAGCATCTTTCAGTAATGCACCTATTACTTTTGTCACTGGCATTTTGATAATAACATGAACCCCATGCACTGTGTACTAAATATGATGAAACAGCCGGAAGATCCTTAGCTTGGCTTAGCATATAGACTAGAAGCAGGGAGGAATAGCTAGCTAAATTAAAGATTACAAACAGGCATGAGATTATTGATATTTTTATTCATCTAGAAGCAGATGAATAACATTATTCCCCCTCAAAAAATTGCCAATTTTTTTTTTTTTTTTTTTGGAAGAAAGATTTAGAAGCCCCACTTTTATTACAAAACATACCTCCTTCCTTCTGTTCTGCAGAAGCAACAAGGTGGGTGGTTTAGGGAACATTTTGCTGGAGTTCAGCTCCATTCTGGGACCTGTTTGCCTTGGCCGACTGTTTTATCTCCTGCAGAGGAGATAGCTGTTCTTCCTACAAGAGCAAGCCAGATGATTTTTAAAGTCCAAGTCTCCTGTGGCCAGATTTACACTAGTGTTGTAGAACAGTTCTGAAACTCAAATGTGAGAATTCACAAATTGCTGCAATGCACAGTCATCAGAATGCTAATTCTTTGTGACTATCTGTGCTGGATTTTCTAGGGTTGAATGACAGATGCCATCAAATGTCCTCGATTCGTGAAGAAGAGGTTTTCAGGATGTGATCCACACTAAAATCAGGTTTGACATTTTAAGCATGTGAGTTCCTCTCACATTACCTGCTGTGGTCTGTGGGTTTTGTCATGAGAGTTTTTATTATTTCTAGTGTTTTTCTATTATTATTTGCAGCCTGCATTTTATTTTCTTATGTATGCTGTTATATTTGAGCTCTAGTTAATTCTATAGTTTGGTGCTTGAGTTTATTTCTTGAGCCTTTAGTCCTTTAGTCTAGTTATTATTTATAATAACTAGACTAAAGGACTAGTTATTATTTATAATTCTTTAGTTCTATTATTTATTATTTCAGTTATTCCTACTTTACTTTGGTAATCATGCATCGTTGGTATCTTGTAACTTCCTCCGGTGTCTGATTGCCCTTATTGTCTACACCTGCGTCTTGCTGCCTGCCTGAGCCCAAATTACCCTCATGTGTATAAATAGTCTATCTTCACTGTAGCCTTTTTCAGATTGTCTTTTGTTCCTTCACTGTAAGTCTCTGTATTCCTGCGCCCTGTTTGTTGCCTTTTGGATAGCTGCTTTGCTTTTATTACCCTTCATTTATTGCCTTTTCTGGAGCGAATCTACCAGCTTTTGTTTGTCACTTTTGAGTCCCGAGTCTACATTTTGGTTCTTTAACCTCACAATCCAGGACATTACCTTACTGGTACCCTGATCTGCAGGTTATGCTTATCTAAATGCAGATTAGATTATTTGAAAAAAAAAAAAAAAATCTAGTGATTTTCTATGCAGTACATCCTTTGAGTTCCTTGGGTGATGAGTCTCAACAATTTTGGGTTGGATAGATTGCCATGAACTTTTGTATGCTTAATATGTTTCCCTTGGAATAAATTGTGAATGTATGACTTTTGAGATCAATTTGATCTGAATTTCAAAAAATACAGTAGAGTGTCTAATAAACAGCAAGTATAACATTGTAGCCTGGCAAGGAACAGAGGTGAAATGCTACTCGGCACATGGTCTACACTAAACTCTGGGTGGCATGATGCTGCAGTGGTTTGCACTGTTACCTCACAGAATCAGAAGAATCTGTTCAAACCTCATGGTTGGTGAGGGCTTTTCACTGTGGAGTTTGCGTTTTCTTTCTGTGGGGTGCTTCAGCTTTCTTCCACAGCCCAAAATGCAAAACAGTTAATCAAAACAATTTTCAGAGTCCTTGGCATTGCTACTTTTATTACCATCTGTGTTAGGGCACAGATCCCTGCTTAATAAATCATGTACAGTGTTTTCTCAGCCAATCTTCAACACTGTATTTATTTCTGATTGAATTTTCTGATTTCCCATAGGCCTCCTTGCCTATGCCTTGGTTGAACATATGCCACCACAATTAAAAAAGCCTGGACTAGCCCCTGTTGGACACATTTTTCAAACAAGATACTGCAGCTTTCCAGGAATCATATGAGAGAAATGAGAGAAGGAGAAGTGGGGAGGCAGAGTAGCAGAGACATCCAAGACAGTGGGGGAACCACATCCAGTTCTTAGAAACAGCTGACATGTTTCTGCTGCAAGATGTCCACCTACAGAGCCAAAGCAGTATCTATCTCAAGGCCTTTATTTAATTAATAAATGTATCAAGAAATATTCCATTATTATTATTACTGTTATGGCTGGCTTATTGGCTGTTGTCTTTCCTAACACAAATGCTGATCTCCTAGCTTTTCTAACCTTCACAGCCTCATATTTCTTCTTTACAGCTCAGATTCAGACCTCCCCAGTTCAATCCTGAGATCTATGGCCTGAAACAAATAGGTTAATTTGGAAATAGTCAAAAAAGGAAATGTGCTTTGCCAAGGATTGTTAGAAAAAGAGTGTGAGTGAGAGAGAATCGAGTGAAAGGTGTAATTAAGTCAAGAGACTGGAAGTTAGTACAGATGGAAAATAGCATAAGTAAAAGAGTGAAGGGAGGAGGGATGGAGGATGGTTGATGGTGGATGGGAGTAGCCGTATGAGAGTAATTATAATGACTGATGTTGTTTACTCCCATTTCCCCTCGCATCATTTATTCTGTGAGGTGGAAAACCCACCCACTCTTTCTGTGCGTTACAGACGAGCACTACGGAGTGGTGCCAAGCCATGTCATAATCTCTTCTCTTCCTCTAATACTGGAAACATTTATTCTGCCCTCAGCTTCTCTCTTTCTCCGTCGCCAATATCCTGCTTCCATCGGACTTCTCTCTTTTTACTTTTTGTTAAATTTTCCATTTTCCTTTGTCTCTGTCCATCTCTTTCTCAGCTCCCTCTTTCCAGCCTTTTGTTTTCACTACTGCTTGTGTTGACACAGCTATGTGTGACTGCAGCGACTGGGCCGAGCACATGCAAGATGTTAGCGTGATGTACGGCCGTTTACACTGTAGATGACAAACTGAGGTTGGATTCTGTCATCCTTTCTTCCTTTTGTTTAATGTAGTCCTGGTGGCATGCACGCACACAAGCCAGATGAGCACATCACCACCCACCTCTTTGTTTAAACTATTCTGTTTGTCTTTGCCAGCCAGCAAACATGCAACAACGTATGGAAACAGATGCGTCATCTTAAGATGAATGGGGGGGAGGGGGCAGAAGAGGGAAAGAGCAACAGAAAGAAACCCACAACTAAACATTTTCATCTGTGTCTGGAAGAGTTGAGAAAATACATGATTCCGCAAAGCCAAAGTGGAGCGTATGATTTTCACATATCTGTTGCACTTTGTATTAAGGAGGGGGACTTAAAGCTGCTTTTAAAGATGGAAGTAATAGGAGTACAAATTACTCAAAGCACAGTAAATCTGAGGAGGGTCTTTCCTTGGTGATGATGGTAAACACATTGGAATTTGCTAATGATCAGCCCATTCACAAAGAGGAGCTGAGACGAGAGGAGAAATATTTTCTCTCTTCCATGTGCGCTTATTGATTCTGGCACCATGACAGATGCCTAATGAGGAACAGGGCTGGAAGAAAGCTCTGAGGACCCCAGCGAAAGAGAGACTGTCTGCACAGAAAATATATATACAGATATGAGTGCGTGAATGCACAGAGGAACAGCGATGAGTCCCTTAGTATTTACACATCAAAAGATCATAATTAGGTTCAGCTATAACAGGACTAACCTGCCTGACTTTAAACGCTCCTTAAAGTTCAGTTTGAAAATGTCATATGGACGTAGAAATCTATTTCTTCATCTCTGTATCAACTTTTTTAAATCTCCTCAGTCTTTTCGTTAACTCAGTTAATGACAAAAGACTAACAAGTAAAACAGAGATGAATGAGATGTATAATATACACATAAACATATATAGAAAGAGATCAATAAAGAAAAAGAAATCAAGCACAAAAGATTCTGTAGTATTAATAAATCAGTTGCTCTAAATTTACTAAAATTAATTTATTTTATACAAATGAGACAGAGAAGTGTGAAACGTGAAGTTGTTAAAGTAAAGTAAGAATAACTCATGTAAAATTAAGGATCTTCACTACATCCTCAAATTTGCTCCTAGAGTACAACACTGACACACACATGCAGAGAAACATCTGCAACAGATCACATTCTGAAAAGTCCAAAGTTCAATCTAGAAAATTATTGCAATTATTAAACCTGAACATGGTTGTTCCCTGGATATTTTTTGTTCCTTAGAATCAATGTTAAAACAAAGAAAAAACTTACATGCATATATACGCTGCATAAGTACAGTCTTTGCACCAGAGGGTGCAAATATTGCTAGCAAGATTACTTGGCAAAGCTACATCCATAAAGTGCACAGAGATACACTGTGTTGGTATCCGCCATGTTTATTTCTGCTGTGAAAGTGGCTCCCATGTAAAATGTTCATGTTTACAACATTAAAAATCATCCATCTGGACACTGGAGTTTGGACAGTAGGTGCTTGGACTGACAGGCATCTGACACAGGCAGCTGTACCCAGTAGCTGTCTGCTGGCTTTCACCTCTTCTAAATGGATTCACTGAACTGGACCTCTGCCTTGTGTTTGTGCTGTCTGTGTCTTTTGTTCCAAAATACCAAATGTTTTCATGTTTATCTGGCAAATTATATATCTTGCTGTGTGGTTCGGCCTGCCCATGACCTTTGCACTTCAGTTTGAGTCAGTGAATGTATTTTATTTCTCTGTTACTCAACACAAATTAATAGATATGTGTGTCTGTGTGTTGCAGCCTTACTGTTTATGAAATCAACTAATGAAACCAAGCTTGCTTGCATTAGCTGATAACTTAGCGCTCTGCGTTCTCGTCCAAATATGGTCGTTTCTGGCTACAAAAAAAATTAACGTGGTAAAACACTAAAGCAGAGCTTTCAAAATGCGGAGTCCAAAGCCAGTGAGTAATGTCATGGTGGCTATTTTCATCTTTGATCCAATTTGTGGGAAGGATTAGGTTTTGTAGCCATTCTCAGGAACTGCAGTTCTGTGGGACTGAGCTCTGGTAACTGTGGTGGCTATTTGACTACAGTGAACTCATTGTCATGTTCAAGAAACCAGCTTGAGATGATCTGAGCTTTGTGCTTGAAGCAGCCATCAGATGATCAGTACACTGCAGGGATGTCACCAGATCCAAAATGAATTTTTGTCACTTTTCCTCCCCGTGATATTAAAAATACCAAAGTGTGCCAAGAAAATATCCCACACACATTATAAGGCAGGATGGATTCATGCTTTCATGCTGTACAGTCCAAATTCTGACCATACCATCTGAATGACCCAGCAGGAATCAAGACTCATCAGACCAGGCAACATTTTAACAATCTTCTGTTGTCCAATTTAGGTGAGCCTGTGCAAACTTTAACCTCAGTTTTCTGTCTTAACTGAACTTCAGCAGGTCACCTTGACCATGTATGCATGCCTAAATTCTTTTAATTGCTGCCATATGATTGGCTGATTAGATATTTGTACTAAGAAGCAGTTGAATAAAGTGAGTAGTGCACCTATAGATGACACATTAAAACACAATTTTTACGTATCCTATATAATACAACAACATGATGATTCCTGAAATTCCATTATGGCTTTTTGTATTGGTGTGACACACTAAGACTGTAGTTGGTTCCATCTATCCACCCCTTGGAAAAAATTTCAGAGGTGCTAGAGTTAAGCATTTACTTGAAGTATGCGGTCTCTGTGCTGCTAATGATGAACCTTGGCAGACTTATGCATCTGCAAACCAATCCCCGCAAACACACACACCTCCACGTGCACACTCGAACTTAGATTGGAAGCTGTTGGAGAAGGATTTTAGAGCAGGAAGTGTGTAATTATTGGGGACAGAGGGGCAGATAGATGGATGTATGTGTGTTTAACACTCCCACTCATTTTCCCTGCAATCTATTGGACTAATAGAAAGCAGGTGTCCCAGTGTGTGTGCACATGTGTGTGTGTGTGCAGTAATTGTGTTGGTATGAATACAAGTGTATGTGTGTGTGCGTTATACAGTATGTCATGGTAAAAAATGCACTCAAAGCTCTGGTATCAACTTGCTGAATTTGGGTGATGAATGAATGACATGGACAAAGTTGTATTGAGGGCCAACTCACTGTCATTTTCAGCTCAAGTGGAGTCTTTGGGGGCTCAATAAAGCCAGAAGTGATTTCAGCTTTGGCAACAGCACAATCAACTTTTAGTTCATGTGTGTCAAACTAGTGGTCTGACTTACAGAAATAAAATTAGCACAAAAAATAAGGAAATTTGTGTTTGGTCCAGTA
Source organism: Archocentrus centrarchus (assembly GCF_007364275.1). Taxonomy (NCBI): domain Eukaryota; kingdom Metazoa; phylum Chordata; class Actinopteri; order Cichliformes; family Cichlidae; genus Archocentrus; species Archocentrus centrarchus. Next base: position 9,546,311 of record NC_044354.1, read on the forward strand.
TTTCTTTGTTGTAACAATTCTTCTTGGCAATAAATCTTATTTAACAAACAGTTGGCCTCAGTAGCATGTGGAAGAACCATACACAGCTACAACACTTGGCACAGGTTAGATGTGACAGCTGCTGGAGTTTCAGTGCTGATTTCTCTTTCTTTTTTTAATAACTAACTGTTCGGTTTTCAGGTAGTACTGGTCACTGGCCCGGATAAATGGGGACAGTTGCATCAGGATGGGCATTTGGTGTAAAATCTTTGCCAAATCAAACATGGGGATCACCAAGAATTAGAATACTGGATTGGTCAGGACCCGGCTTAACAATGACGACCTCCGGTGCTGTTGGCCAGCATGGTGCCGGTGGAAAATGTTCTACTGTTGGCTGAAGACAAAGGAAGAAGTAGTAGTAGACAGTTGTTCAAGCAGTAAAAAAGACAAGAGATGGATTAGAGGTAATCTTGAAGGTAGAGTATGTATCAGAGTGTCAGACAGGATCATGAGTTCGAAGCTGGAAATTGAAGGGATGATTTTGAATGTTGTCAGTGTATATGCCCCACAAATTGAAGTTAGAAGAGAATTCTGGAGTAAGTTGAATGAAGTGATAGAGAGTGTCCCCAAGGGGGAGAGGATGGTGATTAGAACAGACTTCACTGGATATATAGATGAAAGGAACACAGGCAAGGTGTTGGGTAAGCATGGTGTTAAGGAGAGAAATGCAGAAGGACAGATGGATTTTGTGAAAAGGATTGAAATGGCTGTGGTAAACACATATTTCAAGCAGAGGGAAGAACACAGGGTGACATATAAGAGTGGAGAGAAGTGCACACAGGCAAACTAAATTTCATGCAGAAGGTGCACTCCAAAAGAGATGGAAGACTGCAAGATAGTGTTATAAAAACACACACACAGTACCAAAAAAACCCCACTGTATGATTAAATTCATACATAAATATTTTTTTAATATTCGCAAAGGCATGCAAAGTTCCCTAAAAGTGTTCATAATTGTGAAAGTTCACTTCACAGTAGGAAGTGTGTATTTGTGTGTCCATGCGTGCCTGATGGCATGATGGTGTGTACAGACTGTTTCACATTGGTCACAGAATTGCTTTCCCCTTTCAGCCAATCCCCAGCTTCCTCTCAAAGCAATAAAGCAGCATACTTTAAAAATGCCTGGTTGTGCCATCAAGAGTGTTTGTGCATGAAAAAGAAAATAGGATAGAGTAAATCCTTTTTTTTTTTTTGTATTTTTGTAAAGTTATTTGGTCCCACGTATTTTACCTTAACATATTTATAAGTGTCTGTATGTGAAAGATGTGAGAAAGGTTATGTAAGGTAGGATGTGTTCCTCTAGGCAGAATTTTAAACACTTTTTCTGTGACTGCTCACACCAGATATTATAAGACAGTAGAGCCTGGATAGAACTTGATTTCCTCTGCGTTGGACATTTTCATTTTCTGTTTTTTTTTATATTTTTTGTGTCCTACAGCAGAGTGTACAGAGCAGTGATCAAAAGTTACTGAGCTTTACCTCTCTAGTATGATTGTGGGCTTTGTGCCTTTTGAAAATTTTTAAATGCAATTGTGAGACAAATATCCTGGCATGCTATGCGGTTCACTTTACCAACAGCCCCCTTCAAGAAATTTGTGTTATTAGTGTTATTTAATTTAAATGCACAGACTGTATGTAAAAGATGGGCACAGCTTAAAGCTGCATTCTTTTTCATGTCCAGCAGGGGGCAGTTCATCTAGCCACAAACCTTAGACTTGTATACAAATATTCCCAATTTTGCTTCCTTGATCTGTAAATACTTTCTTAATGCATTTATGGCCTCAGTCACAAGTTTTAAGTCTTATTTAATACCATGCTCATTTTGTAATGGCCCCACTTAGAGTAAAAAAGGAGGCTAAAGAGTACACTTTAGGGATGTGGTTAACTTGTACTTAACAAGCAGCTGCTGTGCAATGTTGTCAGGTAGTGGTTGTTGGCAACTGGATGGGTACCATTCAGACTCAGTCTGACAAGCATATTTTTTTATCACCAGCCACCCTATAAAGAAACTGAGCCTTTGACCAATCCCTATAAATGGTACACACAAAGCCCACAATGAACAAAAGAATAGCAAGTAACACACAACACAATGCAACTGACTAATGCACTAACAATGTATTTAAAACACTGCAAAATATAAACAATCAGTGCCCATCCATCGATGGGCACTGATTGTAAATCCATCCATCCATCCATCCATCCATCCATCCATCCATCCATCTTGAATGATTTACTCTTCAACCTATCTTGAAGGGAGAGGCCTGTTATCCTTCAGAGAAAGTTAATTTCTGCCACTTGCATCCACAATCTCATTCTTTTGGTCACTACCCAAAGCTCATGACCACAGGTGAGGGTAGAGTAGGGAAAGTATGTTGGGTGGTGGCCAAGGATGGAGGCTCTGGCAGACCAATCCCCAGCTATCAAGGCTGAGGGGAATGCCCATTTTCATTCAATACCCCAGAGTCAAATGCTCTGTCTTTTAGCCAGGCTATTTTCAACCTTTCTCAGTGTAATGAGACTGAATGGAGTTAAATTAATCAAATTTTTGGCCTTTCAAATTTACTCCATAGTGATCACTCTTGGGGATAGAGGATATTTAGGTAGTTTGTGCTGGAACTCCAGCAGTACCTCCAAGTTCCAGAGGTGGTGGACACTCCCAGGGATAAAAAAAAAAAAAGCTTGACTGCTGTTCAGTTGATTATTACACAGCAGTAGGGGAAAAAGTTTTATTACAGTAGAATTCTCTCTGAAAGTTCTGTAACTAAGTTTAAGGATATAATTCCCCCATTATTATGCTTTTCAGTGCCATGTACCAATACAGTGTAGAGCAGCTACCTAAACTCTGCTCCCAGAGAGGTCCATTATCTTGTCAGTAGTTTTTCTTCCTCACTGCGTATGACTCTGGATGCTGTGGCTCCTCTGAAAAGGAAAGCCTCAAATTAGAAGTGCCTGACCCCCTGGTATAACACAAAAACACACAGCTTAAAACAGATAACCTGTAAGCTGGAAAGGAAATGGTGCCTCACTAATTTAGAAGATCTTCATTTAGCCTGGAAAAGAGTTTTTTGCTCTATAAAAAAGCCCTCTGTAAAGCTAGGACATCTTACTATTCATCTCTTACTATACCTCACTAATCAAAGAACATAAGATCAACCCCAGGCTGACAAAGAGCCATGCTCTCCAGTCATGCTAAATAAAACTGAATTGAATTGAATTGAACTGAATTGAATTCCAGATTTGGTGCAGGAGGTGAGCAAACGGCAACCCAATCAATAAAGAATTTAATAATGTGGTGGGCACTCGAAAGACTGGTCACTTCCTGAATCACCCCAGTAAGATTGCACCATTTTTTTGTAGTTTATGTTTAGGCGATTTACACGTGTGTACGTCATGTTTCACAGGCTTGTGGGTTTTTCTCCCACAAATTTTTGCCACAACCTTCAGTAAACAATGGGTGACGTCGCAGTGACTGCGTCCATCATTTATTTACAGTCTATGTTTATATGTTGGCATCCAGTAGCAGGTACTTCTGCCTTTGCAGTGCAGTCTATGTTTTTACCTTGCTAACCAAGCCAGACAGCATTAATTTTATAACCAGTCCCGGCTCTAATCCAAATATGGTTACATCTGGCTCCACATTAAACAAGATGGTAATTACAAAACAACAAGCCACATCTTTTATGTACAATCTATACCTTTAAACCCAATAACGTGGCATACTAACTCTTCCCACTTCATATCAAATAAAATGAAAAGGGAAAACAACAAAAAAAAAAAAAAAGATAACTAGAGCTAAAATTAGAGCATTTAAAACAGACTTATTTTACATTACAGGCACTGAAGCCTGTCCCTGTTTTTCCTAAATAAATATATAAAAGCACATAAAATAAAAACACTAGGCACACACAGGCTAACACTTTGTGAGAGACATTAATCCATTTATGAGGGAGAGCTGGCCATTGTCAGGAGACACCTCCAACAGTTCCTCCCTTTTCTTCTAAAAAGTGTTTCTCTCTCGTTCTCTCGCTCTTTGGCCCCCTCTTTCTGTCTCGCCTCAAAACCAGACATGAGAGTTAAGCCCAAACAGAACTGAAGATTTTAAATTTTATCACATAGGAATGGACACCTTTGAGGTTCTTTGCACCTGTCTTTTCCATGCTTTTTTGTTGCAAACACTTTGTTTTTGTAAATTAAAGTTTACAAAAGCAAAGTAATGACAAAGGCAAAAAGAACAATCTCTAATGTCCCATTTCTTTTTCAAATGATGAAATACAAATGCTCTTTATCGCAGCCATCATATTTTCCACACAAACACACGCAGCAGCTGGCCATAACGGAGCAGCATCGGTGGATGATTTAGTGAGAACTGCAAGGGCCACGGTGGCAGGGCCAGGTTGGTAATAGCTTTGGTTTGGACGAGAACTGGTAAAAGCATTGGTTTGGATCAGAACTGACTAATTTGTCAGCAGCTGTGCAGCTCCTGGTCTCAGTGACCCTGGGAGAGATTGATATCCAATCTCCTCACTTGGCTCCATCCCTCTCTGGCCAAACCACAAGGTCAAAAAGACAACTTAAAAAATTTGTTCATCCCATGGTTTGGCTTTCCCTAAAATCTATTTATGGTTAATATTTTTTTTCACTGGGTTAAGGGTTACATTTATAATTTCCAGCATTACAGTTTTGCTACATTCTATTTTGTGCTTTATGTTGTCTTAAATGGTCCAGTGTGACTACTGTAAGTGAATTTGATATTATAATTGAGATGGTGCACCTGGGAATTCAAGATTGCAAAAAGCTTATACAGTAGTAGTCATTAATTAATTTTTTTGTGTGTGTGTCCCAAACTATGTCTGGATGTTGAAATAACAGCCCGCTAGCACAATTACCTTTTGGCCGTGATAAGGCTTCCATTCCAAGCATGAAAGCAAACATACACACATGCAAACACACACACACCAGCAAATGCATGAGTTGCATGACAACTCCTCTCTTGGCTCTGTAATAATCACAGAGTAGCAGTACAGGAAAAACACACGTGGTTTACACTACATTTCTTCTAGAATCCATATATGTGCCCATTCAAGCATTAGCATCGCAACGCACATGCACAGCCACATACATAAACGCGTGCACACACAAAAACATCAGTGTGTGGGTTTCCACTTTGGGCATCAAACCACACTCTCTCAAGTCTTTGCCGTGGTTTTTCTTACCTTCTCTCGCTCGTTTTTTTTTCATATGTTGCCAGGGACCTTGTTCCAAACCCATAGTCTGATGTTTTTACAAGACTTTTACAGACACACACACACACATCTAGCACTGGTTGACCTACATGCTGGCCCAAGCAGGCAACAAGGGTGGAGCTGATGGCAAACTTGTGGTGGCAGCTTATCATTTTAACTGCTGCATTTACTGGATGTTAATGGATTCCAACATAAGAAACATTAATATGTATAGATGTCTAAATTAGATAGATAGATAGATAGATAGATAGATAGATAGATAGATAGATAGATAGATAGATAGATAGATAGATAGATAGATAGATAGATAGATAGATAGATAGATAGATAGATAGATAGATAGATAGATAGATAGATAGATAGATAGATAGATAGATGAAAGAGGAAAGAGGAAGCAGCACACACTCTTAAATATGCACTTAAAATATGTGCACACACCTGTAGACACACACTCAAGCTGGCTAATAGACATCCACACAAACCCACAGGCCTGGGATTTCCTACCACAGAAATTCTGAAGTCTAATGTAAGGCCACTAGACCACTTTAAACACATTCACAATCAAACACACTGCACAGCCTTACAAGCGTGCACACATACGTCTTATACTTGTAGATTCAGCACTATTCATGTGCTGAAGACGTGCATTAACAGTCACTTGGCCACACGCATGCACATACACAGGTAGTGTTGCGTGGAGTTCAGATACCAACATTTTACTCTCTTTCTTATGCAGGGATCCACGCACACATGCACACACGCACGTACATGCAAAAATTTCCACATAGTATTACGTATGTTTAAACAACCGTTTCCTGGTGCAGAGTGCTAGGGTGCTCTGGGTCTAACTGGAGCCTCTGGGTGATTTGTCAGTTTGAGCCATGCAGATTAGAAACCCTTCACAGTTGTGGGTTTGGGTCCCAGAGGGACACTCTGGGACCCCTGAATTCCTGGCCATGCTATGCACTCTGCTTCACCCTGTGGACCCTTAACCCTAAAAAATGCATATACTCAGATGAGAACGTAAGCATATGTGTGGAAAAGATGTATATTTTCAAAAGTGGAAGCACTGTCATATTACAGACAGACAACAGAGTCATTGTTCCAGGTTTCTAGTAGTGAATAACAGGTTTATCTCAAAACTGTGAGCAGCTAGATTAAACAAATGGTAACATTTTTACAAAATGACAGTGTGAAAATACAAAATGCAATGCAATGCAATTACAATTTATAACAATTTGGAAATCACGGTGGAAATAATATGACCATTCAGACTTTGTTTTTCATTCTTCACTTTTGTGTTTTATTGGTATATTATCTTAAATGCTTTTGTATCAAGGCTTTAGCTTGTTTATTCAAATCCTCATAGTAATCAGTCAGCATCCCATCAGTTTGGTGAGGATATGATGTCTAAAATTTCTCTGTAATTGTTCTATAAACAAATAAACAACATGAGTAAGGCATTATTATGACAATAATCAGAGTAAAAACCAGACCATAGGGGTGTTGTATTCTTTCATTCAGTAAGACTGTGAGATATTCCTAAAAAAAAAAAAAATCTCCCTCCTTTACATCTTCAGTACATTCTCTGATTATGGTGGATGCCTTACAGTAACATTACATTCAAATAAATCTTTACTGCCTTATCACATGCTTTGGAAAAGCACTGTGAACTTTCTGTGCATACCATTTTAAGCCTTTAAATTTCATGGCTTTTCGTTAAACTCAGCTTTCTTTTAAAACACTGTCTTTGCAGTGTACTAGGGAGCTTATCAAATGTTATTATCACTAGATAAATAAGTGACTACACGAGGACGGTATATACATCATAAAAATTATTTACAGTCTATGGTGAAAAGTCATTTTGACATTCTTAACCCGCATGTAAGAGTAGCGGGTGAGGATCATTTTTATCGGTTTAGATATGTGACTCAATTTCCCAGCAGGCACTGCCAAAGAGGACGTTCGCGGATGACGTGGATTCCAGCCAATGGTTTTCTTCCATACGCGGAACCCCGGATGAAGAGGGAAGTTCAGTTTGTTTGCATCGAGACAGAAAAAGCTTTGCTACGTCTCTGGAGTCATGAAGAATGAATGATATAGCTGATTTCTGCTCCGTGGATATATCAATTTAATGGCTCTACGTCGTATTTACAGGCAAGTCTGCATTTGAAACTACTGTAGCTAACAGCCGTACGACTGTGAGTGTTTTAGTTAATAATGGATGACAGTTTTTGGCTACGAAGAGTGAAAATCACTGATGGGCTTATGCAGTAGTATTAGTAGTAACCGATATAGAGGAGGTGTACGTCGAAGTTATTTTATATCTTTACACTGAAGCGATGGCTTTTCAGCATGTGCACCCCAGTGTAGCAGAGTGGCGGAAATACTGACATCATGTGGTGTGGTTTAGTTACTACATTAAAGAGGCGAGAGACTGGAAACTGGCAGGTACAACTCAATTTGAGGGTGAAGCCCCATTCATTTTGTGTTTTAGAGCAAATTTCCTGATTTTCATGTTTTAGTTGAGTATTGATAAGTCACTTTGACTTTTTTTAATTAGTTGATTTGTTCATGTACATTATTTAACTTAACCTTTTCAAGGTTTTCACTTCTTAGCTTTCAGCCGCTGGTCTGACAAAACAACTTGGCCCTTTTTGTTGAAAATTGTGAATGACAGGTTGGCTAATAAAGATGTTTACTAGCTAATAAATCAAAGCTGAAAGTGCTTTGTTGCAACCCAAGTAATGAGCCTTTTTGCACAGCTTTTGCCATTTTGCAGATTATATACTAATAAGTAGATAAGACCGAGTAACCAATAAGGGTTTAGTTAGTGAGGTGAAAGTCATAGCATATGATTCACATAATTTCCTACTTATTAAATTACTCTGTGACCCTTCTTTCGTGGGCCAAATGTTTAAAAATGATGAAGAAATGCATTATTTTCATTAGTCAAAACTATTCTCTTTTTTTTTAACTAATATTGTGACAACCCTTCTCATTTATTCCAAGTGTTTTTAAATATGCCATACTTAAGCATACAGAAGTAAATTTGCCAGAAGTGATGTTTGACTGATTTGATTATACTGAAATAATGTCAACAATCTCATAATTGGAACAGCAAACTCGGAGAGACCCAAAGTCCACAAGCTTAGTTTAACAAATCTTCAAAGAAAATATTTGACCAGTCACATCTCGTTCCTGCTCCAGAGTGTGTTCAGCCAACACCAGAGCTGCTGACGAGTGTGTTTGCACATGTACATATTTTTTCTGACTGTGTTACATGTGTTTGCACCAACAACTTTGTGTACCCACAGTATGTAGCATGTGCCTGTGTGCAGGTAGGCGTCAGTGTGAGAGAAATTGTGGGTGAGATTGTCTGCTACTTTTAGGTATGAAGCCTACAGTTATTTTTCCCTTCTCCTTTACTGAAAAATGGAGCCCCTTAGACACAAGTCAACAAGGGGCGTTTGTTCCTAATTTGGTCTGGCTTTTTTTCCTCCCTGAAAATGAGTATTTATATATTCACATCAGCAAGCCATAGGGGCTTTCCAGCAGAGATGATGGCAAGACATTAAACAAATCGTGTGTAACGACGTGATCATAAAACACAACCCTGTGGTGTCCCACACAGGCCCGTCATTACGGCAAAAAAAACAACAAATACACACACCATTCTCAGCAGGCTATATACAGACATGAAACACATCCTCATGCACACACACACACACTCACACACACACACCCCACGTTCTCCGTCTTCATAAAAGGTGAAGAATGTACTGTTTATTTCTCAGTAGGTTGCCATGAATGTGTGTGTGAAGGTTGAGAGGTTATCATAATCAGATTTACCTCAATTTATTTTCTACTTATTATTAATTCCGCTTGTTATTGGATTAGCCACCTGTGCTGCAAAGTTCTGGACCACACGAGAACATATTAAACAAGGGCCCCGCAATTGCACTGACAGATTGAAATTACTGACTGATATAATTGTTTCCTTTTTTTTTTTTTTATATTCTCACGGCCACTTGCTAGTACTGGGTTAGACCTCTTTTTGCCTTCAGAACCGCCTTAATTCTTTGTAACATAGAATCAACAAGGTGTTAGAAACATTCATCAGAGATTTTGGTCCATGTTGACATAACAGCATCACACAGTGGCTGCAGAATTTTTGGTTGCACATCTATGATGCCAATCACCTGTTTCACCACACCCCAAAGGTGAAGGTAAAGTGAACTCATTGTCATATTTAAGAAACCAGTTTGAGATGATTTGAGCTTTGCTACATGATGTGTTATCCTACTGAAAATAGTCTAAGTAGACTTATCAGACCAGGTAACATTTTTTAAATCTTCTACTATCCAATTTTGGTGACCTTGTGTAAATTGTAGTCGCAGTTTCCTGTTCCTAACTAACCGGAATGGCACCTGGTGTGGCCTTCTGCTGCCGTAGCCCATCTGCTTCAAGGTTCGAAGTGCCGTGCATTCAGAGATGCTCTTCTGCATATTGTGGATATAGCAAGTGGTTATTTGAGTTACTGTTTTCTTCCTATCAGCATGAAGCTGTCTGGCCATTCTCCTTTGACCTCTGGCATGCTCACTGGACATTTTGTCTTTTTCATACATTTCTCTGAAAACCCTAGAGATAGTAGGTTTCTGTGTCTGTTAAATTGTTTATTTCAGGGTCAGTCATATCCTGATGTATCTCACCTCAAGATTGCTTAAATTGGTAAACCTCAACATCATACTGTATAAAGTGCACTTCCCATACGAAATAGTGCCTGTGGTCTTTCTGTCCTCAAGGTTAATATGTGAGTCTTCTCATGAAGAACAGTTTCCATTTTTATTTACCCTACTTCACAAAAACACATAATGTGCATCCCTGAGATCACATAGATGTGTCCAGTGTATTTTAGACTAACCAACTAGTCTAAAACTAAGAAACACTCAGATATCACATTATATTTTAGGACTGTTGTAATGGACAATGTCAAAAACGGTCTAAACAGAGGCATTCTTCTGTGCGGCACCGCGCATCGTGCATCATGAAGACTGCACGCTATACTCCAAACAGACTCCAAACCTTATATTTATGTTAACTATATGAAAATGTGTCACTGCAAATGATGCTTAGGCATCATTTAAATCTGAGAAAATAACATCCGAAAAATGAATAAACTGCTACTTAATAAAGTGTCGCAGTGTGCTGCACATTATGAACGATGCTCGTTGTTCTACAATTCATGACTCGCATCTCAATAAAAGTTCAAATTTAAAATGATAATAAAGTAATACAATGCAAACATCCATCCATCCATTTTCTTCCATTTATCCGGGGCCGGGTCGCGGGGCCGCAGCCTGAGCAGTGGAGCCCAGACCTCCCTCTCCCTCAGCCTCCTCCTCCAGCTTACGCCTGATTCAGACGTCAGCGCTGGGTCTTTGTAGAGCTATGACGACATAACCTATGTAAGTGGCCGATGTTGCTGGTGGCTTTTATACCTGTGCAGGTGTATTGCGTGTGTTAATTACCTTTCGGTCATGTCCCGGTGTTTTACATGCGGTGTCGGCCAACAGAAACATAAAATGCTGGGACTTTTCCCCTCCTGGGCCCTACTCTTTGCTGTGGTCAGTTCACTGGACTAGTGTGAAACAGGTGGGATGAGCATAAATCATATTGCTTATAATCCCTCTGGGTCTGTATGTCCATGATTACACCAAACTGGACCAATTCATTTAAAAACTGCATTTCAGAGTCATTAACATCATGATTTTATATGTTAAGGATCTTGGGTGGGCGACCTCCACAATAAAATATGGAATTTCTTTAAAACATTTGGAGAATCTATTATTATTATTACTTTAAATCGTCACATAACGTCAAGGTCATAAATGTAAAAATGTTATATAAATGTGAGTAACAATGATAAAGATAAGATAGATAAGATACTTTCTGTGTAATCTTTGGATTTGACAAACATTTTTTTTCTGTTTATGTTTCCTCTCTTAGGTCCTCAGTAAATTTTCCTTGACAAGAAGCCAAATGTCTGAGGAGCAGCCACTGAGCCAGCTCCAGCAAACTGAGGAGCTGTTGCTGAATGTCCAGGAGATGCAGTTCTGGCTGGACAAAGCAGTGGCTTGGGGCCAGGCTGACAGTCTGGACACTCAGAAGGACACCTGCCTACACATGAGCAGACTGAGGGATTTCCTCCAGCAGCTTCTCACACACATAAACAGCATGGTAAGCACATGCAGTGTGCAGTGGGTCCCATGTGAAATTTGTCAAGCTGCAGGTATAAGTGTGACAAACGTGTCTTGTTCCTGCACCATATTTCCTAGATGCTTGTTCAGTCTGATTAAATGCTCTGTATGTTTTAAGAAGTGTGCTTTACAGGCTCCAAACCCTCTATCTAATGAAATAGAACCAGAATAGCAAAGCGCTTAAGTTAATTTAAAAATCACGCCCCATACGCGAGTTCACTCTCTGCCCGAGCCAGGGCATGAACAGGGCGTCCAGCACTAGTAGAGGCCTGCTAACAGAAGCTGCTCTGTGCTGTGCACAGGCTGTGTATGTCTGGCTGGCAGCACTGCGATGTTGAGTTAGTCAGGTAATAGCCGCACTGGGACTTCCAGCGCTAACCTAATGTATCCCAGTATCAGGTTCAGCAAATTTGGGAAGGGGGCAGAGGACAGGAGGGCTGCTGTGAGATTTCAGTGTTTCTACATGGTCATACCGACTCTTTCCAGCTTTTTCCTCCTCTCGCTGCTTTTGGTGACTTTCTTACATTATACATTCCTTTCTCACGAACGAAGCCGTTTTTTTCCCCCCTCATGAGTCATGGTGCCGTTGCAGGATTTAATTTGTATGCTATATACTCCATATGTTTTACTGTAACACTTTGATAATGGTCAGAAACAATCTCCTGCCTGCCTGTCTTTCTTCTCTCCCACTGGTTTTGGGGTTAGCCCCATATTTTTATAGATATTTTTCTCTGTCTTTCTTCTTTTCTGTTAGCATTATTCTGGGTATATGTCATGCTGAGGTGTCAGTGTGTGTAGCATGATGGAATGAATACAAAGAGAGAGAATGGTATATCTTAATTGGCTTGAAATCCTTTTTACTGGCAGTGGGCTCATAAAAGACCAGCTGAGGATAGCCTGCTTCTTGGCAGCATTGTATATCCCTTGATGACTTAACAACTTTCCTGTGGCTTATGGACTGAGATGAAAAATACCCCAAGTTATTGTTAATTTCCAGGTTTACACTTGATTAGAACAGTGGAAGATGTTGCCTTGCATAATGGAATACCTGCATTTTTAGGAAGTATGCTTTTTTACTTTGTTGCAGAGATGTTGGATGAGAAGAGCCAACAAGCTTAACAGCTAGTGTGACTGTATCGATCACTGTGAGGTTGCTATTTTACTCCTACAATTTAGTGAGGATGAAAAAAAAGGAGCTTAATCAATTGTTGTGGTGAGGCTGGGGTGCATTTTGGATGGAGCTGAGCTAGCTGTGTTCCCCTGTTTCTAATCTTTATGCTAAATTGTACTTTGGCTCCAAATTCATATAGTCACTGTTTTATTTTATCGCTCAACAAGAAAATAAATAATATATATCATATTCACCCCAAATGTCAAGATATTCCTTCCTTAGAGTGTTTAAATATGTGCACCTGCTATCTGTTGTACAACTTGTCAAGTCCTCTTTTAAACATGCTTGCTACACTACAGATGCAGTATTACATCACTCCTCAAAGGAATTGATCAGAAAACCCTGCAGCACCAAAGTATGATGAATGGAGGGTGTGGGGAATTTGAAAATGCATTCTAGTATGCACTCATCGGCCACTTTGTTAGGTATTTCTCTTCATCTGCTTGTTAACACGAATAGCTAATATATCATAATATTTAATAATATCATACATAATATCTATATCATCATGGCAGCAGCTCAGTGCATATAGGCATGTTGACGTGGTCAAGACGACCTGCTGAAGTTCAAATGGAGCAACAGAAAATGGTGGTGGTGTGGGGGATATTTTCTTTGTGCACTTTGGTAAACCAACTGAGCGTCATTTAAATGCCACAGCCATCCATAGTATTGTTGCTGACCTCGTCCATCCCTTTATGACCATAGTGCATCTTTCTCATCTTCTGAAGGCTGCCTCCAGCAGGATAATGCACCATATCACAAACCTCACATTATCTCAAACTGGTTTCTTCAGCATGATATTGAGTTCATTGGCCTCCACAGTCACTAGATCTCAATCCAATATAGCACCTTTGGGATGTGCTGGAGTGGGAGATTTTCATTATGGATGTGCGGCTGACAAATCTGCAGCAACTGCTGGATGCTATCATGTCAACATGGACCAAAATCTCTGAGGAAAGTTTCCAGCACCTTGCTGAATCTATTAAGGCAGTTCTGAGTGCAAAAAGGGCAATCTGGTACTAGTAAGGTGTACTTAATAAAGTGTCTGGTGAGTGTATATTTATGTGCTCAACATAGCAACTTTGGTATTTATTGTCAAGGCTATTCTGACTGTGGATCAGTGATGTCAAGGACAAAAGTGTTACCTCACTTTTCTATAAACTTGTCCCATTGGCTCCTTAGCTAGTACATAATCAGTCACTTCTGTCTGAAATGTCTGTTCATAATCAAAACAAGATACATGGACACAAACCCTATTTATAATTAGGAACAATGTTGACAAGGCCTTGATGCTGATGCTTGCTCTGGTAGTCTTGGATAATTACTTTGTTTTGTGATGGCTCATTCTTGTGTAGTCGCAGAGCATTGTACAATTTCTATTCTAAATGAGCATTCCTTTTTAGTTGCATCACCAACACACAAAGGCTCATGTATACACACACAGACAACATTTGACATTGCTGTTGAGCTGATGGTAAGGCTTAAGCGTATGTGAGAGGCTGAGTTTCACACTGCATTGTTGGTGTTGTTTGGCACAGTTGGAGTTTTATAGAAACTCTGATTGTCCTTTTACCATTATGCTTCCCATCAATGCTGATCTCATCCCTTTCAATGAGTCAACTTGGTCTCCTCAACAGACTGATGCTCTTTTTAAACACATCGGCCTGATGCTGCTTTCATTTATTTTCCTTTTTTCCAATAATACACTGCTTTGAAAGTTCTGTATTTGCTTTCTGATTGATTTAGATGAAAAGAGCATTACTCATGAATATTGGCATGGAAACAAACTTTCCTTTTCTATTTTTCCTGCTTACTTTTCAAATAAAAATAATATCCACTGGTAGAGGTATAGTTTAACAGTGTAAAGTTTTTTTCTTAAAATACCAAGACGTTTTTTTTGCCCCATAAACACCATGGGTAAATAAATTGTATCGTTCCTTTTGATATCAATGTTTATATATTTCTGATGTTTATAAGCCTAAATAGAATACTTAGGAAAAAGAGAAGAAAATAAAGCCCATTAGAAACTTCTTCAAAATCATAAAATCTTTAATCTTGTTTTTCCTTTTCACTACTGTCAAGTTATATTTGCATTCTCATATAAGTTCAACATTTACATTCACTAGGCAATAGGGGTGGAGCATTTATTTAATTTTTTCTCTTAGTTTGCTGATTAGTTAAGGCACAAGATTACTATTACAAGATTTTTTTTCTGTTATTTTGGCATAATGTCCATTTACAGTTTTTTTTGTTTTTGTTTTTTGTTTAATTGGTTTCTTTGTGGCAAAATGTTTATATGCTAGTTAGAAAAAAGAAACGCAAGTTTTTGTTTTCAATAGATTATGTAGACCAACGCTATAATATATGTATATGTGCTGTATATATGTATAAGACATTTAATACAAGGTATGGATGTGATGAAAACATTCAACCTTCTGCACATGAATTACACAAGTGTCCAGAACTGTTATTGAGGAATTGCTCTCCATTCTGAAGCAGTGGAGCACCTCCTCTCAATACCTCTGTCAAGTCATATTTCCACCAATAAAAATCAGATCAGAGGTGGTGCTGTCATGGACATGCAAGGCTGCAGCAACAGCTCGGACATTCATGCCACCGTCTAGCACACCAATAACCTGGAATCTGTCAGCTTCAGTCAGTTGCTGCACTGATGATAATGTTGTGTATACAGTCTTTTTTTTCTTTTTTCTTTTCGTTGTTCTGACTGGGGGCAGCGCGGTGGTTAGCACTGTTGCTGCACAGCAAGAAGACCTGGGTTTGAATCCACCTTGGCTGGGTCGTTTCTGTGTGGAGTCTGCATGTTCTCCCCGTGTCTGCGTGGGTTTTCTCCGGGTACTCCGGTTTCCTCCCACGGTCCAAAGATACGCAGTTAGTGGGGTTAGGTGATTCTAAATTGCCCATTGGTGTGAGTGTGAATGTTTGTCTGTCACTCACACTGTGTTAGCCCTGCGACAGGCTGGCGACCTGTACAGGGTGCACCTGCCTCTCGCCCCATGACAGCTGGGACAGACTTTTTGGTGGATTTATCAGCTCGAGCCAAAAACTACTCAGAATATATAAGAGAATGATGTACTGAGAAATAGATATAAAACAAAGATTGAAAATGTATTTGATGGCATAAAACCTATTTGTTTTTTGTTTTTTTAGCAAGTATGTAACTTAACATTCTGATTATTTAAAAATAAAACTGAGACACTTTTTAATTCATTCAGTTAATCTGTTAGTATAAAAGAGGAGCATGCAACATGAGGACCAAGCGTTTGTGTGCGTGCAACTTACTAGTCAATGTGGCGAACAACAGCATATGTTAATGTGTTTGACAAGAATGAATATCTGCCCTCTTGCCATCTTCCAACAGTACAAGCGGTATGCTCAAGGTCAGTAACAGCAACTGGCTTTGTTTATTCTGTTTTTGCATTCAGTCCAACATCATGATCTCATCAACAACATGCAGTGTCTAAAAAAATATTTTCCTGATTATTTTTGGTCAGTACTGAGATCATGATTATTCTACATTGAGCTATTTTTTTGAAAAAAGTTTTTCAGCAGTGGATTTCTTTATACTTCACCTGCAACATCCTACTGCAAAGTGAGTTTGGGCTAGATTTATATCGCTAAAGAAAACAAGTGTGTCATTGTTTTATGGAATGTGGAACAACAATCATTTTGTTTCAGTTATCTTTTTCTGTAATAGATGGAAACTAAAGTCATACATAAAAACTGTTTAAAATACATATTGTCCATGAGTACCTTGGACTTACGACCATCTGCCCTCCTCTACCTCTATCCAAACCAGTAAGGGAACACTGCATTGTCTATTGCATTTACACACACATATTTTTACTCATGCATTCAGATTTGGACAAACCTCTCTAGTTGTCTGTAGATATGTGTTGCAAATTAATTGTTTGTCATTCAGCTTCTCCATTAAACTAATTATGTCAGCCCTACACGGCAGTGAAGTAAGCGCAATTGTCTTTGATTAAGCAACAGCACGCTGTTTCAATTACATCTGGCATACGTCAAAAATCACTGTGTGGGATTTTTCTGCTGTAACGACTTGCTGTAGAGTTTAATTAGCTCAGAGGTTAAATGTATGATACAGTCTGTAAATATGGGCTGAATAATAAGAAATTTTGTACATTCACGTAAACATGTGCAGACATGCTTGTAAATTTAAGTTCTGCGTCATCTCTTTGATCTGTTTTCTGCATGTCACAGTGCTGGCATCCATGTTGATGTATCAAACCCATAAAATAATAAGTTGAAACAACAAAAGATGTGTACACCTGTTTATTTATACAATTTTTTTAACCCAAGCTGAAGAGCTCAATCTCCAGTTTGACTTAAAATTCTGCCTTGGGCTAGCAAAGATAACGCTACAATTAATGAAATTTGTAACAGATATACTTCATGCTTAATGTCACAGCAACATAGAACTATAAGTTAGGTCTGGACATTGTTAAACTGCCACTTGTACCAGCTGTTTTAGTTCTGGTCTTAAAAGATAAGTACTGGGACAAGCTATATTTTCTTATTATTCAAATGAGGGTATCGGCAATGTCTTGATATACCATTAATTGAAAATATATTTAAGTGAAATGTATAGGAATTCAGGATTAAGGAAGGGAAGTCATAGGAAGTCATTCCAGTTCCAAAGCAGCATCTGCTGTTGCTCCAAACATCTCTGGATGTTTTAATTGGCTGTGAGGTGAAATATATCACATGGTCTGTTATTCTGAGTTGGAAAAACAAGCACAGACACATGCGTACTTAAACTCTTTACAGGTATTGCACACTTGACCAGAGCCTTGTTTTGCACTGTGTTCTGTTTTCTGTATCTCTCACTGTTGACACTATGGAAGGAGTTGTGACACGGCCAAAACACAGGAAATAAAGGTGGTGCATGAACAATGTACTGTACACCTGTTGATGTGTCTGTTACTCAGTGCACTTTTAATTAAGAAGGACTGTGGTTATAAGCATCTTCTGATGTTTAGTGTTATGACAAAGTGTTGCTAGGTTAAAAGGATAAAACAAAAGGGGATGAAACAGGTGATGAGGTGTAAACATCTGTAATACAGTGAAACAATGAAAAGATATTTCCTTTGTTGTACTGGCTCCACTTGTGTCGTATTTTCATCCTATTAAAACATATTTCTACATGTGCCTTCCCAGAAGTAAGAGAATATTGAAAATTAAAAACATGTACAATATAATTTTTCTTTTTTTTTTTCTTTTTTCTGCCTCTAAGAGCTCTACAACGGAAACCATGAAGAGGCTGCCCCTCCTAGGTCAGTTTTTGGGCCGGCTCTGTTGGAACCCTTATGTCACTGCGTCTGGTGAGTGCAGCTTCAGGACAACTTGCCCTCAATCACTAGTGGGTTTCACATCTCCAAAGCAGACAAAAAGTAATAAAGATGCTAATCATTGTAGCATATAATGTGTTGTGTGGTGGTGAATTGTCTGCAGATACAAGCAGAGGGCTTCTACTTGGGTGCCTGTGGGGACTGTACTCAGAGCCTCCAAGCAATGCTGTGGAGAGAAAAGCCAACCAGTGGATACAGGTATGTACTTGGCATTTCAAATCTTTGTCAGTCATCTTTGGAGTAACTATTAAAAGTAAGTCTGATTAGTTATTATTTGATATATTTTGATGATAGTCACCCAATAGAATACTTTGGTTTTCAGCAGATACTGTGCATAAGCAACTAAAATACATCAATATTTATTTTATACATCAATATTTAGCTGTACAAGAATATTACTTAAATACTGTAAAGTACAAAGTGAGCAATCTCATTGCATAAATCACCAGTTAACTATTCAGATAAAAGACTATGAGCCAGATCAGTATTTGACATACCTGTTTGTAGTGTTTTAAGAAATTGCATTATGTCCATTGAGAAGGGTTAAGAAGCAACTGTCCAAAAGAAAAAAAACTTGGGAAACACTGAGAGAGAGAGAGAGAGAGAGAGAGAGAGAGAGAGAGAGAGAGAGAGAGAGAGAGAGAGAGAGAGAGAGAGAGAGAGAGAGAGAGAGAGAGAGAGAGAGAGAGAGAGAGAGAGAGAGAGAGAGAGAGAGAGAGAGAGAGAGAGAGAGAGAGAGAGAGAGAGAGAGAGAGACCATGCAGGCACAGGAGAACACGCAAAATCATCAGCCTGCCGTTGGGGTTCCAATTAGGTATACTCCTGCTATGGGGCACTAACCACTGCACAAATGTGCCGTCTGATTATAAAAAGTCTTGTGGTCAAAGTTAGATATGCATTACATGGACAAAACTATTAGGCCACACCTCTTAATCTTTGAATTCAGGTGTTTTAAGTCCTTTTGCCACAGGTGTATGAAATCAAATCCCCTTGCCTTGCAGTCTGCCTGTACAGATACTTGTGAAAGAATGGGTCATTCTAAAGAGCTCACTAAATTCAAGCATGGTACTGTCATAGGATGCCATTGTTGCAACAAATCAGTTCGTGAAATTTCTTCCCACTTAGATATTATATGATCAGCTGTAAGTGGTATTGTTGCAAAGGGGGAAGGGTTTAAGATCCACAACAGCTCAGGCATGAATTTCTGAGGTGCATAATGCTTAAAGTTGCCAATGCTCTGCTGACTCAGTAATTGTAGACTTGCAGACTGTCTCTGGCATTAACATCAGCACAGTCACTGTGAGCCAGGGGCTTTGTGGCAGCTCCTGTAGGTGTACTGTGTATGTAGCCCAGAACCTTTGTCAATATAGTGTATGTATGGTAGTTTTTGTTGTTTAGTGATTATCAGTGACAGTTGTGGCATATTTTCTAAGACCTGGTGACCTGATACATTTTATTTTGAGATTGTTTAGAAAAATATAGACCATGACACAACAGAATTACACAAACAGCACACACAGAGAAAGAGGGTACCAACTGAATATATACTGAAGATAATGTAATATATGTCTAAAGCCAAAAGTATAGTCTTCATTTCACTTGTGGCTTGTATTGCATGTGCTATAACTGTACTATGAGTGGACATTTATCACAATTGAGGGAATATGTAGAAAAAACTAATTGCAGCATGTACTGAAATTGTATTAATTATTTTTATGCCAATATAGCTATTAATTTTTATTCTCTGCCTGCTGCCATCATTTTCAGACCTGGTCTGTTTGCTATTCATGTTATAATTTGTTCTGGACCAAGTTGACATACAGATTATTTGGCAGTTACAGATCATTCTTTTACCATATACTCATAAAAGAATCTCTCTTTGACTGGCTTTGGGCTGCTGAAGAGATTTTCAGTCTAAGATACTTTTAATAGGAGTTTGATGGCCAGCTCGTTCTTTCCTCTCCAATTGGACATGGTTGATCAATGTGGTATATTGGCTCTCTGTCAGCCTAAGTCTTTGTGCCCCAAACTGTAAAACATATTTTGATAGCAAATCAAAATGGACTGTTTTACTACCTCTTGTCACCAGAGGACGATCAGCTTTCACATTATAGTTAGCAGATCCTACTTACTGTTTGTTCTCAAGGCACATATACAAAGGGGGAAAGAGAACAGAGGGAAGAAAAGATTGTGTAGTGTTCAACTTTTAGAGGGTTTGCACAGATGGCCTATGATAAACAATGTGGAACATTCACATTTCACATTGCCAGATTATCTGTGTGTTTGTATTCCTTTGATTAATTTCTCATCCAATAAAACATCTTGCTAATTGAAACAGTGCCTTGGAATTAAACTTTGAATTCTGCCAGATGGTCTTTGACCCATAAGAAGGGAAGCAGAGTGCATCGCAGTTTTTGCGTTTGTGTGTGCATAGGTATATATGAAATACAGGAAGATGTGAAGATTAACATTACTTTCTCAAATAGCAATACAATTTGGTTATTTTGATTAGATAGTGGTAATGTGGACTGGAAACCCGTCCTGGGTGTGCCACACCTGTTGTCCGATGACAGCTGGAATAGGCTCCGGCTCCCCCACGACCCTGAGTTGGAAAACCGTTTAATAAAATCACAAATGGATGGATCGATAGTGGAGATATAACTCCTCAGTTACAACAACAAATGGATTGGTCTAAAGCTGGAACAATTTTTGATCAATCAGTAAGTCAATCAACAGAAATTAACCGAAAGGTTTTTTTTTTAGTATTTAGGGTATCATTGGCTTCAGTTTGATACATTTTAGTATGTTTTTTCCTCAATCTTCTGTCAATCTTCTCTTTTTATTGTTAATTAGACAAAACATGTCACCGTGAGCTTACAAACTTTGACTGTTTTGTCATTTTATAGAGTACTGTGCAAATGTCTTGAGCCACCCTCATTTCTTTATATTAATTTCTTTAAATTTTGCTTCTGATGAGCCAAACAGTCTTGAGCAATAGTTTTCCAGGCTTTCTGATGGTCTTTCTGAGTTACTCTTTAGACCTTGGCTGCTTTTTCACTCATTTTTAGTCCAACTTGGTGTATATATATATATATATATATATATATATATATATATATATATATATATATATATATATATATATATATAAAATAAGATAGTGGAGAACCTCACACAGGATGAGATGCATCTGGGCCTTCAGTTGATGTTTGCTGAAGTCTCATCAGAAATGATCCCAGTGAAATGGTGGCTGTAAAGATGCCGTTCTTAAGGAAGGGAAACAGTGAGAAAAGGCTGAGGTATGCCAAATTACACAAGAACGGGACTGAAAATCAGTTGCAACAGGTCTTATGAAGTACTCAATCCAAATTTTTGTTTCAAATTGTCATCAAAATGTATGGAGGAGGTACAACACTGAGTGTCTACAGCCATGGTGGAGGCTCTGTCATGGTTTGGAGCAGCATTTTAGCTAGTGTTGCGGGGATCTTGTCAAAATCGATGGAAAAGTACTCCATGTCTGCATGGGTTCTCTCTGGGTAATCTGGCTTCCTCCCATAGTCCATAGATATGCAGTTAGTAGTGTTAGGCTAAATTGGTGATTCTAAATTGCCCATAGCTGTGAATGTGAGTGTGAATGGTTGCAACCCCCTGCAACCCTGAATTGGATAAGTGGAAGAAAATGCTTGCCTAAGAGAGTTCAAGCTGTGTTGAAGAATACTTTCTGTATGAATTTTCGCACACATTCAAATAAATTGCTGCAGATATTTCTCTTTTTTTTTTCTAGCAAAACATGAGGAAATAAGGGGTGGCTCAAGACTTTTGCACAATACTGCAAATAAAACTGAAGACTAATTGGTTGGTTTATCAATAATAATAACATCAGCAAGAACAGGGCAGCACGGTGGCGTAGTGGTTAGCACTGCTGCCTCACAGTTAGAATACCATCTGGAAGGCCTGGGTTCGATTCCACCTTGGCCCAGGCCTCTCCCTCTCTCTGTGTGGAGTTTGCATGTTCTCCCCGTGCTTGCGTGGGTTTCCTCCGGGTACTCCGGTTTCCTCCCACATTCCAAAGACATGCACTTACTGGGGTTAGGTTAATTGGCTACTCTAAATTGCCCATAGGTGTGAATGTGAGTGTGAAAGGTTGTTCGTCTTTCTGTGTTGGCCCTGTGACAGGCCGGCAACCTGTTCAGGGTGTACCCTGCCTCTCGCCCTATGACAGCTGGGATAGGCTCCAGCCCCCCCGCGACCCTGACCAGGATAAGCGGAAGCGAATGGATGGATGGATGGATCAGCAAGAACAAAATGATTAGCTGCTGTGCTTTTGTAATTGTTTAACATACATATATGCTGAGTTTTCAAAATAACATAGTACTTGTTCGTGATTGTTTGCTGGTTTAAGCAGCTGCGCTCACAACTGGAGCTGAGTTCACTGGGGCCATTTCTACCAAAATTGCACGCATGTATTGTGTACTGTGGGGCACTTGTTGAAAGTGGTGCACAAGTACAATAAACTCATAACCACCTCTGTAGCTGCTCCTCATTGTCCGTCTCTTGTCCTCCAACAGAGCTTCCATTTACCACAAACAACAGGAATAACGGGAAGGACAAAAAAACCTTTTCGCCGCAACTCAGCCCATCTGGGGGAGCAGGGCAGATGTATGGTTTTAGGCCAGAGATGGTCTGTCTCTGTGTCTCTCCCCGTGTCTGTGTTGTGTTGGGCTGCCTGTCCTGGAATGCAGAAAGCAGCCTGTTTTCTGTTAGCCCTGTCTGATCTTGCTCCCCAACATTGTTTTCTTGCTGCCTCTATAATAAGCTGAGTTTCTGGTGCTAAGTGGCACCTAATTTTTTTTGTGTGTGTGTGTGTGTATATTTGTGCATGCACATGTGTTTGAGTATTTGCACAAATATGTGTTTTGACTGCTACTGTGTGTGTGTGTGTGTGTGTGTGTGTGTGTGTGTGTGTGTGTGTGTGTGTGTGTGTATATATATAAAATAAACTTTTTTTAATTAAATAATGGTAGTACATGAAGTACTTAGCCTTTTCTCCCTTGTGCCTTTCTTTCACCCCTCCCTGTCTGCCTCTTTTCCCCACATCTGAGTGTTCTGACTGGGTTTGAAGAATTCTTGGTATAGCTTCAGGCTGTGTCAGATAGTCATTAACTCAATTGGCCTGTTTCTCGACATCCTGTACTTGCAGAGAGACCACACAGTGCTGCACTACCATGGCATGAGCTTTGAGTTGATGACAGATAAGTAGAGCATGAGAGTGTAATATTAGAGAGACAGAGGATGAACTGTTTGATATCTTAATCTTTGATGCCTATCTTTAGTGAATCAAGCAGGGTGAACCACAGCTAGGCCCTGGAGCCACTGTGGCTACTTCACTTTTAAAACATATTTCTTATTATTGGCTAACACTGGCTCCTGTTATGTGTTTTTTTATTTGAAGATGAAAGTCACTTTGTTTCCCTTTTACTCCCTTGTTATCTGATTCTTCTTGGGTGTCATTGCCTGGCTGACTGAGATTTTCCTTTCATTTAGAAAGGAAGTTTGTTTTTCATCTTTTTTTCCAACTACAGTGTATCACAAAAGTGAGTACACCCCTCACATTTCTGCAGATATTTAAGTATTTCTTTTCATGGGACAACACTGACAAAATGACACTTTGACACAATGAAAAGTAGTCTGTGTGCAGCTTATATAACACTGTAAATTTATTCTTTCCTCAAAATAACTCAATATACAGCCATTAACATCTAAACCAGCTGCAACAAAAGTGAGTACACCCCTAAGAGACTACACCCGTAAATGTCCAAATTGAGCAATGCCATGAAAAGATATACTTAAATATATGCAGACATGTAAGGGGTGTACTCACTTTTGTGATACACTATACATAAACAAAAAATGTAAGAGTTGTCATCCATAGATCTTGGCCACCAAAAGCCACAAGTGTTATTGCATCACAATTTTCTATAAGCAGGTGTTGCAAGAATACTGGATATGTAAAATGAATATATACGGCCACTTTATAAGGTACTGTATTAGTTACTCATTAACCCAAATATCTAATCAGCCAATCACATGGTAGCAACTCACTGCATGTAGATGACTTGCTGAAGTTAAATCCGAGCATCAGAAATGTGATTTAAGTGACTTTGAATCTGTAACGGTTGTTGGTGCCTGATGGATAGTATTTAGAAACTGGTGATCTGCTGGGATTTGGCTGCAAGCCATCTCAACGATTTACAGAGAATCATCTAAAAATTGAAAATCTCCAGTGAGCAGCAGTTCTCTGGGTGAAAATGCCCTGTTGATGCCAGAGGTCAGAGGAGAATGGTCAGCCTGCTTCAAGCCGATAGGAATGAAACAGTAACTCAAATAACTTGTTGCAACCAAGGTATGCTGAAGAGCATCTCTGAGTGCACAACACGTAAAGCCTTGTGATGGGCTACAGCAGTAAAAGGCTGCACTGGTTGCCACAGTTGTCAACTCAGAACAGCAGTTCACACTGGCTCATAAAAAGTGGACAGTGGAAGATTTGAAAAACTGGTCTGATGAGCCTCGATCGCTGCTGCGAAATTTGTATGATGGGGGGTCGTAAACAACAGGAAAGCATGGATTCATCCTGCTTGTATCAACAGTTCAGGCTGGTGGTGATGTAGTGGAGTAATGGCACACTTTAGACCCTTTAAAACAAGTTGAGCATCATTTAAACACTACAGCCTACATGAGAATTTTTGCTGGCCATGTCCATTCCTTTATCCAGTAGGATAAAGCACCGTGTCACAAAGCTCAAATCGTCTCAAACTGGCTTCTTAAATACGACAGTGAATTCACTGTGCTCAAATGACCTTGACGGTCACCAGACCAACAGACCACCTTTTGCATGTGGTGGAATGGGAGATTCACATAATAAATATGCAGCCAACAATTCTGCAGCAATTTTGTGATGTTAATTTGTCCAAATATCTCTGAGGAAAGCTTGCATATCCTGTTGAGTCTTTGCCATGGAGAATTAGGGCAGTTCTGAAGACAGCCATTAGTATCCAACCCATTAGTATCATGATGTAAGTAATTAAGTGGCTGGGGAGTGTATATAAAATTATGATGAGTAGCAAAAAGCACTGTCATACTATTTCTTCAATCTCAAAGTTGAACATTTAGAATAAATGAACATGATTGTTATGCTATTTTGACTCCTTACTAGCACTTTTGTGTTGCTTTTCATACTAAAACATAATTCATGACCAAAGTGTAAACAAATGGCTTAACTCCATCCCATAAAGCAACAGTGCATTGAAATCAAATTCCAAAATCCTAATAGTAAGCAAAAAGGAAATCGATTTTTCTGAAGTTAAAAGGGCTGTTGTTTATAAAGCTTTTATTTTCAATCTGATCGACTACATAACACACAGATGCTTTACTTGCAAAAATCCACATCTTAAGATATCAAAATACATAAAGAGGTTTATGGGGTCAAAAGTGACATATTTGGCCATTTTAATGGAAAACTGAAATTGCCCTTGCTTCTTGTAGCTGTCTTTGCGCCAGGTTTGAGCGCAGTTGCTTCCCTCTTTATTATTTTCTATAATCAGCCTTTTTTGCACTCTTATCCTTCATTTCATCTTCTTTTTTTGTCTTTGCTGTTTTGGCCATCTGAGGTTATACTTCAGTCTTTCTTTGGTTTTGGGAGAATTCACTCATGGGTTAGTAATTGTTAACAGACACCCATCAAAAACAACCCGAGCCTTTGCGTTGTGCATTTTTCTACATCCTCTGTTTTAATTTTAGATTTATGGAGGGATAATTTCTATGGCAGCAATGGCAGTCGATGTCCCCAAAGCCAACTCAGTTGCTTATGACTTTTAAACTGCAGCCATCACAGTGCATTCCAGTGTCCCTCTGATATTTCTTCTAACCAGCCTCCCTTCCCTCTCATTCCCAGTCTCACTGTGCCTCCTTACCAAGGGTGGGATAAGATTGATTGGTTTTGTATGCACTCGATGTGCAGAGTTTGAGGGCTCTCAGATGGTAGTTATTGGGTTGTTTTGTGCGACTATGTGGAGGGTAAGCATCTTAGTGTGTTGCAGTGCCTGGCCAATGAAACCACATAGCCTCACCAACAGCACTGCAGCATCCCTACATTGGTTTTTGTTTTTCTGCTTCACTTCACTTCTTTTCTTTATATATTGTGCTCCTCAATCTCTTTCTCCTTATCTATTGTTAAGCCCCCTTTGTAGTTTGAAAGGGATTAGTACCTTGTGGTGTAGATGTTTCTGTGTTTTTTAGTTTACTGCAGCTCTAAAAAGAAATATGTAATGAAGACGTGAGGGTTTGGCTGTTTCTGTTGGATCTCACTTTTCAACTTGTAACAGTACGTCAAATTTGTGGTTAAATCGAGGGGGTTTCTAAGGTTTAAATCAATCTCTAATTTCATGTTTTAGGTCTTTGGGTTTTCAAGCACTTCATAGGGAATTCTGAAGAATATTTTTGTCAAAATTCAGTATATCATTCATGAGACCACTGAATGCTGTGTGGCATCATTTTTGGTTTTGAGAATGCCAACACTGAAAGTAAAAACAAGGCAGTATGTCTCAACCCTTCTTCTGCCGTGACATATTTATTAAATATTTTGAGAAATCATACGTCTTGGCAGCTTTGCTGTTTTATTGAAAACGTATTGAGAATCACTCATGTAACATTGTGCCTTACATTATGAGCACTGTGTTTCCCTCCCTTTGTTCCTTGATTACGACCGGCATTTTTTCAAAGACGAGAATCAGCTGAGTTTATTAGTCTAGTTTATCAGTGTATGATGAGGCCCCTTTTAAAAAATTCTTGTAAAACACCAAGGCCCTCTGTAAGAAAGAATGTTCATCTCTGAAGTTGCTCATATGCTGTCCATACAGTCTCACTTACTGGAATACCTTTTCTCCACTCATGTGGTTCAAGTGATGTGATGCCAGCAGAGTCATCCTATATTCCAGTAACTAATTAGCTTTGATGTTATGGATCTCAGGGTTTGGAAAAATTATATCAAAGTCTTGTAATATCGTGTACAGTCCTGTGAAAAAAGTTTTCACAGGACTTCAGAGTCCTGTGAAAACTAAGTGCACCTCATGACTCAGTAGCTTGTAGAACCACCTTTAACAGTGAAATCTTGAAGTAGTAATTTTCTGTATGAGTTTATCAGTCTCTTACATCATTGTTGCTTCAGTTCATTGAGATTTGCGGGCATGCGTTTATGCACCATTCTCTTAAGGTTCCACAATATTTCAATTGGGTTGAGGTCTGCACTTTGACTGGGCTGCTGCAACACCATGATTCTTTCTTTTTCAGCCATCTGTTGTAGATTTGCTGATGTGTTTTGACGTATTGTTCTGTTTCATGACTCGGGTTGGGCCAAGCTTTAGCTGATGGACAAATGGTCTCGCATTTGACTCTAGAATACTTTGGTATACAGAGGAGTTATTGGTGGACTCGATAACTGCGAGGTGCCCAGGTTCTAAGCAGGGCAGGTTCTAGCCAGCAGTTGATCGCCTGGCATTGTGCCTTGCTGAGCTGCCGTCAGGCCACGCTGAGAATTTCAGCAGTTAGCTACCAGAGCAGATCACTGTCGTAATAGTTAACTAGCGCCGCAGCCATTAGTATTAGCAAGCGATTGTTCGGTACATTCGGTCAGTACAGAGAAGTCTTGTTTAGCTGCAGCTTTGCAAACCTCATCTGCCATGTTGAGGTTTGCAAGTGTGGAGGCTTTCTCCTGACAGGCCTTCCAAACAAGCCATCATTTTTCAGTCTTTTTCTGATTGTGCTGACATGAACTTTAACATTTAACGTGCCAACTGAGGCCTGAAATGTGGCTCTTGCATTTTTTTTTGTAATTTCTCTTAGTATTGGTGAATGTGCTGGGAAGTCCATTCCTGGGAAGACTGTGGCATTGTGTTAAACACATCTGAATGCAGTTGCTGTTGCTCAGTTAATCAAGTTTATTTGATTAGCAGCATCTGGCTGCTACTTACACTCTTAATTCCTATGGAAGAAGTAAGGGTATTTCTTGACTGTATGCATAAACTACATATAATTTCCTTCACATTGTGTTGTTCGACCTCCACAGAAAGTGTTGTGTCAGCTTGCTACAGAAGAAGATGACGCTGCAGCACAAGCATTAATGAAGCATATGGGTATACCAGCTGAAGAGTACCATCTTAAAGTCCTGAGAAAGGTATTACTGATTTTCAATTCAATTCAGTTTTATTTATATAGTGCCAAATCACAACAATATTCTCCTATTTGTTTCTGTTGGTGTAATTCATACATGCAATGATACTGAATTTGCCATGCTTTATATGTAAACTGCTTTTCAGAAGGTGGCACTGCTGCAGGAAAACGTTGGGCAAAGCTGCAGTTCTCTGAACAATCAGAGGTAAAGATGAATAAAATTAGAAAATTCATCATAATTCATCAGTCTGCTCATTTAGTTTTTTTTTTTTATTTTATTTTTTAAATGAAAATGTTGGGAGTTGGTGAATTCCAAACTATTTAGCAATATTCAACATTTACATACAGCAGAGAAAAGTAGAAAATGCTCACAGTTGAAAGCGTAGAGCCGGGGGTTGCTGTGTAATGAATTATTTGACATGATAGTAGCTAACTATTTGACTGATTGCACTTACGGATAGGCTTTGTCAAAGTTATGGAGTGGAAAGAACAGTATGTGTGCACTTAGTCGCATAAATTCCATTTGAATCCAGAATGTTTTTTAAATAACATATAGAAATGATGAATGAACATTAAACCTTGAGGCTGGATGGATGCCTATCTTTCCTGTGTTGATAGCAGTTGTTAATATTCAACTTAAAGTGAATTATTCCATGCAGGTGTTCATGTGTCAATATTGTGGATATAGCAGAGGCATGTGTCCCCCTTGTCACGTGTCCTGAGGCGTCTTCTCTCATTGGCGTATTGCTACAGCGCCCGGTGACTTGTGTCAGAGAAGCTCTCAGTGAGGACTTTCTAGATTCTCTGGCCTCTGCCTACTCAAGGTAGGAAAGTATTAGGGGCTTTGGAGTCAAACTGAGTACCATTTTGAGCTACTGCAGTAAAATGGACTAGCCTGCCACATATTTTTTCACTTTGATTTTTGTGATGTCTTTGAATTCAGCCGTTTGCAGGTTGATCATTTTCATTTCCATCAAATGATGTGACACCCTCTCTTTGCTAACACATTACCCAGTCCATATCAGTTTTTTTCTCCATAGAGATCTTAAGTGTTTTCAGTGTTCCTTTAATTTTTTTATTTATTTTTTTACCAATGTCTGGGGAGGCATATATTTTATACATGAAGTGAAGTAAATTATTCTTTTTTTCCCAGTCAGGGCTTGGCATTGGAAGAGCAGGCCTTGATATCTCTGTGGTATCACAGCTTCTCCAGCCTGGAAGAGTCAGTGCTCAGTCTGTTGCAGTCTGTTATCACTACAGGGTCAACACCACAGAAGATAGAGCAACAAGTAGCACAATCACTCCTGGTGGGTAAATGTCATCTTTCGTGAGCAGATACAGCAACAATGAACATTGAAGTGAGCTAATGTATGAAACTAGCTTAGAGTTAAGGGCTACAACTACTAATTATTTTAGTTTTGTTTTCTAATTATTTTCTACCTTAATTCTGTAGTGTAAAAAGTACCACCAAAATGTGAAATACTGTTTGTCAGTGCCTGAGGTAACATTCAAATGGTCTCCATCTGATAGTCTCAATTCCAAAAGTTATTTATTTTACACTCTAAACTTTCTTTTTTTTTTTTATATAGAAAAGCTTCACTGTCATCAAAATAGTACCTGACAAGATCTGCTGTGGCTATAGATTCAATCTGATATTTTTCTTATTTATCTTCACTGGCAGCCATTGTAGTCCATGACAGTCAAAAAAAACGAGTTTGTTATGTACAAAGATCGACTCATCTGCCCTGAATTACAGGGTCTCACATGAGAAATCATTGCACACTCCATATGTGTTAAGCCTCAATTTTAACTGCTTCTAATATGGGCCTTGCTGCAAAATTTTGCTGATTATAATATACATAATTCTGGGAAACATTCCTTTGCTTTTTTTGGTGGCTCTTTATGGACTGTTTTTGCCCAGCTAACACCAGTTGGCTTTGCGCTGCATGGGTCTCACATAATTTGGCAAGCTCTTAACCCCATCTCACATCATTTGGCCTGTGCTACACAGCCTTTACTGTGCCTGGTAAGTACTGAGCTCTCTGTGGCTTGAGTTCTTGGCCACTCCTTACTTCATATAACTTAAGATCATGTCCAGTCAGAGGTGATTTTTGATTTGTAGATTGTTATGACTGGTTATTGAAAATGACGTCCTCATTACTACAACATGCTTACAAAAAAGCAAAAGCAATGAGTGGTGTTCTTTTACTTGGCCAACAGAGGCTGCTTTTTTTTAATCCCACACTTAGAACTCGTTTGGCAAATTAGGAAAGCCTCAGTGAGACGTAAGGGTAACGATAATGATTAAATATGTCACTAAAACGAGACGATTCAAGAAAGCTCCAACAAAACACTGAAATTGGATACAACAATGTCAGACAAAATCTAGAAGCGTGTCTAAAGTGGACATTTTTTTACACATTGTTTGTGCCAAACATCTGCATGCAACAATAAATTACTTGTATACGTGTTGTGAATGGCATCCTGTTTACCTAGGTCTTTGATTGCACTCCGAGTGGAAGTTATAAATGTCATTGAAACTCAAGACGGAAACAAAATTTTACCTGTCATTTTGTTCCAGTTAACTTGGGAAAAGTTTGTCAGTTGTGTCGCTCTTGTCTTCACAGAGTGATGGTCCACTTGAGTTGTGTATATAACAAGGTAGTAGTGCACACTTTTTCAGTTGAGGAACTGTTCTCAGAAATTAAAATAGATAGGAGCACACTAGTTTACATATACTGACACTGCATATACAAAAATGTGCCTTTCTACTAATTGTGTTAGATTCCATCCTCTTTACTGTGCAGGAACTGCTCTGTTGGAAAGTTTTGTAAACAGTTGAACTAACTTTGTATGTAAGGGATGTAATTTTTTTTGACTGTGTATTTCTCAGCTCCAGATTTACAATTGCATGTTTGTAAGTTTGGGCACCCTTGGACAGATTATTCATGTAAATGTTAATATCTGTTTGCTAAAGGGGTTTACTTCTTTTCACTTCAACAAAATCTGTAAACCTGCAACAGCAAGGCGTAGCCCCACTTTTGGATACAACTGTATAATCTCTGATTTTTAACACCCAAAAGGCTCACACATAAATACATGCATTCATGCAATTCACGCAGCCTTGAGGATGTCAGATGTGTTTCGTGCAAGTGTCAGCGTTGAAAATATTCAGTTGGCATGCACGTGCAAGAGCAAATAACATGAGGCGTAAAAAAGCACACTGGGTTGTATTGCTCCTCGACTCCTTCGCTCACTTGTTTAGACTACATTCAAAAATGGGAAACATAAAATTAGGCTTACATTCCTCATTTTGCCCCCCCCAACGATCCACTGAGAAGTGCAGGCCCAATAACAATAAACACACACTTCCTGGGTTTGACTGCCAAAAACAGGATGTTTGTTGTGTGCTGTAATTGACCCTCCTTGAAGTGTTAGTGGTAAGGTATGGAGGAGGACGCTAAAAAAAAAAACTCCATCTGTTTTTACTAAGGGGAAACCATGACAGTTTGCATGCATGCATGCATTTTGGAATGCAACCCACATAATATGCAGATGTACTCTGTTATACATAAACTGTATGGCATTTCTCGTGCCCATGCAAACAGGCGGGATAACAGTGTCTTCTGGACTGAAAGGAGAAAAAAGAAACACATGTTAACGCTAAGGATAAAAAAAACACAATGTCAAATCATGCAGCATGATTTGACATTGTAATGACACCATATAAACACTTGGTGGTGCCGTTTGTTTCTGTGACTGTAATTGGTCTCATAATTTGGAGCTTTGTGTGGTTGCACGTATGCCTAAACTGGTGGAAATGCACTTCAGCGCCCATTTATATAATCCGGTTCTAACTTATCATTATCGTTTACTACATTTTAAAATACCAACACAAGTGGCAGCTGTAAATTGGCTATGAGTAAATTAAAAGAAATAGAAGGGCTTACGCTTATCTGCTTCTCTTCTTTACATTTCCACTAGCAGGGATAAAGCCTTTTTCTCCTCCTATAGTGAAGTATGGTCCTTATATAAGATGGGTGTTGGGGTGGAGGAGGATAATTAGGGACTAAAAAATATGAACAGTGCAGCTGTTAAATGTTTGCGCTGGGGCGTTTTAGAATGTGTTAAATCTAAAACACATGATGAGTGCATTTAAGGAGGAGATGAGAAAGTAATTGTGTGTGTGGGTGTGTGTGTGTGTACATGAAGGAAGGACTGACACAGTGGTTAACTGAGTGTTTAATGGGGAGAGAGTGAGAACAGGGACAACTGAGGCTCAAAGCAGGACGTTTCTAGATGATGCAACAGTGACACCCGCTGGTCAGTATTTTGGATAAACACTCAAAAAGTGGTTATAATTGGAGCAGATACTTGTCAGTAATTTCAGTACTTTTTGGATTGTTGGATTTTATTTGTGTATATGAAGCAGTAAAAAGCAGTAAAACTTTGTGTGTTTCAGCCTAAAGCTTGTGCTCAGCACTGCTCGATATTCTTGGTTGTAAATGACATCTTAAGGTGAGTTCTGGCCATAATGTTTGTGTGTGAGTGTTTTTAAGTGTATATTTCTGTATGTTTGTTTACAAATTTTGTTGATGAATTGTGAAAGCGATATGCTGTAATTGTATGTGTATTTTGCAGGTCCATCTTTAAACAAGCAGAAGGAAATGAGTCTGTTAAGACTCTAGTCCAGACCTTTACCAAGTGTTTCCTGAGGGAACTGGCACCGCTGAAGCCTCAGGTGGGCTACACTTGATGCATAAATGTTTGTTTCATGTAAAACTGCAGTCACTCTTTGCATTTTCAATGAATCTGCTCATGCTTGTCATTTAATTAATTAGTCTTTGGTTCATCATGTATCAAAAACTGTCAGTGATTAGTAAATTATAATGATTATATGATTATAAAGTGGAAGTTAACTTATTTAGAAGTCTTGTTTGTCATCAATCAGCAATTTTTGACATTTCAGAAGCTGCAAAAAGATAACATTTAGAGATTGTGCTGTTATCAAACTTTTTGCTGATAACTTTTATGACATTTGACTACTCCTCCATGAATCGCCACCTTATTGTGGTGGAGGGGTTTGTGTGTCCCAGTGATCCCAGGAGCTATGTTGCCCGGGTTTTGCCATGGGAGACCCTGGTAGGGTCTCCCATGGCAAATTGGTCCTGGGTGAGGGTCCAGACAAAGAGCAGTTCCGAAGACCCCTATGTCTGCAACAACGAGGGAACAGTTTACCCTGCCCGGGATAGGGTTACCCGGGCCCCACCCTGGAGCCAGGCCTGTGGACGGAGCTTGAGGGAGAGTGTCTGGTGGCTGGGCAATAGCCCGTGGTGCCCAGCCGGGCGCAGCCCGAAGAGGTTACATGGGCCCGCCCTCCTGAAGGCCCACCACCCGCAGGAGGTGTCATAGGGGTCGGGTGCAATGTGTGTCGGGCGGAGGCCCTGGTGGACCGATTCCCAGCAATCGAGACTGGCTATTGGGACATAGAATGTCACCTCTCTGGTGGGGAAGGGGCCCGAGCTAGTGCGTGAGGTTGAGAGATACCAGCTAGATATAGTTGGGCTCACCTCAACGCATGGCCTGGGCTCTGGAACCAGTCTCCTGGAGAGGGGCTGGACTCTGTTCCAGTCTGGAGTTGCCCTCGGTAAGAGACAGTGAGCTGGGGTGGGTATTCTTGTACCCTCCCGTCGGAGTTTTCACCAATGGACGAGAGGGTTGTTCCCTGCACCTGAGGCTATAGTCAGACAGTGGAAGGAATACTTCGAGGACCTCCTGAATCCCACTGACATGCCTTCTGTAGTGAAAGCAGAGTCTGGGGACGAGGGGGATGACTTGCCCATCACCGGGGGTGAGGTCACTATGGTGGTTCAACAAGTCCTTGGTGGCAGGGCCCCTAGGGTGGACGAGATTCGCCCTGTGGTTCTGAAGGCTCTGGATGTTGTAGGGCTGTCTTAGTTGACATGCCTCTGCAACATCGCATGGAGATCTGGGGCAGTGCCATTGGATTGGCAGACCGGGGTGGTGGTCCCCATCTTTAAGAAGGGAGACCGGAGGGTGTGCTCCAACTTTCGGGGATCACACTCCTCAGCCTCCTCGGTAAAGGTCTATGCCAGGGTGCTGGAAAGGAGGGTCCGCCCGTTAGTCGAACCTCGGATCCAGGAGGAACAATGCGGCTTTCGTCCTGGTCGTGGAATGCTGGACCAGCTCTTTATCCTTTCAAGGATATTCGAATGTGCGTGGGAATTTGCTCAACCAGTCTACATGTGCTTTGTGGACTTGGAGAAGGCATTCGACTGTGTCCCTTGGGGTATCCTGTGGGAGGTCCTGCAGGAATATGGGGTGTCTGGCCCGTTGTTGCGGGCCATTCAGTCTTTGTACAACCACAGTGAGAGCTTGGTCCATATAGCCGGTAATAAGTCGGATTCGTTTCCTGTGGGTGTTGGACTCTGTCAGGGCTGCCCTTTGTTACCAATTCTGTTCATAATTTTTATGGACAGAATTTCTAGGCGTAGCCAGGTGGTGGAAGGCTTCTTCCTTGGTGGAAGTCTCATCTCTGCTCTTTGCAGATGATGCGGTCCTGTTGGCTTCATCAGGGGGTGGCCTCCAGCTCGCAGTCGAACAGTTCGCAGCCAAGTGTGAAGCGGCTGGTATGAGAATCAGCACCTCTAATTCTGAGGCCATGGTCCTCAGCCAGAAAAGGGTGGATTGCCCTCTTCGGCTCAGGAGTTCCTGCCCCAAGTGGAGGAGTTCAAGTATCTCAGGGTCTTGTTCACGAGTGAGGGGAGAAGGGAGCGAGAGATCGACAGACAGATCGGGGCTGCTTCTGCAGTGATGCAGACGCTGCACTGGTCTGTCGTGGTGAAGAAGAGGGAGCTTAGTGTAAAAGCAAAGCTGTCGATTTACCGGTCGATCTACGTTCCTACCCTCACCTATGGTCACGAGCTTTGGGTAGTGACCGAAAGAATAAGATCGTCAATACAAGCGGCAAAAATGAGTTTCCTTCGAAGGGTGGCTGGCCTCTCCCTTAGAGATAAGGTGAGGTGTGCGGCCATCCGGGAGGGGCTCAGAGTAGAACCGCTGCTCCTCCACATCGAAAGGAGCCAGTTGAGGTGGCTTGGGCATCTAATAAGGATCTCTCCTGGCTGCCTCTTGGGTGAGGTGTTCACACAGAGGCTGATGAGCTATTGCTTCCAGAGCTGCAGGAAAAATCACTTACTTGATGAATTGTCCACTTTATTATCACTTGAACTCCAGCTGGGATCCTGCTGCTCATACCCAACACAGCACATTTCACACTCCTGCCTCATAGACAGTTAATTCAGATCATCAGTTTGGAGGTATTAAGTCTTGTACGGATAAATTACCTGTAGTGTGTGGAAACCACTGTGAGCTCTTACACTTCTTTGTCACTGTGTACTTTTCAGCTTTTGCTAAAACTCTCAGCCCTCAGCCCACATATATCCTCTGTCATTGTATGGGGATCATCCATCCAAAGAGTCTGTGGGACTGTAAGGAATAATCTGGCACTTACATGTCAGCCATTACTGCCAAAAGGCCAGAAAACAGATGTGTTACTATGTAGGGATGATATATTATCTGCTGTGCAACTTTGCGAATAAAGCTTATTCTTTTTCACCTCTATTAACCACTAGATGGCAGTGCCATAGTGTATTTACAGTGGCCTGAATTTTAATGGCTGTAGTCACCCTGCACAAAACGCTACCTATTACACGCTACATTACACATTAGCACCAACTGTATCGCTGTTACACAGCCTCCCATTCAAAATGCCATTTTTCAGGCTTTCAGAGCCCACTGATGCATGAGTTGAAGGGGAGTGTGATTTACATTGATGAAGCTGAGGTAAAAATTTGCCTTGTGTTGTTTCAGACAAGCATATCTTTGAAAGCCTTCTTCCCACAATCACCTTCAAGTCTGCTGGTTCCTCTCTTGACGATGCCATCAGGTCAGTGTCCAGACGCACACATGTTGTGTGAATCATTGACACAATCCACAAAACCCATCACTGTGAATAAGAGAGTGATTAGGTACGCTTTATCAGTGTGTAAACAGTTTTTTCTGCTGCAGAATGACTGGTCTTTTGTGCATCTTGTTCCTGCTAATCAATAATAGTTATTTTATAACTGTTGAATCTTTAATGTCAGACAGGAAATATGACAATTTAAAGCTTTGAAAAAGAAGTGAAACTTAATGAGTTGTCAGTTCCTGTGTGACATTTGTGCAGAAGTTTAATGGGATGCCGGTTTTGCACAAGTGAAATTATTGGTCATCTTACAAAAAAACACTGCATGTTTTTTGTCTTATCAGAGAGAATCTGTATTATCTATACTGAATGCATATCACTTTACTAACGGTGTGTGTGTGTGTGTGGGAATCTTTACAATTAAAGAGATGCTCAGTAGGTGAGTGCAGGAGCACAACGGAGCAGTGCTTATCAGTGTGTGCCCAGACTGGCCTGTAGGCAGGAATGATTTACATGAATGGAGCCATTTAGGGACACACTGGAGCCCAGCCAGAACGCAGAGTTAATTATTACTCTGTGTGTGTGTGTGTGTGTGTGTGTGTGTGTGTGTGTGTGTGTGTGTGTGTGTGTGTGTGTGTGTGTGTGTGTGTGTGTGTGTGTGTGAGAGAGAGAGAGAGGATCAGTTTTTCACCAGGGACTGAATAGAAATGGTACTGTCAAAAGTAGAAGATTTGAGGATTTATTATAATTTGTGCCCCCTCTGAAAAACCCATAAATTTAGTTGTAGCATTGCATTGTTAAAACACAGTCTGGGGAAAAGACTTGGATCAAGATGTCTAGCATTTGAAATATTTAACGTTTGTTCATCAACCTCAGGTGTCTTTTTAGGGGGGGGGGGGGGGGGGGGGGGGGGTTGGTTTGCTGTCAGAAACCTGAATGTGGCATGTGAAACACACAACTGTGGCCCTAACAGCAGTCAAACGGAGTGCTGGAAAGCACAAAAAAGTAATCACAGTTCTGCTTGGAAAATACACTAGGCGGCCACTTTGTTAGGTACACCTGTTCAGCTACCTGTTATTGCAAATATTTATTCAGCCAACCACATGACAGCAACCTTGTGCATTTAGGCATGTAGACATCATCAAGATGGCCTGCTGAAGTTCAAACTGAGCATCACAATGGGAAAAAAGGTGATTTATGTGACTCTGAATGTGCCATAGTTATTGGTGCCAGATGGGTGGGTCATAAAAATTTCAAAAACTGCCTTGCACATCAAGGGTTTACAGAGAATGATCCAAAAATAAGAAACTATCCAGTTAGCAGCAGTTGTCTGGATGAAAATGCCTAGTTGATGCCAGAGATTAGAGGAGAATGGTCAGATTTCTTTGAGCTCTTAAGAAGGAAACAGTAACTCAACTAACCACTTGATACAACCAAGGTAATGCAGAAGAGTATCTGTGAACGCACAACACATCAAACCTTGAAGCTACAGCAGCAGAAGACCTCAGCAGGTGCCACTCTTGTCAGCTGGAAACAGGAAAACGAGGCTATAATTCACATAGGTTCACCAGAATTGGGCAACAGAAGAATGGAAAAATGTGGCCTGGGCTTTTGAGTCTCGATTTCTGTTCCGATATTCAGATTGTAGGGTCAGAATTTGGCGTAAACAGCAAGAACGTGTGGCTACATCCTGCCTTATATTAACAGTTCAGGCTGCTACTGCTGCTGCTGGTGGTGGTGGTGTAATGGGGTGGGGGATATTTTCTTGGTGCACTTTCTGCCCCCTATTACCAACATTAGATTGTTTAAATGCCATAGACTGAGTGTTATTGTTGCCCATGTCCATCCTTTTATGACCAAAGTGTTCCCGTCTTCTGATGGCTGCCTCCAGCAGCGTAATGTACCACATCACAAAGCTCAGATCATCTCAGACTGTTTTTTAAACATGACAGTGAGTTCACTGTACTCAAATGGCCCCCACAGTCACCAGATCTCAATCCTATAGAGCACCTTTGGGGTGTGGTGGAATCATGGATGTGAAGTAATAAATCTGCAGAAACTGTGTGACGCTACCATGTTAATGTGACCAAAACCTCTGAGGAATGTTTCCAGCACCTTGTTGAATGTCGTGAAGAATGAAGTCAGTTCTGAACTCAGCACTAGCAAGGTGTTCCTAACAAAGTGTCCAGTGAATGCGTACGTGCTTGATATTTTGAGGGTTGTCTATTTATTTTACTACTAAATAGCTTCAGCTAGTTTCTTAGTTAAGAATAATTATAGTTATTTTAATATCTGTGAATATGCTTTCTTTCCAGTAAGATAAGATTTCTACAACTGTTTGTACAACAAATCTAAAACAAGGTTATTACAAGATATATGAATATTTACTGGTTTTTGTCTAACGTAACGGTCTTCTTATCCATTTGTTTCAAACAAAGAGAATAAACATATCTATGAGGATATTTTCACTGCACTGCAATTTTGACTTTCAATAGACCAAATCATTTTCCAGTAGAAATGTAGAAAATAGCTGGCAGATGAATCAGTAATTAATATAATTGCTGGTTGCTGGTTTGTGGTGTCATAGGGAATTACATGCTGGAGCCACATTTAGGCCCATAGGTAATTGTTGTCTCACATTTACCGCTTTTACTATAATAATAATAATAATAATGACAATAATAATAAGCTTATTTCCCATAATCTTGAACTAACAGTTCAAGATTATGGGACTTAATAGCTAACTTTGGATCAGTGAATTGTAAAAAGCGATTATTTGTGCAACAAGCCATCATTATGTCGGTAAATCTGAATCTGTTCTTGCAGAGATGCCTCAGGGGGCTTGGAGAAATCACCTGAACTGGCTCAGCAGCTCATTACAGAGACTGACAGAGGAGGAAGAGCAGGGAGACGGAGACAGCAGAAGCTCCAGGTTAGAGTGAGAATGGCTCGTAGAGAGAATGTGTTGATGTGTATCTGCTTCCACCACCCTTACTGAATGCCTGTGCCGTGTTCTTATTTCCATTAGCTCTTGTTGAGGGGGTGGCTAGTCAGATATTTTTCCCTTGCCTCACAGTACAGAGGTCCTGGAGGAGTGCGTAGCTTCTCCAAGCATTCATTAGAGGCTATTAGCTTAGGAAAGAGAGAGCTGTGGAGAAAAAGCGTGGGAAAATGAATGCAAAAGAAGTGGACAAAGTAAAAAAAAAAAAAAAAGGAAAACATGAAACAGAGAAGAGCATACTGTTTAGTTATGGATGCGTTTTGAGAAAAATAGAATAGGGGTTGCCGATTAAAAGAGCATAAACTAGGTGATGTCGTGGAGATGGAGACGGATGACTTGATGCCCTTCAGCTGCAGTTTTTAACAGGGCCCATTATCCCCACCATCGCCTCATTCTGGAGCTCAGTACAAAATTCCCAAAACATTGTTCCGAGCCAGTGGTGGGAAAGTAGTCTGTTGTGTTGCTCCAAGCAAAGTTGCAGCTGCCAAGGCCCCGCAGAGGGCTGCTGCTGTTCGTATTTGGAAGCCAAGTGGAGAGAGCGTAGATGAGGAGGAGAGCTCTAATGATAGTATTAGGGAAATTTGAGAAAGCGATCCTTATCGTGCCTCTGACTTGAAGTCATTCTTGCTTTTGCAGCTGTGAAGTGCTGTTCACTCTGTTGTAGTTCTCTTTCTGCCTAAATCTCAATTTATTTCATTTCCCTCTAAATGATTCTTTTTTTTTTTTTTTTCGTTTAGGGCTACAGTTAACATTTTTTCTGAACTAATAATCTAGCAAACAGCAGTCTGTCTATAAAATGATCTTGTGATGGTGAGAAAATACAGAAAATGCTGATAACGTTTCATAATCATCAGCTGACTGTTTGCGCACCGACACTGTCAGAGCAGAGGACGTCAGACCTTGTTACAGATTATGTAGAGTCTGTCACTTATCATGATGGGGGTTGTTAAATGAAAGTTGTCTAGACTTGTGACAATGTTGCAGTTTGAGGTGTTGTTCATGTGCATGTTTCTGATGCTCGTCACCAGATCAGACAATGAGATTCGGTATAATTCTGAGTTAGATGTGCATCAAAAGCTTAATGTCGCTTTGATCCTCCATTGATCCTGTCAGTGGGGGTGGGCTAATTTCACTGGCAGCAGCTCAGTTGTGGTTCATTCATAAAGTCCTAATGAATCAGTAAACAGCCTGCTGTCAGAGGGGTTTTTTTTTCTGCTCCACACTGAACACCAGTTTGCTTTAGTGTAATTTTGCTTAGTTGCCATCTCAGTTTGACAAAATGTATTTAATTTATTTTTTGGACAGAAATTTGGGTGTAAATTGTTGGGCTGACAGTCGTCAGTTGTATTTTCCACCAGTAGTTTGGAGAAAACTCTGCCAAAGGGGAAAGTTGTGCATATTTTCTCAAATACCTTGGAAAAACTGAGACTAGGATAGATTAAGTGCCAGTCCATTAACAGACTGAATCAGACCACCCAAATTACCTTAGTTTATAGATATTAAAACCTGTTTATAGCACTAGAATTGTTCCAGTGTAATGCCTTGTTTGCATACCCCATTAGAAACTTGTGACAAACACCTCACAGACTCTACTTACTTGGTTTTCAGCCAAGTCCTGTAGCCTTATTTTATTTTATTTTTTTACTTAGTTGTCATCCATGTCATAACTATCATGTATCCATCCATCCATCATCCATCCATCCATCCATCCATCCATCCATCCATTCTCTTCCGCTTATCCAGTTCAGGGTCGCAGGGGGTGCTGAAGCCTATCCCAGCTATCATAGGGCGAGAGGCAGGGTACACCCTATACAGGTCGCCAGCCTGTCACACCAGCCAACGCAGAGCGACGGACAACCGTTCACACTCACATTCACACCTATGGGCAATTTAGAGAGACCAATTAACCTAACCCCAGTAACTGCATGTCTTTGGACTGTGGGAGGAAACCGGAGTACCTGGAGGAAACCCAGGCAGACACGGGGAGAACACGCACGAACCCAGGCCTTCTAGATGTTATTCCAGCTGTGAGGCAGCAGTGCTAACCACCACACCGCCGTGCTATCATGTAATAATTACTAAATAGTCTAATAAGAAGCTAAATCCACATATTTCACAAGATGCATCTGAAACTTCTGCAAATACAAAGTCATTTCAGTTGACACAGGCAAGCATGAATTTTTAAGTATAAAGGACTAAAATGTAGATTTATTGGCATCTTACAGTGAGGTTGCAGATTTGAAACAGCCAAATGCTCTTCTGTCAC
Organism: Archocentrus centrarchus; assembly: GCF_007364275.1. Classification (NCBI taxonomy): domain Eukaryota; kingdom Metazoa; phylum Chordata; class Actinopteri; order Cichliformes; family Cichlidae; genus Archocentrus; species Archocentrus centrarchus. The sequence continues at coordinate 9,587,892 of NC_044354.1, forward strand.
CCCTCCCTTTCCAAGAGTGAGTCTAAGCTACCCGGGAATTCTTGCTTTGTCCACTCTGGGCTCCTGTAGCACAACATGGCGTACTTGATGGAAGATTATTTGTTTTAGCTTAAAAACAAAGATTTCTACTTAAAGGTGATTGTACACTACTGAAAACATAATTGTGAATTTTTTATCCCTTTTAAGCTCCTAAGTCCCCCTAAATCCTACCAACTAATCATTTAATATAATTGAAGGTGTTTGCTATTAAATTTTATTTATTTTTAATTGTAGCCCATGAGGCATGTGTTCATATAATTAAGTTCTCTGATGTGGTACACTGTCATTAGTCTTGTTTAGAAAAATCCATCTCATCATACTCATTGGGACCAGGTGGTTTGGGAGTCTTCCTTTTAAGTGCTACTTCTTCTAATCCCCTGCAGGGGGCACCACAATGTGTTTGAGGCCTGGTTCCTGCTGGGTCAGTGTGCCCACTGGGTGCAGGTGGCTGTCCAGCTGCTGGTCACATCAGGGCCTGAAGATATTGGTCCCCTCCTGTGGCTGCTGACCTTCTACCACCACCCCACCAACAGGTGGCACCACAGAGCTTCACTGCTGGTGAGAATTTTTTATTTTTTTTAAAACATAAATAATTTTCTTTGTCTAATTATGTACCGACTATAATGTCTCAGTAGGTATCGAACTGATCGATGTGAAACTAAGAAGATGAACCTTCTTAAATAAACTTAAGCTTCATTTGAAAACCAATTTACTCTTTCAGTGTAATTATTTCTCTTCTTTTACCAAAACTGCTGCTTCACTGTTATCTGCAGGTGTGTTGTTGTTGAGGGGGAAAAAAAGGAGAGGGGGGGGAGTAATAACACATTAATGAATAAATTATGGATGACCCCTAACTGAGAGGGAGAGAGTGATACAGCGGTGAAGAGGGAGAGAGAGTGAGATGAGAGGGCTGGGTGAAAAGGGTGATGTGGTATTGATTCCTCAGTGTTTGTCTGGCCAGCTTGCCTGAGTTTTGTCTTTCTGTCTCCTGTTTGTCTGCCTCCCATCATAACCCTCAGAGACTCCACCATCACCTCTAGTACAGTTGTACGTTCTTCTCAGTTGGGTTGTCTTCTTGTGTCATTTGTGAATTAACCGTCTGCTTATTGTTTATTTTTTTGTTTTGTTTTTTTTGCAAAAAAGATTTTTAAAGAAACGCCCCATTTAAAATCTGACTTGGTTTAAATTCAACATGCTCTTTTTTTTGTCACCAGGCGCGAGCCAAAGAAGCGTGGAAGGACATATACGCTCTTTTCTCGGTCGCAGCTCATCCTCTCCCCAGTGACCGTGTGCAGTCACTGGTCACGCTGGTTTCACCACAACCTGAACAGCAATCACTCGCTCCATTATTGACTGTCAGCCTTTTAGTTAACGTTGCTGTTTTCTGCCAGCTGCCACTGAGTGGCTCAACAGAGATTTTACAGACGGTGAGGAAACTGTTTTGCTTCTCCTCTGTCATTTCCAGATTCTTGTTCCACACATCCAGTTATTTGAAGCAAAGCACACAGTGACTCACTTTACATTATGCTGTGAAATAGTTTATAAATATGTTACACTTGAATGTCCTCCAGACCTTGGATGCAAGCTGTTAACAAAAAAATAAAATTACATTAAAAGGTCCGTTTATAGAGAACGATGCTAATCATTCTGTTCCTCTTTTCATGCAGTGTGTAAAGTTTGATTGGAATGCTCTACAAATCCATCTGTAAAAATCAGGAAACGCACACAAATAAGACTTGTCCAGTTTCCCCTCAAGTCCACTAGAAACATAGATTTCTTTAAAGCCTGTGATATATGTGAAATGCTCCATTTAGGTGTAAAAAATTTCTGCCATCTGTATTATGCTTTCGAAGTTTGGAGGGTAGTGCAAAGTTTGGAGGGAAAAAGTGACAATAAACACACTTTGAACAAGTGCATCATCATGTTGTTGCTTAGCTAAAATGTTATTTTAGTAATTTTTTTGTCTCATTCCATATACACAAAATTTTTAGATGTAATATGCATTCTGATTTAGCTTACACAACATTTTTTCTGCACGTTCCAATATCAGGAATTATGTGGTGTCATAAATATTAAGTCAGCTTTCTTTTTGATGATGCCTATGAGAGAAGATTTGCTTTTTCTGGTGAAAATTTTTGGCCTGGTCACAGGCAATGACTTTTTGTGTGTGTGTGTGTGTGTGTGTGTGTGTGTGTGTGTGTGTGTGTGTGTGTGTGTGTGTGTGTGTGTGTGTGTGTGTGTGTGTGTGTGTCAGTCCAGGTGGTGGATCAGTCTGGTCTGCTTGATGAAGCAGCATGTGTTCTCAGCTCACTGGAGCTCAGACTAAACGAAGGAAGCTGTTTATCAAGCGACCCAGTTCATCTCAGGATCAAAGCACTTCAAAACACAATAACACAAACGCATTCAGAGTGAGGCCACGGTGAGCACTGAGTACACACCATAGTTACGTACAACATTATACAAAACCACACAGCAGTGAGCTCATCCCTGGATCTTTAGCTCGTTTGCAGAGTAACAAATAGCCATGCTCTGTTGTCGATGTGCTGTGGAACAATGACAGGACTGTGTCAAAACAACAGAGCGAGGTCACAATTAGACGTACGCACACAAAACACAAGTGCAAGCCCCACAAGGACACTTGGTGTGACAGATTACGCTGCAAAGCAGCAGCAGCGCGTACGTGTCAGTCCTCCCACTCATATAATTGCCTCACAATATAAATCCTTCATGCTACACAAGCTGACTGTAAGATGTAGGTTTGAGGGGAGCAAAGCCAAGTGCCGGTTGTCTTCGTGTAATTACTGTTTCTGGCTTGAAAAACACGTTTTAACAGTGCCGAGTATATGATAAATGTAAATGATTAATGTCACTCACAGATATTTCTCTGTACATTTTAAATAGCTTTACTGTTTGTAAAGCTCACGGACTAGAGGTCACATTTGATTCAGAACTGGAAGCGTGCGCTGCTTAAGCCTTTACATGACACTAATTATTACTACAAGCTGACTGCTGCTGGAGTTTAATGTAAACAAATAAATATACATTTACATGTATTTCTATATGTATTTTTATAGAGCTATATTTTATGCTCTGGGTTTGTGAACCAAAGCATATACACTCTTATATTAATGATTTGAAGGAACTTGTTATGAAACACATTATTCTAAGTGTCATCTTCTTCTTATCCTCTTCATCTCACAGTGGGACAGAAGGCCACAAGAAGTTCCCGCCACGCTGAGCTTGCCTCCAGGTGTAGCTCTGCCACAGCAGGTCTCCTCCAGGTGGTACGGGTCAGCCTGGTTATAATAAGTGTCTCTGATACGCCAAATTGAGTTGTCATATTTGTATTTTACATATAAAATCAGGCTAACAGGCATGTGTAGCATGTCTCTCTTTTGTCTCTTAAAGAAAAGGCATACATTGATTTAAAACATTTTTTTTTATTTTAACATAAATGACAAATAAAAGAATCGATTATACATAAACAGCTTTGCCATTCGTATTTGCACAGCAGTTCTAATCTCGTCACTTACACATATAGAAATACCCTGAGAGTCGTCTGTTTCATTACAGCCAGGAGTGAAGTTGTTAAAAAAAATAAAATAAAATATTCACCTCAAAGAATTTCCAGTCTAAACTCCAAAGAACCAGATCATGACTTTAGACTAAACAGACATGAATTCACATTTACACACACACCTACGCAAACTGGCGCTTACTTAAACACAGCAGCTCAGGCTCTAAAACACGGATGGAGGTGCGGCGCCGACTGTTTCCATGTAATACCCCATTGTTTTTGGTTTTTTTGCCATGTCCCACTGACATCATTTTGAAACAGGTGAAAAACTGATTATTTCTTTTCTCTCTTACCACGGCGGCAGTACAGTCAACAACAGTTTCAGGTACTGTGGTCCCTTTCTTTGGGACAAACTGCCTGCTGAGCTGAGGTCATTCAGAACTGCGTCCACATTCAAAAACAAACTTTTTTATGCTCACAGATCTACACTTAATAAGCCTGTGAAAATAAAAAGCTGTGTGTTAACTTGTATTTTATTTCTTTATAAAATGTTATGTTATTGTCCAATTTATGGTGAGCCCGTCAGAATTGTAACCTCAGTTTCCAGTTCTCAGCTGACAGAAGTGGCACCCAGTACGGTCTTCTCCTGCTGTAGCACATCTGCTTCAAGGGTTGACATGTGTTCACAGATGCTCTTCTGCATACCTTGGTTGTAACAAGTGGTTATTTGAGTTACTGTTTCCTTCTTATCAGCCTAAAGCAGTCTGGCTATTCTCCTCTGACCTCTGGCATCAACAAGGCATTTTCAGCCAGAGAGCTGCTGCTGCTCACTGGATATTTTCTCTTTTTCAGACCATTCTCTGTAAACCCTAGAGATGGCTGTGCGGCAAACTCCCAGTAGATCAGCAGTTTCTGAAATACTCAAGTCTAGCCCATCTGGTACCAAGAAAAAAACATGCCACAGTCAAAGTCACTTAAATTACCTTTCTTCCCCATTCTGATGCTCGGTTTGAACTTCAGCAGGTTGTCTTGAACATGTCTGCACGCCTAAAGGCACTGACTTGCCGCCATATGATTGGCTGATTAGATATTTGCATTAATGAGCAGTTGAACAAAGTGTCCAGTGAATGCATGTAGTTTTTATTAATTGCCATTCCCCATTTTGGCAATCAGGGAACAAAGAAAATAAACTGACACATCACACGCTATTCCCCATTTACACAAAAATCTGGTTTAGGTTTAACACCTTTGATAACTCACACCTCAAAGGGTTAATAAAATATGGATAATTAGTTCAGCTGATGGGGACACCAACATTAAATCACCCAGCTGACTAATGGTGCACATATCTAGCACACACCAGCTATTTCTTAGACTTGAATGAACAGAGCTGCTGTGCTCTAAATCTTGCCAGTTGGCCTTAGTTGCAGAGGATGAATGCAGCCCTCTGGTTTTCACACTGCTGAGCTATTCTGCAGCATCCCACAAAAAGAGCAGGTGAGTGCTGGACCCTCGTCCGGCCTCTGTGCCAAACTCCTGTCCCTCCTGTCTGTAGTCAGCAACCTGGAAGAAAATGAAGAATATGTTCACACTGGAACATTACAGAAAATTTGGTAGATGCTTATAATCCTCTAACGGGTTATCTTTGTGCTGTGAAGACAAAACACTAAATGTGTGTTTTAGTCCAGACAAAGAATTGAAAGTAGATAATGGCATAAAGCTCAAAACCTAAATAAATGACAAGAGTATGGGTTATTAACAGCTGTTGGCAGTACGTTTTCTGTTTCTGCAGCAGCTCAACTGATTCAGCCAGGTTTACTAACACACGCCAGGCCTACAGTTCTGTACCCAAAGAATTCTCCTTTTAATAAAATTATGCAAAGCATTCTCTTAAAAATATAGTGCCTTTCATCAGAATCCAATGCACCTGCTGTGTGAAAGCTGTGGGACTGCCATGGATCTGATCATATTTTTAAACCCCAAAAAAGAAAAGTCAATTCCATAACTCATTTCTTTCATATGACATGTTTAAGCAGTGGAATAAGTCTGCTGGCAGCGGCATTTGTCTCTGGTTTGGTGGTGAGTGGACTGGATTCCTGTTCCTGCTGAACTGAGCCAGTGATTCTGTAGGACTGATTATCAGCTCAGTAGGCACAGAAATCCAAGCCCAAATCTCTCTCTCTCTCTGTCTCATCAAGTGCTGGCTATCAACATTATTTTCTTCCTTTTGTAATGAGGCAAAAAGCAATTCCAACTCAGGTAGCGTGTCGAGCACCGTTCCAACCACTTTGCTAAACCCACGAGAAAAGAGTACATTTCAACAGCTGACACTGTTGGATTTTCCCAGCTGGTGAATGGCGCAATTCACATGGTTGAAACTTCACAAGTGTCAGCAAGGCCACTGCTAGATGGAGGGAGCTGGCCCAAATTAATTGTACATTGTTGGCATTTAAAAAAAAAAAAAAAAAAAGCTACAAGAGCTCTTCAAGAGTCTGATCATGAAAATTGAAATTCTAAATCCATCAAATCCACATTCCACTACCTTCTGTGATGAGCATTCAAAGTGCTTATACTTTGAAATGGAAGGCAATGCCTCATCTCCCTGAAATATAGTTATTCTGAAGAGATGATCAGTTGCGTTTCACATGCATGAGGAGAAGAAAATGTGAGCGTTGTGGGCCGAATAAGTTTATTTTCGGTCTCTTTATACAATGTTGCTTTGTCCTTTGATGTGCAGAGCACCATTTCCTTCCCATTAGAGTGTAATAAATCACCTTTTGGATACGGGCTCTGATGGCAATTCCTCTCTTTTACAGGCCTTTGATGGTCATTACTCTTTTAACAGGCCCTAAATATAGGTCTAAAAATGGCAGGCTCCACATGGCCCTCATTTCTAATTCACACATCTATCCTGCTAGCCGCCATTTTGTCGTTGTGAATATAGAGTGCTGTAATGCATCCTCATGGCTTCTATCCTAAAAAAAAAAAAAAGAAGACGACTGACCAGTTTTAAAATTCATTTTCAGCCATCTGTCACTGTTTTGATTGGGGAGCCATTGGTCCAGAACAGTATAGATTTGAATTACAATTAGCTGGTTAAAATGTGAACTCTGGCACACACTACACCCACATATGATCAGAGGTTATACTGTAAGTTACTGCAGGCCAGAATTTTAAACTTTAAAGTCAGATTAATTCTTTGCACGTAGTCCAGCTGCAGAGCTGATTAGTGCACTTTGGGGGAACTCATTTTTCTGAGCTACTTTTTTTTTTTTGGTAGGGAGATGCAAATGGATATCGTTGTGTAAGAGTCCCAAAGTAACTATTTTTAACTAGTTTTGTGTCATGTGAAGTAAACTGAGATTTATTGATCATTGTGTTGGAAGACGTTGCAAAGGAAAATCCAATCGTGCACGATAAACCTCGCACTCTGCCTGCATTGTTTTTGTATTAAAGCTTATCTTGACTAATTCGGGAACCTGCTCTCAGCACTCTCCGTGATGCTTGAAACAAAACATGAGTAACCCAGCTGAGAATTCCGGTTTTTCATGTTATCAGTGGGTGTTTCACAGGATTACAGTTTTTTTTTTGTTTTGTTTTGTTTTTCTTTCTCCCATCTCAGACAAAACAATAGAAGTGTATATCCCCACATTAAATCTACTGGAGAGACCTAAAATAATGGAAGGACCTTGAAATCACTATCAAGAGTTCCATCTTTGGGGCCTCAGTCTTGTTTTCCTTCACAGTGTGGAAATGTGTGAGAATCAGTCTACTTTATGGGTCTCTGTATCTCTGCTTCCTCGGGCTGAGATTAGATCAAAAATCAATACATATCAGTCAGGGATGCCCAGACAGACTTTTCGCTGCCAATGTGATTTTAGTTTTAAAACCTGAGGCACTTCAAGTACTTAAAGGCTGATTTTTGAGAAGGGATTTTATGATGGCCCTGTCAACCGTTTTAAAACAACTTACCCAGCTTTATCTCAACATGTCTGATAAGTTAAATGAACAGTTATTTGATTTAATGCTGATACCCCTCTATATGAAGCCACAGCCTGCATCACAGTTAACTTAGTCTAACAAGACTGAAAACGACGACTACGTATCAAAAAAGGTGTCACTCTGGGTGTCAAGCGGCCGACAGGGACTCCAGGAAGCCGCTGCACCCAGCCAAGAAACAGTCTCTCATATAATCCCCTGTAAAACCAAAAAGTCGGTTTATAGCAGAGTAAATAAACAATGTGAATGACTCAGCTTTGCAGCCTATCCTTACTCTCCCTTTCCAGGCTCTGTGCTGAGTTCAGCTTTGGCTGCTGACTTCCTATCAAGCAGGCAGTTATGAGAGCGGTATTAATCTTTGGGCAATGTAATGCAATTCACACAATGTCAAAATGTTTACAAAGCAAGATGCCAAATCTAAAATCCATGATACACTCTAATTCCAAGCAGGTTTCTCTGCAGTGTGCTCACACGGAAAACTTCAGTCTACACAGCGTACACATGAAACAATCCTGCAGGTGAAAGCAAGTATGGTAGGATCAAATGTCCAGGGTTTATCCTCCCTCTAGCCCTTTGGCAGTGAGCACCCCCCCACACACACACCCACTTTCCCCGTATGTTTCTAAATAAGAGTTTTAAGGTCATTTGATCTTCAGGGTATCTTCTGATGTAAAAGGCTTTGAGGGTTATTAAAAAGGTTTAAATTGAATTTGCCTATAGGCACAGCAAGTGTCTTACAGTAGACAAATAAGTTTATTTTACATCTTTTCATTTATCCATCAATTTTGTGCCACTTTTTTGAGCCCAGTTTGCCTTGATTTCACTCATATCATTACCATGTATTGTTGTATATTACTTGAAAATGCTGAGAGTGTGGTTAACACTGCACCAGTGATGATGATGATGATGATGAGGCTGATGGTAGCCAGTGCTCAAGGACTTATGAAATATCTGTCAGCACCATTAAGCAGAGTTTTGGTCTCCCCAGACCTCATTAGTACCTCAAGTACAGTCTCTCTCCTGAGATACTTAGCTCTCACCTTCTCTGGAACTATAAATCGTGCAACTGGCATCATCTGCAGGATTCTCTCTTATACTACGCAACTAAAAGAAGACAAGCAGAGGGGTGGAGGTACAGAGCAAAGAGGGAAGATGAAAGAAGGAGAAAGAACAACAGGCAAAGCGGGAGAACGAAGCGTGGCGCTCATTAGTAATCTCGCACAGTGTTTTGAATTTGCAAGGGGGCCTTGCGTGTTTAATTCTTCTGAGTGAGAAGGTCTCAGTGGAAAGTTTTTCCAGACATGCAAGTGGGGCTGGAAGAGAGGAGAGCTATTGAGAGCAAAAGCAGTGAGATACGGAGAAGGAGGAAAAAAAACTGAAATGAGATTTAAAAAACAAAAAGGTGAAGGAGGGAAAAGTGAAAGAAAATGCAGGACAATCAAGTAATGAGTGAGAAAACAGCAGAGAGAAGACAGAGAGGAAGGGAGTGCTGTGAGCGAAATGTATAAACACACTTTTTGGATAACTGAAGTAGGAAAATATCAACTGGCTCAACTATCCGCACACACACACACACACACACACACATAGCTACCACTGTAAAAACTTTGTGGCACATTTCTTTTCTCTCTTTCTTCCACACCCGTTTGTCGTCTCCTCTTTGTCTCCCTGTCTGGGTCATGCTCTCCTCAGGTGCAGAACTTAGCCACTGTGAACAAAGAGGGAATCAATCACTGTTCACCAATCAGCTAAGCTCTGTGTCTGGCTGGAGAGAGGATACAAAAACCTGTCCGACGTGTACGCGCACTTACAAAACACCCACAGTGATGAGCTTCATCACTCTTGTTTTTTTTTTCCTTCTCCAAATCATCAGCTCCTCAAACACAAACACACACACACACCCTCACATAATCATGTCTTCTTTCGTTTTTTTCCAAGTTTCTGGGGGGACAAGCGTGTTTATGTATGTGTATAGGAGGGGCTGTGGTTGCCATAGCAGCTGACTGGGTCAAGGTTGTGTGGTAATCCCTGGCAATGTGATTTTATCATAAGTCACAAATCAGCACGCCAGGAACCCTCACAGCCCAGACATGAAAGAACAAGATCTTCACTCACTGTCTTTTTTTTTTCTCTCTAGTTACATCCTCAAGTCCAGCTCCACTGCCATGCTAATCTACAACTGCCCTCAAACTATATTATATTGTGTGTGTATATATATATATATATATATATATAAATATATATAAATAAACACACACACACACACACACACACACATATAAAATGTAAAAATAACTTCCTATGTCCTTTCAGCTTGTTTTTCTCTTTCAGACCTGTAGAACCTCGCTCCCTCTCTCTCACACTATTTCCTTGGTCACCCCTCTCCTCGTCTCCCATTCGCCACGCTCGGCTAACCCGACGATATGCCCCTCATTAAGCGGATCAAGAGGGATTCCAGAGGCATGTACCGGAGGGGGAAGAAAAGAATGAGGGAGTGAGCAGGGAGGGGAAAAAGAATTAAAAAAAAGACAGGGAGAGACCACCCTTCTCTTTTAAAGGGTTGTGCTTTTTGGGTTTAGGAACACAGAGCAGGGAGTGAGCCTTGACAGACATGTTGTTTTCAGTTAAAACCCTCTCAGCCCGCCTCAGCCTAATCCCACTGTACTGTGGTCTGCGTGAGAGTGTAAAAGGGTACAGGGAGGACTGGTCTACTTAAGAAAGGAAGAAGCTGGAACACAAACTGAGCAGTAAAACATAAATCCATCTCCCCACAGTGCGATATGAAAAAGCAGTGACGAGGTCTGTTCATCCATCATTTTAATTGGTTAGAGATCTGGACCTTAGTTCAGTTGACCGGTGTGATCCACTGATGTTTATGGAGGCTTGTTTAGGTCAGTCCAATGGGAAGCAACAGTAAAAGTTAGGAAATTTGTCTCGAACTGCTTGTTATCTTCTATTGTTTTTTTTTTCTCCCCTCCTGTACTTGTGCTGAGACCCCATAGAGAGGTGCTGTGAGGGATTGAAGGATGACGACAACAGATCTGTGGGCGCAGACAGATAGGTGCTGGACACGCGTGTATTGTACATACGTTTGTGTGTGTGTGTGTCAGATTTATCAGGACTGAGCCAGATGCCAGGCACTTGTCGAGAAAGCCTTTCACATCCGGTACAAATGCATTAAGCTTTTTGAGTGTGTGTCTGTGTGTCTGAAGATAAAAGCCCATCTTGGTCATGGCCTAAAATAGGATTTAGTCCTGTAACTCACTCAGGATGATGTGAACAACTATTTAACAGCATCTTATGATGCATCCGGTGTTGACCGGGGTTGGTGACCTTACACTCACTGTACAATATACTGTAGCAACAAAGCTACCTGATTTTTAGGTGTGAATGAAAAGGTGCGACATAAAGCAATGTGACTGGGTTTAGCAGTGTGTGTATTTTGTCCCAAAATTCAGCAGCTTCATACTTGTATATTGTATTACTTATTTCATCTAATATTAGAAATTTCTAACATTTTCCATTTTGTCCAGTTAGAAAAGATTAGAGCTAATGAATGCCATTTTTTTAATGCTGACTGTGAGGTTGTTTGCCTTAGTCCATGAATCAACTGCACTATGCAATTTCTGGATTGTTGCTTCTTTGTCCTGTTACTTCCTGCTAAAAAGTTGGAGGGAGGTAGCAGATGATACATAGTAACAAGTTGAAAAATGAAAGCATGCTGATCAGCTGCTAAATGAAAAATCAGGGCGTTTATCTTAAAAAAAATCACATTGCTGAACATCCTGTTAATTTTCTAAAATGAACTAGGGGTTTTATTTTGAAACACATACACATTAAGAATCTTGATAATATCCCCAAAATAACTGGAAGCTTTTATTTTAACCTTGAACTGGATAAGTGGAAAGAAGGAAGGAAAGATGGAGGGATGGACGGACTTCCTATCTCTAGCTGAAGGCTTTTATTTTGAAAATTCCACACATTTTAAAGCATACCAGTCTTCCTAATACCTCCTGTCAGTCACTGTCGCGGCCTTTACACTGATGTCTGCTGTCCATCAGTATGTGTGGGTGAGAAAGAGGCAGACAGCTCTGAACTGTGAATGGCACCTTGCATGTGCAGGATGATCTGAGCTGGAAGTAGTTAACTGACTCGAAAATACTGTTTGTGTTTCCAGTGCTCCATGTGAAGACTCAAAAACACAGTCAGGAACACTGACGGGCACAAATATGCTGAAAATGTGTGCAAGCCCATTTCAAACAGGGCTCTACAATCACATTCAACCATTTGGCTGAGACACAGTCAAGTTTTTGCTATGAAAACATCAAAACTGTCCACCAGTCAGAAAGAGAGCAAATCTGAGGGAAGAGATTCAAATCTGCCAATCAGATGATGAAATCCAAGTAAATCATAGCTCATCAACTGTCAACACCCGTTGACACCTGTGTCAGTTAAGCAGCAGTTAAAGTTGTTATGATGATTTGCTTCTCTGTGGCTGACAGTGAAGTCTGTGTAAAATGTCTTTCTGCACACCTCCAGAAAAACAGCTTATGAAGTCAGAATTGCAGCTCATATCAACATGGGGTAAAAACTGAGTGGCCCAAAAAGTTGCTCTACAGATTTTTTTTTTTTACTGTTCCTAGTATTAAAAATGCACAAGTCTGTTGTCTTTGAGCAAAATATTATTTGGAAGGAAAAAGAAGAAATTTAAGTGACAAATTCAAAATCATTCTAAAATCAACAAAAGCAAAGTTTGGCAGGAATAATGGACATTTTCTATTGTTTTACAATTAAAAAAAAGAGTTGTCAAAGACAAACATCGTGTTTCATTGTGTAATTAATTAGTCCAGTCAAACAGTCTGCCTATTGAAATTTTTTTTTCTTTTGCCACTACATATTTTAGAATCAGTAACACATCATGGAAACAAGTGGCCCATCTTTGTGTTTGAACAGTGTTTTTAAGATTGTTTGTTTTGCACCAATCCCATTAATCAGAGGATTGACAGGAAATGAACTATAAACTGAATATAAACAATAATTTTACTTTGCTTACCATTCACCAATTTTAGCTTCTTAAATGTTGGAATAGCCTGCATTTTTTATGTTTTACATTTTTATAAACAATTTCACATATTTTCTGTTTGTCAAACATAAACAAGAAATTGATCCAGATTTTTAAGCATTTAGCAAACCATTTAATTTACATGTATTATTTTTTCCATCCATTTTTGTGCTGCTTATTAAGGTCTTTGTCGCGATGGGGCAGCAGCCTAATCAGAAAAACCCAGATTTCCCCAGCCACCACCTCCAGCTCATCCAGGGGGAACGCTGAGGCGTTCCCAGGCCAGCTGAGAGATGTAATCTCTCCAGCATCCTGGGTGTACCCCAGCCTTCTCCTGGTAGGACATGCCCGCCCAGGACTCATCCTAGTCAGATGCCTGAACCACCACAGATGGCTGTTCTCGATGTGGGAGAGTAGCGGCTCTAAGTTCCCCCTGAATGACTGAATTCCTCATCCTATCTCTAAGGGAGAGGCCAGCCACCATTCGAGGAAAGCTCATTTCCGTCGCTTGTATCCACGATCTCACGATTTGCCAACCGAGCTATGGGAGCCACCACAGATCATCCAGCTTTTAAGAAAACATCTAGTATTAGCTGTAGCCACACGGACAAGTCCGATAAAGCAGATAAGCTGCGTTTTTGAGTAAAAGCTGAACACATTTTCACTAAGGATGATTTTTTTTCTTCACCTCTGACAGCTTCTTTTATGATCCAGCTTTTCATGTGTTTAAAAAAAAAAAAAAAAACAGCAGCAAAATAATAACCGGTGTCCTTGTGGCCTAGTGATGCATGCCAACTGACAACTTTAATTCAATTCAGTTATTTTAAAAAAGCACTGATAAAAAGTAATGCTATAACCTCAGGGTATTTCAGTTCAAAGCAAATAAGATTTTATAACATCCTATTCACAACATACTACTGTACTCAAATAACATTTTGAAGCATAGTTGGGTTGCTTTACTTCAATTGACAAGCCTAGATCCATTTAATTGCCTCCTTTCATTATTCATTATTAATGTCAGTAATAAGAGGACTGTTATGGAAAGATCAGCAGCTATGAAGAGAGCTGTGCTCCCTTCTGCTCTCTCTCTTCTTTCTCTCTCTAAACCATAATTTCTTCTTCTCTTCTTCATTTAATGTCAGACAAATACACCCCTCACGGTATGGAGTCATCCAAAAAACCAGTGGTTGACAATTGTGGTTATACATACATACACACACACACACACACACACACACGAGGAATTTCAGGGTCAACGGTATGAAAATCCCTCCACATCAAGTAGAGAGCATCCTGAATCCGTCAGAAAATGCTCACTGACCCATTCCCTCTCTTTTTTCTGTCTTCCCTCTCATTTGTTTGAGGAACACATTCCCAAATTCCTTCTCTGACAAACACATCCTGACGGCGCTGCTGTGAAACCACAGAAAAGCCCCCACTCCGAATGTACAAACACACACGTGCATACACACTCAATAAGCTCAGGAAGGAATGTGCAGTAAAGGTAGCCAAGTGACTCAAGTGTAGACTGTCCGCTGGTGCAGATGGAATCAGGATCAATTCAACACAAAGCTTTCTTTTACAGACTCCATTTCAGGCTAGAAGGTCAACTATGAAATAAAGATAGTGGCTTTCTAACTGAGAAATATTTAAAAACTTAAAGAGATAAAGTATTGATTACTGGGTCTTATTCCCATGTATTGTTCAAGTAACTCGCCAAGCTATTTAAAGCATCTTGTTGCAACCTGAGCTCCAAATATAAAGCCCTGAGCGGCTAACTTGTAATCTTATTTTATAAACCCAAGCAAATATGTTTTTCTGTTTTTTATTTGGCTTGTTTGGAGACTCCGTGCCATTCTGTGCCAGTGAAAGCCACTAAAATTATGATGAAACTAAAATTCTTCTTAAAAGAAAATGATTATGTAACAACAATAGGGAGAAAAAGTAGACCCAAAAGAGGGAGGTGAGAATCTAATTATGCATTATATACTCTATCAAAACAACAGTATTCATAAAAAAATAAATAGATAAAGGCCAACATGTTTGACAACATCTGAAATTAAGAACTGAATATAAAATTTCACCTCTACTGTTAGAGGACCATCTCCTCCACCACTCTGCGTGCTGATTGGTCCATTTCTTCCCGGACTAGTGAGAGGCAGCGACGCGCCAGAGCCTGTTGCTCAGGGTCCTCGTGAACCATCAGCTCCCCGTACAGATACACGCCCATGGCCTGGAGTGCACACACACACACAAAAACTACATTTATTTAGTTTATTTCCTCTCAGGTTGAATCAGACACTCTTAACAGCTGTGTGTATTTACTTGGTCGTGAATCAGAAAGTTTTCCACATCTCCGTAAGCCTGAGTGTACGCGTGTTTGACCACAAGCTCGCACCAGCGATGTCGGACCTGCAAACCAAGACAGAGGGAGAGAAAAAAAAATACAGCACTGATACAGCATCAAAGTTTAATTAAGAATTCAGAGCCATACAAAACCAAGAAATCAAAGAGAAAATTACAGAATTAGGTGTTAAAAGAGGATAAATTATAGGATATATTATTTTGATTCAATTCAGTTTTATTTATATAGCACCAATTCACAAAAAATTGTAGGGTATTATTAGAGAGGTGCAATATTAGAGAGAAAACCCCAACAATCAGACAGTCCTTTATGAGCAAGCATTTAGTGACAGTGGGAAGGAAAAACTCCCTTTTAACAGGAATAAAGCTCCAGCAGAGCCACGCTCAGGAAAGGGTGGTTTACCCTTTAAGCTTAACAGCACGGTCGTTTTTTAAAGTTTTGTGGATCAGCGCTGTTCATTCAAAGCTGATGCAGCTGACTGGGTGAATACACACAATATTAAGTTATCAAGGAAGAAATGAATTACCCTTGAATACAGCTTGTACCACCAATAAAAATATTAAGAGATGGAAGGGTATTGATTGTAGTTTTTGTGTATTTGCCATTTTGAAAGACATATTTTTCCTGCTTGTAGCCAGTGCACTCAAACATGACATTAACCAAAACAGCTCATCTGACAAGCTGGGAGACTGTGGGCTGAGTCATCCACAATCGGAGCTTTAATAGATAAGAACATTGTTTTACAAAGAAAATCGTCCCAGTCTAAAGTTTGCGTTAAAAAGTTTGATTGAATGCCCTGTGTGCATGTGTGTAGAGCTGTATCTTTACTGTACGTGTGCATGTGTGTGTGTGTGTGTGTGTGTGTGTGTGAAAGCTAATGCTTGGCCTTTCTCCCAGAGGATCAATAGGAGCTCTGTTGCCGCGGTTACAGGAGAGATCAGAGACTGGCTCTGTCCCTGCCTCGACCATCATCCTTCATCATCTGCTCCGAGCGTGCACGTGAGCATGCGTGACCGTGCGTGTATGTGCAGAGAGTGTGCGCACGGATATACAGACAGACACATGATAATAAAAGAGACAGAGCCATAAAAAAAAAGTGTTGAAAAATGTTTTAAAGAACTGTCACTACTTTAAAGCCTGACAGTTTCCCCTGGCTGCTTTTTTGTGGGTGTTTCAGTCTTCTCCATAACTATCTCAACACAGTCAGGATGATAAACTAGCCCTTTGGGCAGTACAGTGACCAAGTGTGGGATTTTTGGAGATTGATTCTATTTCAGCAGCTCAGGCTTTGGGCAATTCTTAAGCAGCTATACAGATATTCAGTTTGAGATAGTGTATACTAGAAAAGAACCAACAGACTACCTTTTTTAAAGCAATCACACTCTTAATAGGAGTTTTTGCTTTGTTAATTTGTGCTGCAGATGTTGCCCTGCCCTCTACCTACTTGTGCAGAATGAAGCTCCATTTACAACCACATTCAAATCCTCACATTACCTCTGCAACCTAGTAAATAAAGATGAGTTAAACAGGTCTCAGATGGGCTTTCAAGTCGCTCTTTCATCCAAATTTTAAAAAATCCTTTCCCATTTATATCCAGCTTTATTCTGGAAGGCAGGGAAAAAAGCAGAAAGCAAATTAAGAGTAATGCTCTTCTACCTCGTGCCCAAACGGGAATGTCTCTGTGCGTCTGTATTCGTGGGAGTGCGCACATGAGCGTGTACAGTATGCATAGCCTCTGGTGCCAGCCTTGCCCTTCTGGCCTGCGTAGCCCCGGCAGCTGTTCCCTGTGCTGGGTTACATTCCTGGGGAGAGCCCGGGGGCAGAGCAGCTGCCTAGTGCATCTCTCCTTACCCTCTTTTTTTTTTTTTTTCCTCTGTTTCCTCTTGCTGGGCCCCTCTCTCTGACAGCACATGCAATTACACAGTGACATTCCTTCATTTATTACTCCAACCGAGGAACAGTTGTAGCGTTTGTGTGTGCGCTCTTATCATGCTGCACAAACTTTCACATCTCATACAGGGAAAAATCTCACGCGACGGCACGCATGGAGCAAAGATGCAAGATCCACATATTGCATACCAGCATTTTGGGAAATATTCTATTTCTTCCTGAAAACTGTCCCGAATTTTATTCCAGTTCCAACATATGGAGATGAGATGGTTAGCTGGTCAGGCTCTTTCCAAATGTATACAAGTGAGAATAGTGAGCTTTAGAGGTGCTATTAGGAGAGCTTTTGGTAAAGCTAGTTTAACTGTGAATAAGAGCAGGATCTTCTCCTCTTATTTATCAAAAAACCAAAAACAACAACGATGATCAATTTGTTTCCTTTTCAGTATTTGTCTTATAATCATTCTTTTACACTGCTGCTCTGCTACTTTATGCTTACCATTATGCTTTACTTATGTTGTTTGCCCAATGGCATCTATTAAGTCTGGAAGGAATTTTTGAAACTGGAGGGATTTTGTTTGTTTTTTTTTGCTCATTTGAGGAACTGTGTTTGTTTCCAGTCTAACATGAGCCAGTGAAGTCCTTTGAAGTCATTTGGATTAAAGTACACAAATAAACTTGAGATTTATTTCTTTTAGATGACTCTTGGTAATAACTCTTTTGCCTTGTTCTGTTGTCTTTTCTCCTCTGCTCTACATGTTCACAGCTCTTGATGTGGTTTGGTGAAGTCTCCGGTGACTGCAGTAAACCTAATCTGAGCACCACGGTTGCACAATATGGCCAGTTATAGTCTTAGATATGACCCATAGAGGCATGTACGCTGTTGCATAATCAGAAATGCATGTTCATGTACTCATGTAGCATCACACAGGTAAGGATGAATATCATAGACTGATACCTGCCATTAAGAAGGTTGTGTGTTTTATTGAGTACATGTGCTGGGTTTCAGCCTCAACACCACTGTTTATTATCTCCGAGTTTGTACACAGTGTAGGCACGGAGTTACAAAAAAAAGAAAATAGAAAAAGGTTTGCATGTGTCTCAGGTGTGTAAACACTCCACTGCCATGAGTCTAACTTCAATGCTTCACAATGCACAACTTGATAAAAAGGAAATTTCTAAGCTTGGAGGCAATTGTCTAATGGTTTGAACAATCTGGGACTGGTTCTCAGTTCCCATCTCACATCACATGAGGCTCATATGAATGGAAGAGGGCCAAAGTCACGCACTCACTCATACATGCAAACACATGCCCCAGCTCACAGGCACGCTCGCACACATATTCATGGTCACTGACGCCGTACACAAAGCATTCCAACAGCACGCACACCGGTGGTCAGCCACGTATTTCCTTTCACTATTGTGTACATGCTTACGCAAATCACACACACAGAAACTCAAGTTTGCACGCCAGTCTTGACAACACCTTTAGTCCAGACTTTTAGTACTTTATCGCTTTCTTTGTGTAGCATCTCACCTAAACTTCACTCTGCTTTGACTGCAGTGAGACTTTGTTTGACCACCTTCTTTTTTTAAAGATATATAACATGTAGTGCCACGCTGCTATATGAGAGGAACAGCCGGAGGTTTACTATAGGCTAATAATACACTTCTATTTTCAAGTGATCAATCAGTCGTTTCACAATGCATTCAGTGTCACAGTATTACTTACAGCCTCTCAGAAGTCATAACAGCTATTCATATCACCCAATATTCATTCACTCTGAAAAGCTCATTCTCCATCAGGTAAATACTGAAGAGCTGCAGAGGCTCGCATGCACTCAGTCCTGTATTTATTTTAAACAGATCAATCATCAGGAATGAAAGTGGCACCAGACAAAGCAAAGCTGAGTGAGAAGAGGACACAGAAAAAGTGAAGAAAAAAGGGCTATGGACAGAGAGGAGAATGAATGGCCACGTTTATAAGGAGAGACGTAGGTGATTAACCTCTTCTGAATGAGATTACTGACATTAGGACTGGGCCATTGCCTTCAGACAGGTGTGTGCAGGTATACTTGTGTGAGTGAGTGTGTGTAGTTGTGTAGTTTTCCATGCGTGACTATGTGCGTAATGGCCCTGCGTATTTTTAGCAAACACTTAAAGTTTTTTTTTTTTTTTTTTCCTGGAAATTGCAGATGGGAATCTGCTTTCATCTGCCAGGAAGTCTGACTAAAGAGGCCTACGTGTAAAAGCTGGACCCGAGGCCAAACACAGAGTGACCTCAGACTGTGACCACAAGGTTGATTACAAGAAGTAAAAAGACAATAAACTACAGGCGAGAATTACTGAAATACAATCACAGGCCACTTTTCCTGCGTTCCATTTGCCTCGGCAGTCGGATGTCGGATCTGGGAGTGACGTCACACTCAAGTTGAGCGTGTTCCTGAAGAAAATTCCAAAAAACAACAATTTTTAGGGATTTTTTTTTTTTTGCTTGTTTGCTCTGTGTATGGCTTATTTAGCCAGTTATAAATACACAACAGTAGTACTACAGATTGTAAGTTTTATAGTTTTACTAATGCTTATGTACACTCCTGCCATCTTGGATGAATAAGTCGGGGTTGGTGGGGCTGCTCCAACTTTCTGAGTTCGATGTCTGACTTGAGGGAGTTTTCCTGTTGAGGATTCTGACTGGCAATTTCAAATGGAATGCACATGTATTAGACACACCCGTTCAAATGCTCATTAATGCAAATATCTAATCAGCCAATCACATTTTGCAACTCAATGTATTAAAGCATGTAGACATTATCAAGACCACCTGCTGAAGTTAAAATTGAATGAATGGGGAATTTTTTTTTTAAGCAACTACCATCTTAATAGGAGTTTTTCCTGTTTATTTGTGCTGCAAATGTTGCCCTGCCCTCCAACTACTTGTTCAGCTTAAAAATTGAGACTGAGTAATGCTCCATTTACAACCACATTCAAATTCTCACATCACCTCTGCAAAGTTCTAAATAAAGATGAGTTTAATGGGTCTCACATGGGCTTTCAAGTCGCTCTTTCATCCAGTTTTTAAAAATCCTTTTCCATTTATTTCCAGCTTCATTCTGGAAATATTGGGGTGGTCGTCCTGACCGAGAAGACACGTTCAAGATGACCTGCTGAAGTTTAAACCGAGCATCAGAATGGGAAAGAAAGGTGATTTAAGTGATTTTGAACATGGCATGGTGTTTGGCACCATATGGGCTGGTCTGAGTAAACTACTGATCTACTGGAATTTCCCCAAACAACCATTTCTTGGGTATGCAGAAGATGGTCTGAAAAAGAGAAAATGTCCAGTGAGCAGCAGTTCTCCGGCTGAAAATGTCTTGCTGATGCCGGTCAGAGAAGAATGGCCGGACTGCTTCGAGCTGACAGGAAAGCAGCAGTAATTCAAATAACCACTTGGTGCAACCAAGGTATGCAGAAGAGCATCTCTGAACGCACAGCACAGCGCTTCAATGCTTCATTTAATGTATGACTCTGTAGAGCTCACCCTGTAAACGTGAGGATTTCACCCATATTAGCGACTAAAAAATAGACCTGCAGTATAAATGTATTTAGGAGTATGCATGTGATTAAAAAATATCACATTAAACCCATGCAGCCGCCAGTTTTCTTAACAAAAAGACTAATAACACAACAGTACCAGTAGAGACAATGCTTTTATTAAGTGGGGTCTGTCTACACATACACGGTGAGGAGCAAAGAGGCTGAGCTGTTACACAAACAGTGAGTTCAGGCAGAGTGAAAGGAAACATTTTTTTTTTTTGTAGTGTCCAAGACAGCAACACTTGTTCCTGTAACCAACCTTTACTGGGAAAAAGCTGGAGGTAGTCCTTCATCAAACCACCTGATCAACAAGCTCCATAGTTAAGAAAATCAAACTTTGTAGCCGTTTGTTTTACACAGCAAAAAAATCTACAGTAAAGCTACAGAAGTTAAAATAAAATATACAAATGAACTGTTAACTTAGTCTGACACAATATTTAAATTAGGCAGCTTGCTGAAGGCTGACGGCAGCCATCCTGCTTTATATGGCAGTGATACCTGCAACAAGCATGGGTAAATCTAAAGCGGTCATGGAGTGTACTAGACCATACTTATTTCAAGGTTTTACCAACATTATTTAACTGATTTAGATTAATAAAAATATAAATACATTTTATCAATTAAATTCTATTAGACTTGCTATTAGACTGGACACTAAATTATTAAACATTAATTATTAACATCTACACGATAATAATGTCTGTTTTCTGCAGCAGGAAATGTTGCATCAAAGCACAGGACAAATGTCAGTCATGAGAATAGTGTTGTGCTCCTTCTTCATTGCAGCCACCACACGCTCCTTTAAAGGCTTAAAACCACACATATTCACTGATTCACTAGCACACTTTAACCAGCAGACATGAACAAAAACACATACACATGAACACACACCATATCTACCTCACCCAGGAGATGCAACACTGTCAGAACTCTTTTTTTTAAAGAAATTTAAGAAGATGTTTTCTTCAAAAAAAAAAGAAAAAAAAGAAAAAACATTGGTTTCCATTTTAGAAATTGCAATGAACAGTTTATTTTAAAAAAATCTGTGTTTTTCTCTTTTGAAGATTTACTATTGCTCATTAATAACACAAAAGTATTTCTTATCCCATTAGTCAATTCATTGATGGAATAATTAATTAAATACTCTATTACTAAAATAATCGATAGCTGCAGCCCTGGTTTAAATGCCACAGCCTACTTGGGTATGGTTGCCAACCGTGTCCATCCCTTTATGACTGCCGTCTCACAAAGCTCAAATCATCCCAGACTGGATTCATGAAACATGAAAGTAAATTCACTGTACTCACTGAGTCTCCACATCTCAATCCCATACAGCACCTTTGGGTGAGACTGGTGATTTAACTGGGATTAAAGCGCCTTGAGGTGACTGTTGTTGTGATTTGGTGCTACATAAATTGAACTGAATTGAAATGAATTGGTGGACTGAGAGATTCATATCATTGATGTGCAGCGACACAATTGTGCAGCAACTGTGTGACACTGTCATGTCAAAAAGGACCAGAATCTCTGAGCAATGTTTCCAGCACTTTGGTCAATCAATGCAGCAAAGAATTAAAGCAGTTCAGAAGACATAAAGAGAGTCCAACAGTACCAGCAATGTGTACTTAATAAAGTGGCCAGCTAGGGTAAATAATGCTTTCATGATTTCAGATTCCAGCAAATAAAGCGCACACAAAAACACCCCACTAAATACAGTTCAGCTGCCTCTGTACAACAGAACATCTGAGCCCCATTATATACATTAGCGCCCCAACAAACCAGCTCATATAACTAATAAGAACTTGTAAAAAAAAATAAAATATGTATCAAATTTTTCTTTTCAAGAGAAGCCATGTGTTAACGATGAAAGTTAGCATGGACAGTTTATAAGCTCGGGCGCAGCTGTGTTTTCACACTCATCCTTCTGTACCAAGAGGCAGCACTGGAACGTAAAGAACTCTTGAGCTGTTCACCCACACACAGAAAACAGACATAAGCACGCACATGTACGCACACAGACAAACACCGTTAATAGTACCATTAAGGAAATTTGTTCACTACTAAAAAATGAAGCAAATACTTGTGGGATTTAGTCAGTAATGGCTGCTGTAAAAAAGAGAGCTTCTCTTACAACAGAATTTACTACACATTACTAAGTGCTGTGCTTTAAGATGTACACGGAGAGGAAGGCTTCTACCTTTTATTACCAGACGAGACTGTAAAGCTTGGGAGAATATGCTTACTTGTCTGAGCATGTGTGCGTTTGTATGAGTGAATATGTGAGTGTGTGGTCTTACCTCAGCGTCTTGATTCGGCAGACTGTAGGTTCTCTGCAGAGCGCGCAGTAATGCCATACTTATCTCCGATTCCTCCAACAGAAGTTCCAGAAGCATCACTAGCTGCTCCGACGTCAACTGAGGAGACAACGGTTTATGATATTAATAGTCCTGACTAATCTAGCCATCCTCATAAAACATATTGAGGCATTATTAAATAACCCAAGCAAAAAAAAAAAAAAAAAAAAAAAGTCACATTTTCCTTACACCAGCAGCTTCAAATTACCAAACTTGGAAAATTATGAAGACTGGCAGCATCATTTACATGTTGGATACTGTGCACCCACACACAAGCACATTTGCATTATTTTCCGCAAGTTAAATTTTCTTCTTCGTGCAATGAAAGCTTTGATGAAAAAACACATCAATAAAAGTCAGGCAATTAATGCCGCCTTTCAAATGGAGGAAATGGTAGAATAATAAAACAGCTGAAGTGGTGATTAAATAAATATGCTAAATCAAGCGAATCTTGTACAGCTGGGAAATATTACAGAGTAGGAAAAAGACATATGAAGGGAAAATATTAGGACAAAGAAATGAAGTTGTCTTTTTTGATTTTGTCCTATTGTAGATAAACTCAGAGGAGCACTGTTCAGGGACACACTTTGGGAAAAAAAAGACATCTTTTACAACATTTCTTTTTGTAGGTTATACGACTGCAGTGAAATCCCCCATTGTATCAATGTCAGAGACTAAAAGGTTTTCAGGAAAAACTAAATGCCTGACTGCTGCTTCCTAATCGTACACATACTGCTTGTGTTATCCTGAGGTAGACCTGAAGGAAACAATCTATTTTCTTCTGATGATTGCCATCTTCAGGGACAGTGAGTTTAGATGAGTATTCTGAGGATGGATGTGGGCAGCGATATGAGAGAGTGGCTTCCTCCTCCGGAGACAGCTGTGCCCAGCCTTGCCTGCCTCTCTCTTGGATACACCCAGCACTACCGACCACACTTTTTCTTTGGTCCCAGTCTGGGACACAATTAATGGCTGAAGGCCCCGTAGAGACTAATGTGAAAATAAGTATGAAGTGTGTGTGCAACTGAGAGAAGAAGAGAGCGTGGAAGCGAGGAGAAAGTGACACAGAGGAGAAAGCCACATTCTGCTCTTTCTGGATGAGATTACCTCCTTCTATTGAGGCTAACGCAGCCAGCAAATGTATGATGAATAGCTACATTTGTGCAATCTGCTGAAAGCTATTTATGGTAAACAACCTCCTTAGTGCTGCTGGGAAATACCTGATCTAAAACCAGGAAGTACTTTAGCATGTACCTGTTGAAGCTGAGGGAATAACACCCAGACTCAAGCTGGAAAACATTCAAATCAAACATTACTATCACTGCTACACACACACACGCGCACCCAAATACTGACGATCATCCAACTCTGTGGAAAATCTGATATCCAGTCTTTCCCTTCACCCTCTGTTGACTCTCCTCACTTCTCTTCCCTCCTCCCTCCAATTTGTGAAGGCTGAGTGTTTTCTAAAGTGGCGTCTCCATCTCTAAAGAGTCTCTTTGGGGCCCACCCATGATCCTTCTCACTCTCCCACCCTTCCCTTTGAAAAGTGAGGAGCCAGCGCTTTCTTTGTCTTTCTCTCTCTAACTCTCTCTTTCACATCCCTCTGCGGTGACTGTGAGGGCCTGTTGTGTGTTGTATGTATTTGTGTTGCCATGGAGGTAATCAATATGTCTGCAACAGCGTCTCCAAAAGCAAATTCCTGGTCAGTGATGGTACATTACAAACCAGGTTACATTGTTATTATTATCCTGACAGACACACACACACACACACACACACAGAGTGTACACATATTCACAGACAGAAACGCGATCGTCTCACTCGTCACTTATAACATCGCCATGGTGAAGTTACGGTCACAGTAAACATCACATCAACACTGCCTAACACACTTCTACAAAAACACAAACTAAGCACAGTTACTAAAGTACTTGAGCTACTTTATACTCCATTTCTCTGTAATTCTCAGGAGAACATTGCACTTTTTTTTTTAACCTTACTATGTGGATGATTTGTTAACCCATGATTACATTGTGTTTGGGTACACAATTTGAAACCGGCACAGCAAGGATCATCTTTACTACTGCAAAAACAAAACAAAACAAAACATTAAAACTCCAAAATCATTTAAACACATTCCATACCAAATCAACCACTTTTTCCAACTTCCCGAATAATGAATCCAAATGGTGGAAAAATTCAAAAATTAGAAACAAAAAAAAGGGTGCTTGTAACCCTCTAAAGGAGTTACATGCACTCTTTTAGAGGGGGTGGTTACAGAAGAGGATTAGTGCCACATGATGTTTTTTTCCACAGAATAAGAAATAGTCATCTTTATTAGGCCAGTGTCTGCCACAATAAACCACATGCAAAGTAAAATAAGATTTTAAATTAATTTAAAATACTAAGGTAAACAAAAAAGTTAAGATCTG